>NC_136060.1:455970399-456336156 GCF_964261635.1 Lissotriton helveticus
TTGATTTATAGAAGAATAATAGTATGGATCCAAAGTTTTCCTTAAGAGCCTGCTGCAAGCGTTGCCAAATACCGAGTTTGCAAAAAGGCAAGGTAATGTAGGAGTAATCCCACCTCATGCCTCTTTCTTTAACCCCTTCAGCGCTAATGACAAGGGTAACTCGTCATGGAGTTTCCATTGATTTCAATGGAAAGTCAATGGGAATCAACAAATAGGCTTAGCAGCCAAGTGGTTAACCATGCCCTGCTTCCTGTCTCTTACCCTCACTTTTGCAAGTTCTCTTTCATTCCTGCCTGATCATTTTGTCCACATTTCCCATTGTTCTCTTAATTTCTGCCTTTCTCTCCCTTGCTCTGGGTCAACATTTTATTATAAAAAATAACTCCCAGTCTACGCAAATGAGTTCAGGTACTCGCCACCGGTAACTGCTAGCACAAATTAAGCACTGTGTGGGGAGCAATATTCCTCACCGTATGAGTGTACTTTCTAGACCACAGCAAGGATTAAGAGATTGAGAAATGTCTGTAAATCTGTTCTAATCAGTATACGTGGTCTGTGGATGTTTTTCAAATAGAGAACTAGACAAAGTTGAATAGCCTTATATCTTCTACCTGGGAATAACTTCCATATTAAACAGTACCAAAATGTGCCATATTTAACTTGTAGAGCTACAAAAAGTGAGTGTTGTTATTTGTGGTTTAGACCAGGCATTTGCCCATTAAATGCTACATGAGTTTACAATGGGTTTCTCCAGTACTTGATACAGGGTGGAAGGGGGACAGAGTTGTTGCTGACCACCTAGGCAGGGCACTGGGGTGTTCAGCTCTTCTGGGACAACCAAACACTACTTCACTTGGCCAATGAGCGAAATCCAACAGTGCATTAGTGTAGTGCAGATGCAACTTGGTTTCTCAGCAGTAACTTGTAATAAAGAGGCTGCTTCACAATGGAGAGAGATAAAGAGGGATTATTTTTGTGATCCGACCGCCCAGACAGTAATCCTTTGTGATGAAAACTCTTATCACTAAATACTCATGTCAATGCTGTGAAATCCTCTGCTCACTGACCGACTGTTTCTTAAAAATAAAAGAGTGAAAGCCTGTGTAAGATGACTTCGCAAAGTACAGCTTCAATACCTGAAATATTGACCAAGTCGATTCCCTATATGATTCTGCAAATATGGTGAATTTGGATATAAATAGTGTCATGAAGCATAAATTAGGTATTAGAATACGTTATGCTTTCTGTGTTTTGACAACTTCATACAACATATCGTCTCGGCTTTTCCACACAATCAGTGTGATATTGTTGATAATCATTCCATCCACAAAAATGTAGATGCCACTTGAACATTTTTATAAGTATCTTTAAGTGATAAAAAGTGATATTTTTCCTTCTCCCTTGTAGTTTTAAAGATTCTTCAAAACTACAGTCATAATGCAATATCCAGATTAATTATAATGTTGGCAAGCCCCCTTAAACAATATATCTGCACTTCAGAATTTGCTCATTTGGAATCGAGGGTGTGTTGTCAGTACTATAAAAAATACCCTTACCTTTACTAAGCAAAGAAAATCAGTACTTTTTAAAAGTCACACTAACAGTGTTATGTTAGTGCTGATCAGAACACACATTACCCAGCAGAAAATCATAATACAGGGACCAATTCTGACTGAGTGCTTCTGATGAATTAGGATAAGCCTATGCCTCTGTGTTTCAAATATTTACATGTTCTTCTGAGTGCTCTAGAAATTAATACATTTAAATCTATATACAAAATGTTTAGTTTTGAATTATGAAATATATTGTCTCTGCAAGTATCTGCTTGAAGTAGAAATCAGGATTGACAAATTTAAATGTGGTCAAGTCATTTTGATAAGTCAGCTAACCATTATTTTAATTGAACAGTGGGTGAAAGCAACAGCACTCTTTTGGAAAAAAAAGTATTTATTACATAGGTAATGTGTACTTTCTGACTATCTCATTCTCCACAATATCAAACTTTTTTTATGTGTATATTTCTGTTTACTTTTTTTATAATGCGCACACTGCTACATCTAATCTTATGTTCTACAATATTAGGACATCAAATCTACAAGCTCAAAACTGTACTATCTCTTCGATAACTAGTATATCAATTCCTTTTTTGTCCACTGTCACACAAGGTCAGACTGTCCCAAAAATAAAAGATACATTTAGATGTAATGCCGAGCATGTTAAGTAAATCATTGCAGTTACAAACAAATTGAAGGGATTTTTATTCAAGCTACAAATATTCACATAGGAATTGTAGTGAATTTTATTTTTGCAACCATTGACAGAGTCCGTGGTTCATACTTATGTTTACAATGTGTACATATATGTGTATATTTCTTTGACAAGAATTTTCTTTTTTGTTTTCATTTTCGATATGGAATTTTATTTTTATGTCAGATGTATTTATTGATGAAGTTATTGATTTCTTGTGAACATTTTAGGACAATGGATATATGCTCTTGTAAAAGGTGTGCATTTGTTTTTATTAAGTACTGTAAACGCACAATCTTGTCCGAGTTGTATTTCTTTACAGATGCTGTCCCATTACTAAATTCTTTATATGAATGATAAAATATGTTTTGTAGTGCTCACGTATTCATTTGCATATCCATATATTTTTCACCATAGTACTAATATATATTTTATATAAAACTACACAAAAGATATAGATATATATTTATGCGAAGGCAGTGAAAATAAATGTGTCCCAATAACACATGTTATTAAGAATGACTGTACAAAAAGATGCACCTTCACATTTATTACTGCAGTGCAAAGTTCAGTTTCGAGCAAAATTGGAAAGAGAAAAACAAGTTTACTGCCTCACAAAGTACATGTAACAATTACTTTATACAGGGAAAGAAACTGTCCAAATAGTCAACAGGTTTCTTCAAAGTGATTCTAGCATACTGCACTAATTTAACCCCTTCCATCCTGGTTTTGGATGAATACATTTTGTTAAAGCAAATCAATGATTGATAAATATCATAGCATAAAGCATGCATTCAAATGCACACCGTATAACAGGCAATTTTTTTTAGAATTGTTGAGGAAAGCGATGAGCATTGTGACCTACACAAGGCTCAACTCGCGTGGGGCATGAGCCCTCCCCACACCTGTACACAGCTACACTCAACAATGAAAATTAATGCCATTTCACACTCTGTACACTGACAGTGCCATGACATTAACTCCCGCAGTGCAGGGAGGGGCGAACGCAAGGGGGCCCCTCCTCACAGTACACCGACTGGTTCTAGGATCAGTTAGTTTGATGCTCGTGCACGCAGCTGGGCCAGCACTGTGCACAGGCGATGGGCCCCTGGTCTGAGAGCTCCTGGCTGGTTCGGCGGGCACTCCATGTACTTTGCATGGGGGCCCCCTCATGTTTGATTACGCCGCTGTACCTGAAAAAATACAGACACACATATATATATATATATATATATGTGTGTGTGTATATATATATATATATATATATATATATATATATGTGTGTGTGTGTGTGTATATATATATATATATATATAAATATATATATATATATATATATATATTTAGCATAACAGCAGGAGTAAATGTTTTCTCAGAAACAGAATCCAGTTTTAATTCACCTTAAGTAAATGGTGTAAGAATGTGAGACTCCATGCATCCATCCATGAGAGCATTCTTAACTTCATACACAAAGGTCAGAAATAGAATGAAGAATTTCCTCATTCCAAAGATAATATATTGACTTATCTAACTGAAGCTAAGATCAACGCAGAAGATAAATTCCAATCAATCAAATCAGGGATTATCACAAGGTTTGATTTCCTTTCCATTGAAGGAGAGCTCACCCACATTTAACACGGCATATTCCCTAGTTCTTTGTACCTAAAGCCATCTTTGCCTTAAGTTAATACCACTGGGGAATACAGAAGACTTGGGCAGCCAGCATGCCTTCCAAAATTCGGCCACGGGGGATATTATCAAGAACGGCGTTCAAAATTATCGCCGGTTTAGCTGCAGAAAACTGCAGCTAAAGCGGTGATAATGGACTTGATAATATGCCCTTGAGACTTCAAATAGAAGTCCATGTTCTGGTGTGAACATTGGCTTCTATTGGAATTCTCCAGGTCATATTATCAAGCCCGTTATCGCTGCTTTAGCAGCAGTTTTCTGCCGTGAAACCGGCATTAATTTTAACGCCGCTCTTGATACTATGCTCCTCACATGCGTTTGTGCTGATGTACGCAGCAGCGTATCGTGGGTAGCCAGCTCCCAGGGCAAGGAAAGCTCCTTCCACTTTTCTTTTAAAAGTTTGCACCCCTAAGAATTTTCACGCACGCGGCAACCGCCTCTGTGGCCCGGCCACAATACGCCACCTGATTTCGTGCCTCGCCCACACTTGAATATTTCTCTTGTGCACTTTGTTATAAAATAAGATGTATGATTTACAACTCAGTCTTTGTTATTGATCTATGCCTAAAAGGAAGCTTCACATTCATAATTTGTGTTACTCTGTAATGCTTGGGTCACTTGATGCTCACCACACGGCAGATCCTTAGACAATCATGAATATTGTACTTTGCTATAGCTGTCAGCACAAGAAAATAAATCCAAATATGTGTTGTTCATGTTCTTTGTTTTATTGTATCTTCCACATTGACAATAAAATGTAAAGTACACAAATAATAATTCAGTATGTCTGTCTCCATTTTCATTGAAGTATTTCAGAAATCTTATGGAATAATTGTGACAGTTCAAGAAAAGCTGTTTGATTATATGTTTTCTCTTCGACTCTATCTTTAAATCTTTCAGTCAGACAAGTATTTAATAAAATGACACACGTTGATGAATGAAACACCCCTAATTCATAAACAAAACATTACTTCACAGGTCATAGCCTTGTATTGATTCTGCAAAAAATGACAGTACATATGCCAAGAGTACACCTGTGATTCTATTACACGGAGACCCGGCTGCGCAACAGGTTTATGCACCTGGGGCCTCATTTATGAGGCTGAGTGTCACTTTTACGCCGCCGGTGCGTCACTTTTTGTGACGCACCAGCAGCGTAAAAAATGTGCCTTGTTGCACCATATTTACAAAGTGACGCATCTAGGTAGATGCGTCACTTTGTAAACCCCTGCGCCACATTATACCTGCGCCAGGTATAATGTATGCAGGGGGGGCAATCTGACGCAAGAAAGGGTCATAGAAGTGACGTAGTGAAATCTATAAGATTTCACTGCGCCACTTCTAGGACACAAATGCGTCAATTTCTTACACCTGCCTCAGAGCAGGCGTAAAACTGACGCAGGCTCTTTCACATGGGGCTTGCCCCATGTGAAAGGACACATTGCTGGAGTTGCTTCACTTTTGTGACACACTCCAGCAATGCGTCACTTTTGCACCATATAGATATGTCAGAAATACTGACGTATCTGTAACTCCTTGCGCCATGATGCGTCATACTGTAAATATGACGCATCATTGGTGTCGCAAGGAGTGCGCAGTGAAAAGTGACACATCGCTGTTTTCACGCAGCGATGCGTCACTTTTCATAAATGAGGCCCCTGATTTTTGCATCCATATCTCACTTTACAATAGCAGTTGTAGATGCTTGTGCAGCCTCTTCTGTAAAATGCATTCACAAAAGGCATGCCGGATGAGTCACCAGGGAGTGTTCTCTCATTTGCATGGGGATGCGGCACACAGCAAATGAAGGGATGTTTGTGCCTTTATGCCAAAACCATCCTACAGATGTAGGGACAAGGACCGCCAAGCCTTCAAGAGGCACGCACGTCACATATGATGTTAATTTGCCCCTCAATGGCACACTTCGGGTCAGAGGTCAAGGTCAGTGCTTAACATGAGCCGGATGTTTCTGGTGCTCAGCACTGGCACATAATTGTCGACATCAGCAGTCTGCCACATGGTAGTGGTGTTTGTCTCATTTACAGACAAGAAAAACAACAGTGGTTTATTAATTTAGGCTTAGATTAAAAATGAATAATACCTATTGCTGAAGCCATTCTTTTAGCTTTGGAGGCCTGGAATAGTCAGAATTGTCGCACTTGTGGGAGTGTGATGGATAGTAGTTGTGTTGTTACTACAGTTAGCAGTGCTGGCAAGGGCAATGGGTGGTGCAAGCCAAAAGTGGCCTCCTGAAGAGGACCCTGGCACTTTAATTTGTACAAATTAATCACGGGTCAGGGCTCCCAGCTATCCCAGGCAACCTTTCGCAGGCATGTGCCTTGGGATAGATGGAACACCCTGCACCTGCCGACAGGAGGATTACACCCACTCTTAAAATTGAAGCTCTGTTAAGTTACATTTCAATGAAAGAGAGAGACCCAATCAGAAACTCTGGATTCCATTAATGTGCTCTCTCCCAGTGGTGTTACACAGGCCCCCGCATTCCCCGCGATGCAGGGGGCCCCCTCAGCACAATACTCAGGCTTGAGAGATCCTGATAAAATCTGGAGTGGGGGCCCTCCATGTACCTTGCAGGGGGCCCACTCAACTTTCTTTATGCCACTGCTCTCCCTAGCACAGGGGAAAGCACACATATTTACATAACTGGGGCACTGACCTCATTTACATAGGGCACACCCCTTTGAGTGTGCAGCACAACACAAACTAGGACAGTCTGGTAATATAAATGTCTTCATCTGTCCTCATCTATTTTAAGCAAAACATTTGATTAGTTAAAGAAAAATCTCCTCTGCACTATGGCTCTAGAACCTCCTTCAGAATTGCCTTCACACTGAGTAGACATAGAGCATAATATTAAGAGAGAAAGTGACAGGTATCTACAAACATTGTAAGCAGGAGGAGCAAACTAAGTCACATGAAGTCTAACATGTAAATGTTTTGCTTCTTGATTCCGCTGGTGGTCAAGGTGAGCTTATAGTCACACTTATATCAAAAGCCTCCGCTCAGTCATTCACCTAAGGTCAACAAATGCACCGGGGTCTGGATATCTGGGGATGCTTTGATAAAAGTGTGACTATAAGCTTACTTTGACTATGGCTGATCAATGAAGCAAAACATATCTCTAAATAATATTGCAAAACATTGAATACCAAGTAGGTATAATAACCATTTATATGTAGCATACAAAGTTTTTAGAGTGATTAATGCCAACAGCACTACAGGAGTGATATCAAAGAAGGAGATCCATGGTCCTGATAAAAAGTCAAGGAGAGTTCGACTCTTAGGAAGGCTGATACATAGTTTTCCACCCTTCCCTCTCCCCATTTTTAATCATACCGACTAGAGAACGGAATAAATTCTTTCCACATAAAATACACAACCCCCCACTCCTATTGTCATGATTCTACACCATATTAACACAGCTGTTAGTGCTCCCGCGTAACTCTTAGGTCGCAGCACGCCTTGTTCCGCAGCAAAACGGGATGGGCCCAATGATGGAGCATGCCACCAAGGGGCAGCCCCAGTGGGTGAGAGTTATATAAGATAACAAGTGTGTTTTCTTCATCTTGTGGAGGGATATATCACAGCAAACTGAGTTGCTTCCCGTGTTTTAGTCACATATCGTATCACCCATCTTCACTCATGCCATCGGCATGTTATACATCAAGTGTAATCCATTTTAGATACCTCAGCTCCACACCAAGTCTGTGAAGGACCTCCTTGAGATACTCCCACCCCAGAGTGTTAAACGCCTTCTCTGTGTCGAGAGAGGCAGCCCAGGGGTTAGTGCCACAGTTCTTCGCCCAGTCCGTCAGCATGAAATGACTGCGCAAGTCCAAGAAGGTTTTCCTACCGGGTATAAAACTGTTCTGGTCGGGGTGTATGAGATGTTGTGCTATGAGTATTTATTTATTTTTACTTAAAGAGTTTTATATAACGCTGGCTAGACCCGGAGGTATCAGAGCGCTTTACATGAGAATCAACAATGTAAAAGAAAAAGTTCAACAATTACACAATAAATCCCCCCAAAAAAGGCAATACAATTAGGAGAGGAGAGAAAGGAGAGAGAAAAGTAGTGGAGGGGGCAGGGGAGGTGAGAAAGGGAGGAAAAGGGAAGAGACAATACGGAGAGACGAAAAGAAGTCTGTCTAAAGACCGACTGGGTAGGTGATGACCAAGGTGGGAATCCACGGCCCATCTCCCCTATAGCTAAACCAGGTAGCTCCATCGGGCATCAGACAAAAAAGTTCAGTCTCAATACATTGAGAGTGGGGAGAAGGAGAGACATAAATAGAGGGAGGATGCGGGAGGAGACGACAGGAGGGACGAAAGGAAGTGCAACGATGTGGTTTAACAGTATAACAGAAAAAGATCAACAATTACACATTACATCAAACAATCAGCAATACATTAGGAGAGGAGAGAAAGGAGAGAGAAAAGAAGTGGGAGTATGTTAGGTGAGAAAGTGAGGATAAGGAAAGAGACAACCGTAGAGACGAGAGAAAGTCTGTCTAAAGACCGACTGGGTAGGTGACGACCAAGGAGGGAATCCACGGTCCATCTCCCCTATAGCTAAACCAGGTAGCTCCATCGGGCATCAGACAAAGTAGTTCGGTCTTAAGTGTCAAGGGAAGAGGTTCGCAGAAAAACAGGAGGGGAGGGAGATACGGCAGAAAGATGAAGGAAAGTCTGCCCAAAGACCGGCTGGGTAGGTGACGGTCGAGGGGGAAGTCCCAAAACCCATCTCCTCTATAGCTATCAGGTAGCTCCACCGGGCTTTGGCCAAATAGCTAGGTCTCAATGGGAAACATTTAAATAAAATGGAGGGCAAAATAAATGGAGCTTAGAGGGGAGGGAACAGGGAAGGTGAGAAAGGGAGGATAGGGGAAGAGACAACAAGGAGAGACGAAATGAAATCTGTCTAAAGGCCGACTGGGTAGGTGACGACCATGGAGGGAATCCACGGCCCATCTCCCCTATAGCTAAACCAGGTAGCTCCATCGGGCATCAGACAAAATAGTTCAATCTCAATACATTGAGAGAGGAGAGAAGTGGAGATGTAAATAGAGGGAGGAAGCGGGAAGAGACGACAGGAGAGACGAAAGGAAGTCAGGCTAAAGACCGACTGGGTAGGTGACGTCCAAGGATGGAATCCCTGACCTGTCTCCCCTATAGCTAAACCAGGTAGCTCCATCGGGCATCAGACAAAATAGCTAGCTCTCAAATGACGCGGGAAATTCACAGGTAAACAGGGTGGGGACTAGGGCAAGGACAGGTGAGGGCAAACGTTAGTAGCAGGAAAGAGGAGAGGAGTAGAGCAGGGAGGGGTAGGGGGTAGGTAGTTCGGTAAAAGTTCCCATGGATCTGCTGCGGGGCATTAAAAAAGCAGGTCCGTTTCTTCACAAGGCGCCATCTTGAGGTTAAAACGTCGGGTAATAATTAAGCCAGAAGTCTTGTGTTGCTATGACCGGTAGGAACGGCGGTCACAGCGTTAGACGCTCCCGACCATTCAATGTCCAAGGACAAGAAAAATCCAAATAATGTCCGGGGACAAGTAAAGTTTTTGCCCAGCACCTTCCTGAGGATCTGTATTCAATGTTTAAGAGGGACAGCGGGCGATATGATCCCAACAGCAAGGGATCCCTCTCCAGTTTGAGAAGGACAACTAGTACTACTTTCCGTAAAGTGTGCAGCGCATCCAGGAATGTCCATATTGCAGTGATGTCTGCTGTCACTGGAGCTGCATACACCTCCTGAGAGTTGACAGTGTTGCCAGTCCCATCCTGAATAGCTGTGATGGAGGCTGTGGGGGACTCGGGACGTACTAGCCATGCCATGAGTCTGCCCACTTTGTCACCCTCTGCTTGCTTCCTAGCCGAATATTCCTTGTAGTCCAGGGCACCCAATTTAACTAAGGTGGCAGTATGCTGGAGTTTAGCCTGCGCTAATGGGAGAGTGGCCACCTTGTCTGTAGGCAATATTGACTTGTGCATTCTGATTTCCATTTCCAGACGTTGCAGCTTCCTCCGCAACACCAAATTGGTGCCATAAAACGTTTTAATGGCCAGACCCCTGAGGACCACCTTAAAGCACCTCACTCCACACGGGCATCAGGGACAGTGCCCTCATTCTCCTCAAAGTATAAGTTAAAATGCACCCACCGAGAGGCGCCAGCTCAGTATGTGTGGCTGGCTTTGGCCCCCACGCTAATAGGAGCTGGAGCTAGTTGTGATCAGAGGAGGTTTGTCACAGGTATTCAGCCCGTGACACCCTGCAGAGTGCAGCAGCACCAGAATAGAAGAGGTCAATCCTAGTGCACAGGTCGTGCAAACTAGGGTGATAAGAGTATTCCCTAGCTGTGGGGTGTAGCCAACACCAGGCTTCCAACACCTGGGTGTGGGGCAACTATTGCCGCAGGTGTTTGACAAAGCATTGGACGGTGCGCCAGTTACCGACATATGGAAATTATCCAATCCCACGTCTGGGTAACAATTATAATCTCCCCTCCAGTAGCAATAAGTTGCATAATAACCCTGGGGATACGGAGCTAAAAAAAAGCGCCTGGTTGGTGATAGGGGCATACAATGAGATTAGGGACACAGGAAGTTCATACAACAACACCTCCACCACCAGGTATCTCCTCTTTATAACAATATTAATGTGCAACACCAAAAGAGACACCCCCAGAGTGATCCATATCAAAACACCCCTACCATACCTGGAGTATGTTGTACTGATGACCGTACCCTGCCACCTCCGATGTTCTCCATCCAGGAGTACTTACAGAACTTCCAGGGTAAGTACTCCCTCAAGGAGTACTTACAGTATTTCCTGGGAGCCAGTACCTCATACAGCTAGAGGAGGTATCCAGGTGCTGGACAACCCCCATCCCACATGTCCAGTATGGGCAACCTTATAGCAAGTCGTCTTCAGACATGAGTGATGAATGGGCCCCCTCGTGACAAGGACTAACCAACCAGTTAATTGGTGGCCTACTTTCATGGCTAGATGAGCTGCTCTGTCCAGTGTCCACCTGGAAATTGGTGTCACAAAAAAGCAGCAAGGTAACTACAAGCTACTTGTGAGTGTGATGCTAGGCTACAGCACATATTTTAAGAGTGGCTGTGGTGCTGAGGTAGTAAAAGAAGCCTCTGGAAAACAACAAGAAACAGAAGAGGATAGACAGGGAGTGGGTGTGCAAGTCCCCAAGAACAGTTACCATACAAGGAACCTGCCATCTACTTGCATTACCTCCAGCAGGAGAAGACACATTGGTGGGTGGAATGCCACGGTTTCTAATCCAACTTTGAACAGTGTAGCACCCTTCCAATATTCCTACCTCCCTTCATTACAACCAATTTAGGTGTTGTCGTGAATACACAAGGGGCCTCATTTATGAGGCTCTGCGTCACATTTACGCCGCCGGTGTGTCACTTTTTGTGACGCACCAGTGGCGTAAAAAATGCGCCTTGTTGCACCATATTTACAAAGTGATGCATCTAGGTAGATACGTCACTTTGTAAACCCCTGCGCCACACATTATACCTGCGCCAGGTATAATGTATGCAAGGGGGGCGTTTTGACGCAAGAAAGGGTTATGGAAGTGACGCCGGTGCCATTTCTTGCCCGCTAATGCGTAAAAATCTTACGTCTGCTTCATGGCAGGCGGACTGACGCAGGCACTAACAACATGTGACTTGCCCATGTGAAAGTGCACATTGCTGGAGTTGAGTCACTTTTGTGACACACTCCAGCTATGGTAATGTGTACTTTCTGACTATCTCAGTCTCCACAGTATCAAACTTTATTTATGTGTATATTTCTGTTTACTTTTTTTATAATGCGCACACTGCTAAATCTAATCTTATGTTCTACAACATTAGGACATCAAATCCAGAAGCTCAATACTGTACTATCTCTTCGATAACTAGTATATCAATTCATTTTTTGTCCACTGTCACACAAGGTCAGACTGTCCCAAAAATAAAATATACATTTAGATGTCATGCCAAGCATGTTAAGTAAATCATTGCAGTTACCAACAAATTGAAGGGATTTCTATTTAAGCTACAAATATTCACATAGGAATTGTAGTGAATTTTATTTTTGCAACCATTGACAGAGTCCGTGGTTCATACTTATGTTTACAATGTGTACATATATGTGTATATTTCCTTGACAAGAATTTTCTTTTTGGTTTTCATTTTCTATATGGAATTTTATTTTTATGTCAGATGTATTTATTGATAAAGTTATTGATTTCTTGTGATCATTTTAGGACAATGGATATATGCCCTTGTAAAAGGTGTGCATTTGTTTCTATTAAGTACTGTACACGTACAATCTTGTCTGCGTTGTATTTCTTTACAGATGCTGTCCCATTACTAAATTCTTTATATGAATGATAAAATATGTTTTGTAGTGCTCACGTATTCATTTGCATATCCATATATTTTTCACCATAGTACTAATATATATTTTATATAAAACTACACAAAAGATATAGATATATATTTATGCGAAGGCAGTGAAAATAAATGTGTCCCAATAACACATGTTATTAAGAATGACTGTACAAACAGATGCGTCTTCACATTTATTACTGCAGTGCAAAGTTCTGTTTCGAGTTGATTACCAACATACAGCAACATTGGAAAGAGAAAAACAAGTTTACTGCCTCACAAAGTACATGTAACAATTACTTTATACAGGGAAAGAAACTGTCCAAATAGTCAACAGGTTTCTTCAAAGTGATTCTAGCATACTGCACTAATTTAAGCCCTTCCATCCTGGTTTTGGATGAATACATTTGGTTAAAGCAAAACAATGATTGATAAATATCATAGCATAAAGCATGCATTTAGATGTACACCATATAACAGACAATTTTTTTAGAATTGTTGAGGAAAGCGATGAGCATTGTGACCTACACAAGGCTCAACTCGCGTGGGTCATGAGCCCTCCCCACACCTGTACACAGCTACACTCAACAATGAAAATGAATTAACCCCCGCAGTGCAGGGAGGGGTGAACTCAAGTTGGCCCCTCCTCACAGTACACTGACTGGTTCTAGGATTAGTTAGTTTGATGCTCGTGCACGCAGCTGGGTCGGCACTGTGCACAGGCGATGGGCCCCTGGCCTGAGAGCTCCTGGCTGGTTTCGCGGGTACTCCATGTACTTTGCATGGGGGCCCCCTCAAGTTTGATTATGCCTCTGTACTTGCAAAAATACCCACACATACACACACACACATATATATATATATATATATATATATATTCACTGAAAAAACCATAGGTTATAGACCATATATAGTTAGGAATTAGCATTTAAAAAACCTTATTTTACTCACACAAAACCATTGAAATTCCATATATAGTTAGTTGCACTAACTATATATCGCGCACCTGCAATCCACTGCTGATGATGTCACATATTACATCATTCATGACATGGTCAGTGACATCACTGATGACATCACTGATGACATCTCAAATGACATCACTGATGACATCACTGATGACAACATCCAGTGACTGTATGTTTCTGTAAAGTTAAAATGTGTCTTACATATTGAAGAATGAGTGGAAGTATAAGTGTCTGGACAAAGGATTTAGTAGGTGCATGACTGAATGTATGAGTGAGTGATTAAATGTGTCTCACTGAGTGCATGGGTTAGTGACTAAAGTGTCTTAATTTGTGCATCATTATGTCTGTTGTTCTGTAAACTGCTGCATGTGTTGATCAGTAGCTATATGATTAACTATATGGGTTACTGATTGATTGTCCAAGTATTTGTATGGGAGACTGAGTGTGTGTGTGGCTGGCTGGGAGGTGTGTGACTCTGTGCAGATCAATGTGTACTTATATCAATGATTGTATAACAAGGTAAGTATGTGTTAGTATATGTTTGAAAATGTAAGGTGCTCTATGTTTAACTGTATAGACAAGAAAATGGAAGTGTGATTGATTCTTTACAGGACTGACTAGGTGTGTGAGTAACTCCATGGATGAGTGGCAGAGTGTGAGTGTCTGTATAGGTGTATGAGTGCATATGATAGTGTTGTAAAGATGAGTGATTGTATGTATGAATGATTGTATGGGTGAATGAGTGAATGTGTGTGTAGACGTAGGAATCAGTGAGTACACATGTAGTAACTAGTATTGGTGTGTCAATGGTTTCAAAAATTATACTCTGTATTTAACACTGGGTGAAACAGAGGTTATATTAAAATGTGAGGAGATGCATTGTATTGTCACATGAATGATATCATCAGTGATGTGGTCATTGATGTCAAATGAGATGTCATCAGTGATGTCATCAGTGATGTCATTTGAGATGTCATCAGTGATGTCATCAGTGATGTCACTGACCATGTCATGAATGATGTAATATGTGACATCATCAGCAGTGGATTGCAGGTGCGCGATATATAGTTAGTGCAACTAACTATATATGGAATTTCAATGGTTTTGTGTGAGTAAAATAAGGTTTTTTAAATGCTAATTCCTAACTATATATGGTCTATAACCTATGGTTTTTTCAGTGAATTTTCAAGGTTTTGTAAATGCTAATTCCTAACTATATATGGTCTATAACCTATGGTTTTTTCAGTGAATATATATATATATATATATATGTATATATATATATATATATATATATATATATATATATATATATATATATATATATATATATATATATATATTTATATACACACATTATCTACTGGTGGTCGCCAATAGAGAGTTATAGTTAGGACCTATTTTCCATAGGAAATCCGCAACATTCTATTTGAATAATTCTGGTGCCTGTTGACGAATCTTCGTGAAATTTTCTAAACGAATGGCCAGCTCCGGTCCGCTCCTATCCTGAAAGTCTTGAGGTGCTTTGTCAAGCCGGGGCCGAAAAAAAGGGGGGTCCGGACTGTTTCTGTTACAGAGAAGTTCTGTGAGTTGTTCCAGCATCGGAGAGATAACATTGGACTGTCGGTCTCCGAAGCTGTCTCCGAAGCTGTGATGGGGAAAGAGGATTACCACTCCCAGTATATGAGCCCTGAGCCTGATTCCCTTCTGCTGCCTGTGGCCGTTAAGCCGTTGTTGATCATGAATGGAGGGATGTGGACAAGGCTTCTTTCTCTAGTTTTTTGACCAGACGCTACTCGATCGATAAATTTGCAGAGGCCTTCCCTGATGGCGGCCGCTCCGGACTGTTTAGAATGTTGACAGACACCGGAAAGCCAATCAGCTTCGCTACGCGAAGTTCTGGTACGCTCCCCGGTCCGCGAACCGGGGAGCTGCCCGGTCCGCTGTTACAGATATATATCTTTTTTTAAGTACACGCACAAAGTGCACATCCAAGTTCACAAATCAATGCAATCCCTTATGGGGAAATGCTAAGAACTAAAAGAAATTGTAGTGATCATGAAAGATTGGACACAGAACTGAAATCAGTGGAGAAGAGGTTTCTGTCTAGGGGTTACAGTAATGAAATAGTGACAAAGGCCAGAAATAGAATTGATAAAATCAACAGAAACTCACTGCTTGTCAAAAAAACACGTAAACCTGAGAGAAAAAAGAAAAAGATAAGGTTTATTACTCCATATAGCACTGTAAGTACTGATGTGTACAAGATATTAAACAGAAACTGGCACTTGCTATTGGAAGATCCCAGTTTGCATGACAAAGTGGGAACTAAACCCTCAATCACTTGGAGCAGAGGAAGAACTCTGAGACAAGAGCTATGTCCGAGTTTCATCCCTCCACCAAGGGCAAAAAATTGGATGCCTACCTCTCCCAAAGGGTTCTACAGATGTGGAAATTGCTGCATATGCTGCTTTGCGTCACATAAAACATTGCAGTTTAGGTACAATAGTCCAAAACTGCATACAATACGTAATTTCATCAACTGCAATACCACCTATACAGTATATTGCATAAAATGCATATGTGATTGGATATATGTGGGCAGCACGATAAGGCCATTAAAAGAAAGAATCCAGGAACATGTTAGGGCCATGCGTAACAACAATGCACAATATCCCCTGGCATCACACTTCAACTTGGAACACCAACCTAATGATCTGCATAAAATAAGGTTCCATGGAATAGATGTTGTGATGGCAGGGAATAGGGGTGGGAATCGTGAGCAGCAATTGCGAAGATTGGAAAGTAAATGGATTATTTCTCTGAGAGCGGTGGAGAAGGGAGCAAATATGGACAAAGAGATGTGTGAGTTTTTGTAAATACCTAAGATGTTAGGTTCATCAAAATTGGGTAAAGAGGAATGAGATGTGAACAATCTAATATGCCCATAAATATTTTACACATTCATGTCCGATGAAAATATGTGTGTATTTTGATTTGATTAATAACAGATCAGAAGAGATGTAAAGGATTTGTTGTTGTTTTTGTGTTTTTACATTGCATACATTGTGTGATTTTACCTTTTGATCAAGAAGAATATGCCCGTTATATATGTGGTATAAAGCTTGATAAATTGTTCCAAGATGGCCACGATTTTCACCTCAGTTCGAAGTAACCTTTCATCTTAGTCCTCCCTTAGTGTCTAACATAAAGGGTGGGCCAGGGTCATTCAGCCACTTCCTGCCAGACGAACGCGGAAGGGAGACGCCTTGCTGAGACGCGATCGGCTCTGCATGGCGGTAAGTTTAAAACTGGTTTCTTGTGTCACTTAGTCAATGCGGTTCATAATGAGGAAGACGCGGTCCGCGGTACAGTAATACCGGGCGCAGCCTTAATTCTTGAAGACCCGGGCTGAGAAATGCTTTAATTATTTGCGTTAAGGTGGCGGCAAGTTTAAAACTGATTTTTAGAGGCACTTAGTCGATGCTGTTATTTGTGAGGAAGACGCGGTGCCCGCGTTGCAGTAATACCGGGCCGAGCCTTAATTCTTGAAGACCCGGGCTGAGTAATGTTATAACCATTTGCGTTAAGGTCGCGGCTCAGTTCTCAATAATGAAGGCACTTGGGCACTGGAGCCGCGATTACATTTGTCTTTTGCCTTACGGTTGACGTACACTAAGTAACGTATATGGCATTGACTGTCCATTCGAAGCGCTGAAGGGACTTCGCGGGCTGAAGGAAAGTCAAATCGGGCGCGGTGTTAAAATCATGCGGACGCGCTCGATTATTGCTTTGACTGTTTGCATTCTATGTGGTCATCTGTGTGAAATAGCTAGGTGAACTAGTGACGTGAGTCCTCTTCAAGTTCCCGATATAATGAGTAATACATTGACGGGGTATGGAAAAGGTAAAGCCACAGGATGGCCAGGCTAAACGGGCTCTGGGGCATACTTCTGGCAGAATGACAGTCAGAGCATGATGAGGGGCAATTTATCAGGGTTGGTATTATATGTGGAATATAAGACTGAGCTGTGGGGCACATTGGTGTTTTTATGGGAGCGTGAGACCGGTATTTGGCCAGGCTGTGTATCGGACAGCCTGCATGGAAATTGGGAATAATTACATGAAACTTATTGTTTGGTGATATTTATAACATTTTAGAGACATATATTACAAGCTTTGGACCTTGTAAATAATTGAAATGGGTTATGAACCTCTTTTTCCAGATGGAAATTATCATGGCTCCTTGAACTCTAGACAAATGTATGGACTATTAAATGAGGAATGATAATAGAAGCATTACTACTCTAAGGGATAACGATCACCTCGACTATTGAAAGGCTCTAAGGTAAGCCGTTGAACATGGGATGGGGCCTGGTGAAACTGCTTGGATGATGACATATTCTAAATACCGGCGTTTTGGTTTTACAGGAGAAATAAGAGAAGGACTTTTATATCTTTTATTGATTTGTACAAGATTACGCCACTCACCATTCTACTTTGTTTTTGGTAAGTGGATTGTTTTAAAACATTAGTTGGCTACATTTTTGCACTTAGAGTCTGACTGGGCAGGAGAAATATGATCAATTTTCAATATGGACAGATTGTGGTGATCATGGGCACACTGAATTGCTACTTATTGCATATGAATCAACTGAGGCTCAAGTGGTGGTCATCAGGAGCAAAAGGATTGATAATTATAACTTAAATAGATATGATGAAATAATGGTGTGAAGTAGGCTGACCACTAAATAAGATATGCAAGTGATTAATTTTTTTTTTTTAAGAAATGTATGCTTGCTATTGCCTTTTTGGTAATGTGTAGGGACTCAGATTTTATTTATCATACTAGAACAAAGATCATTGATGTATGATACATACTGGAAATTGGAATTCTGCTAAATATGATTTAGAGTGTTTGGTCAAACATTGATGGGCAAAGGTGGCCTTGAATGTAAGATTTTACTGATTGTATGTATTTGTATACTGATTTGCAGCCTTGAAAAAGCCCGTGGAGGGCGAAACGCGCGTCGGCTGTGACGATGTGGCAAGAAAAAAATCAAAAATCAATAAACAGGATTTTGAAAGATTGATGGACTGTGTACTATTTGAATATCTGAGGACTTTGAAAGAAATTGTTCTACTAAAGTGATCGAATTACGACATAATTGGAGAGAATTCACAAACAGGGATGTGCACTGGTGGAATTTTCTTGATCTTTTTTTAAATGGTAATTTCTCAAAATCCACTGGAGCACATATATTGAGACCTACAAAAGGCACATCGGGCTACCAGTCCCTACAATTTTGCCAAGTTTCGTGCAAATCCATTCAGCCGTTCGGGCTAAAAATGAGGCTAACCGCCCTATGGAAAAATCAATGTTAAAAACACGTTTTGGGACCCCCCTTTTGACATTTATATTTATGTTACCTATGCTATTTTATATGTGAATCTGATCTAATTTTATGAGCATATTTTAATATTTTATTGAAGACACTACACATAACCTGTTTTTGAAGGTGTCTTTATTTTTAAATTAAACAGTTTACCTTTTTACTTTTTATTAATTATAAATTTTAAAAATAAATGTTTGTATTTCCAAAGGCTCAAGCAGGTCAGCTTCCCATCCTATATCATATAGTTCGGACAAATCTGCATCCTCATCACGCTCTTCTTCATCCTCAGGATTTAAATCATCCAAAGGATCAACATCCACTGATGTTTCAATTACAAGTTCAATGATGAGGTCAAAATCAACTGATTGCAGATTGTCGCTCATGTTGAGGTTGTCTTTATCTTTAAAGAAAGATAACAACAATGAGATGTTGCAAGGTAAGAGACAAATCTCAGAGATTATAATAGTAAAATTGTTTAACAAGATTAACATTTTGCAGCTATTATTTAGCCTTGTCCAGCGATGCTGAGCAGGTGAAGCCTATGTCTAATTTTTCACTGAACAGGACTCATCTCTTCTTAACCTTGGATAAGCCTCACCGACTCTGTGTCCCCTGCACATACTTAAATGTAAAGGGGCAGATTTATGTTAAATAGCACATCCCCAGGCATGCACCAGTTAACGTGCACCACTGCTCTGCCACCCATGGTGTGCCGCATTTACAATCAGATAGGAGAAAGCTGCGTCAAAACCCTGCGCCTGCTTGAAGCTGGCATAGGTCTTGACGCAGCATTGTGGAGATGGGGCACCCCTGAGCCTTGCTGGAGCTGCATCGCACTTGCGATACAACTCCAGCAATGCGCCACCTTTACGGCACAGATGCGTCACACATCTGTGCCGTTTTTGCCCCATGCTGCGCCGCATTGTAAATGCAGCACACCATGGGTGGCGGAACAGCGGCGCAGGATGACTGGCACATCCCTGGTGATGCGCCAGTCATCATAAATCTATCCCTAAGCTTCTTATCTTGTTAGAGATGAACTGCCATATGTATCATCAAACTATTTTGCATTTCCTAAATAGCGAATTTTAAGGAATAAATAGCGATTCTTTACCATTCCTAATTTGCGATGAGCAAATTGCTAATTGCAAGTTACGCATTCATTTCCATGGGCTAGGAGGCTCATAGGAATGAAGGTTTAATTTGCGATTAGCAATTTGCTCATCACAAATTAGGAATTTTTCCAAGGGTGCAGGGGTATCTCAAGAACACCCTGCTGCACCCCTGAAAAAGAAATTTGGGGGCATATGGCGCACATACATGCCCTAAGGGCATGTGTTGGCGTCATATGGCACCTTTTGTTTTTTTGAAAAAAAGCTTTTTGAAAAGAATTCACAAATTACCACCAATTTACCACAATAGTTTCCAAATCCTTAATGTCATTTTTTACATAGTTTTTGTTTGATACATTGCATTTAAGTAGTCACAAAATTTGCAAATCCTTCAGTGCAATTGCAAAATAAGGAATAGCAAATTTTGCTACTCCTTATTTTGCATCAAACTTGTTTGATACATACCATTTGTCTAATTAACATTCGCAAAGGCCAAAATTCGTAGAATTTTGATCTTTGCGAATGCTAATTAGCTTGATACATATGGCCCCAAGTGAGGCCTGTCTTGCGACATGGTGCATCTTTTGCATCACTGCTGCATCGGTTTCATGTGGTACGTTTTTTTTACACCATGACATATCTGCCTAAATGCATCAATTTGTAATGTTGTCGCCTCATAGCAAATCTTTTGCACCACCGCTGCATCATAAAAGTGACGCACAGTGGCACAAAAGAGGCATACACCTATCATAAATCTGTCCCTAGCATTTTAAATGATTAATCCAGGATGACAATAAGGTGTGGCCTATCCAAAGGTTTGTTTAAGGTGAGGCCTACTCAGGATTGCAGATTAAAGTTACGCTTGATGAAGAATACAGAGGAGATAATACATGTAAAGCTCTACCAATGAAGTAAGTGATGTCTACTTCATTGCGCCAGTCAGCATAAATGAATCCATAAGCTTCTTATCTTGTTAGACATCAACCGCCATATGTATCATATAACTATTTTGCATTTCCAAAAAAGCGAATTTTAAGGAATAAATAGCGATTCTTTACCATTCCAAATTTGCGATGAGAAAATTGCTAATTGCAAATTACCCATTCATTTCCATGGGCTAGGAGGCTCATATAAATGAAGGTGCAATTTGCGATTAACAATTTGCTCATCACAAATTAGGAATTTTTTCCAAAGGTGCAGGGGTGTCTCAAGAACACCCTGCTGCACCCCTAAAAAAGAAATTTGGGGGCATATGGCGCACATAATTTTTAACAACATTCCTTTACCTCAAAAACGATTTTCAAATCATAACTTCAAAACACTACACATGGGAAAATTACTTAAAATGTCCTTAAGACACATAAAAGCGTTTTTTGATTGGCTTTCCTGTATGGTAGGGTCACTTTTAACATGGCTATGTAACACAAACATTCAAAAACAAAATTTTCCATGCACATGTGGGAGCATATTTACAAGCAATTTGCGCCACAGAGAAAGGTCTTACACTAAAATGAGAAAAATAACATCAGGGACAGTCAATTGCCTTATAAAGAAGCATACACCATTATGTCCTTGTCATGAATTTAAAAACAATTCCTTCTCCCCAAAAACGATTTTCAAATCATAATTTCAAAACACTGCACATGGGAAAATGACTTAAAATGTCATTAAAACACATGAAAGCGTTTTTTGATTGCCTTTCCAGCATGGTTGGGTCACTTTTAACATGGCTATGTAACACAAACATTCAAAATCAAAATTTTCCATGCACATGTGGGAGCATATTTACAAGCAATTTGCGCCACAGAGAAAGGTCTTACACTAAAATGAGAAAAATAACATCAGGGACAGTCAATTGCCTTATAAAGAAGCATACACCATTATGTCCTTGTCATGAATTTAAAAACAATTCCTTTTCCCCAAAAACGATTTTCAAATCATAATTTCAAAACACTGCACATGGGAAAATGACTTAAAATGTCATTAAAACACATGAAAGCATTTTTTGATTGCCTTTCCAGCATGGTTGGGTCACTTTTAACATGGCTATGTAACACAAACATTCAAAATCAAAATTTTCCATGCACATGTGGGAGCATATTTACAAGCAATTTGCGCCACATAATTCATAATTTTCTCCTTAAAGCACACTATTCTCTATCTAAATTAAAGAAATATTTTCTCACCTTAGCAAATACTTTGAGTTTGAAAACAGTCTCAGAAACACACCAATTTGTCTTCAGCAGAGCAAAAGGTATGCACTCCAGAGTCTGCAGCTATCAAAAGCACAGAAATGCTGTAATTCTTCACACATATTTCTCATGTCACCCAATCAAAACTCTTCCCTCACTTTTTTTCAAATGAAAACCCTTCCCCCCTCTGCCCTTTCTGCCTATTTTGCATAGCAACCACCTCTTGGAAGACTTCTGGTGTTTGCAAGTTCACACAACTTTGTTGCAATTGAACTCTGAACTCTCAGTGCACCTGCATATCCAGTGCATTCTTTCATTTAATGATTTTTTATTGACCATTCAAAATACATCTTTCAAAGAACACATCCGTGCACCCTAACTTTCTGTTTTCATCAATCAAAATCCACCAATCACTGTTACTGCTTCATGAACACAGAAACTCCACAGTTTTTTTTTCATTTTACACTCTCATTTTTTCAACTGCCATTTCATTGCCACACTTCATCTGACTGCAGGAGAACCTTCTCTCACCATGTTTTCTGTCTGGATTGTTGGACATAGTTATATTCACTGGGCTCAAAGGTACGTTGAAAGCAGGAATTTACCTAACCTCAATTTACAAGATGTGGAAATTAAGTGGTTTGGCCACAGAGGATTAAAATGTCACCAATTGATACCATTGGTGAAAACCTTTATGCATTTGCCAAAACCTGACCTGTTAATTGTGCACTGTGGAGGTAATGACTTGGGCACTTTGACTGGTGTAGGTCTGGAAATGCTTTTAAAGGACACCTTTGAGCAATTAATGGCACTTTTTCCTCAGACTGCCTTGGTATATTCAAATATATGCCAAAGACAGAAATGGAGGTGGTCAAACCAATTTTGTCCACAAATTGAGAAGTCGAGGAAGCATGTAAACAAATCTGTTTCAGCTTACATGAGAGACCATGGAATGGGCTCCCTGTACAACAATAACTTGCGTTACTACATGCAAGATATCTACAGAGGAGATGGAGTTCACTTCTCAGATGAGGGCAACAGAATTTTCACTCTGAATTTAAGAATGTGCATTGGTACCTACTTATAAGTACCTAAATGTACCATAAACCCAAAAGCTCTTCTCAGAGCTACCCTACATCTGATCACTCACAATTATTATTTAACTCTAACATTTTTCACTAATTTTCAACAAAGTACGCTACCGGGGCCGCTACCCGGTACGCGAACCGGGAGCTAACCTCGCGAAATTTTTTTTAAAAATGTTTTTTTTTCGCACATATAAGCCTCTTCAGCCACCCTCAGAAAACCTAGGGGGTCAAGATAACTCTACCGTGCCCCCTTCTACCCATTCTGAACATTATTTGCCCTCCATCTTGTATCTTAATTCGACCGAAACACAAAATGGTGGACTCCCGGAACGCTTAAGGTTCGCGAACCGGGGCGCTCAACGGTTCGCGTACCGGGTCGCTCCCTGGGAAGCGCACCATCAAAAAAGGTGGGAAAGTAGTTCACAGAAAAGCCACTGGAGACAATTTCACCAAATATAGATTAGCTCATACTACATACCAATCCCTACCATTTTCACAAATTTGATTGGAATTCCATTGAGCCATTTAGCCTGTAGACCTCTCTAAATACCCTGAGGTAAATTACTTCACAAAACACATCTGAAGTGTTGGAATTGACAACCAATGAAAATGTTACTTTCATTTTCTACTTTTTTTACCTGACATTTGATTGGTTATGTACCTGAATATATATAAAGGAAGAGAGAGAAACACAGCCATTTTTTACTACTACTTCCTGAACTACATTGCAAGATCATTTTCACCCACAACTTAAACTTGATTTTAGAAGGTGAGATATTATTTTATAAATTTGAAAACATTTTCAGATAGTTATATACTATCCCTCTGTAAGAGTTAGACATTGAGAAAGGCTTCTTTATTATAATTATGGATTGATTTAGGTTTCTGTGGTATAATTATGAATTTACTTAGGCTTCTTCACAGGCACTTTTTAATAGTACTACTTCACGCCTGAAACCATACAGTGCCCATAGATTACTTCTCTGTTATAAACTCACAAGTACCTGTCTGAACTTAAACCCAACAGTGCCCTATCTCTACTGATATATTTATTTTTTATGCAAATTACAGCAAGAAAATGGAAGGTGAGCAGAATGTTTCCTTTGAAATTGTTCTGGAGAACAACACAGAAAAAGATATTGAGGACAATGATGACTCTGATTTCATGGATGAATCACGGGACCATGAATTAGTTCAATGTGTAGAATCTGTGGATCATTTACTTCATTATGATGACGGTCAAATGTGGGAACTTATGTTCACTCAACAAGAGGACATATCGGACAGTCAAATGCTAGACGTACTAATAAATTTTGAAAAACAATCCGAAAAATAAAATTGTATGTAATATTAAAAAATTGTTTGAGTCTTTAATCATTTTTATATGTAATTAATAAACTAGTTAAATGTTAGAAATGTTATTAAATTTTCAACCACAATCACAATAATAAATAATTGCTTAAAAAAGTTAAAAAAATAAAAAATAATCAACAAAACCAACAATCAATTAACATACTGCATTTGAAAAGTCTCTCATTCATTTTTCATTGCAGTACGCTGCCCAGAACGCTTCCCGGTTCGCGGACCGGGCGCTACCCACGAAAAAAAACAAAATTTTTTTTTTTTTTTTTGCCCCGCGGGGCCCTTTTAAAGCCTCCACATTAAACCTAGGGGGTCACGGAGGATCTACTATGCCCCCTTATGGTTATTTCCCCCTTTGTTTTGGCCTCCTCTTGTCTCTCAATCCTACCGAGAGACAAGATGGCGGCCGCTCCGGACTGTTTAGAATGTTGACAGACACCGGAAAGCCAATCAGCTTCGCTACGCGAAGTTCTGGTACGCTCCCCGGTCCGCGAACCGGGGAGCTGCCCGGTCCGCTGTTACAGATATATATCTTTTTTTAAACGGTAATTTCTCAAAATCCACTGGAGCACATATATTGAGACCTACAAAAGGCACATCGGGCTACCAGTCCCTACAATTTTGCCAAGTTTCGTGCAAATCCATTCAGCCGTTCGGGCTAAAAATGAGGCTAACCGCCCTATGGAAAAATCAATGTTAAAAACACGTTTTGGGACCCCCCTTTTTTCTCGGCCCCCCCTGGACGAACCCCCCCCAAATTTTCAGGGGCTGCTCAGAAACAAAATGTTCCATTTTCCAGAAAATTTCAGCCAATTCCGTCCACAAACGCCAAAGTTATTAGACATAGAATTTTCAAAAATCCCATAGGGAAAAAATCCTAACTATATATACCTACTGGCGACCGCCAGTAGGTAATATATAGATATGTATATGTGTGTGTGTGTGTGTATATATATATATATGTGTGTGTGTGTGTGTGTGTGTGTGTATATATATATATATTTAGCATAACAGCGAGAGTGAATGTTTTCTCAGAAACACAATTCAGTTTTAATTCACCTTAAGTAAATGGTGTAAGAATGTGAGACTCCATGCATCCATCCATGAGAGCATTCTTAACTTCATACACAAAGGTAAGAAATAGAATGAAGAATTTCCTCATTCCAAAGATAATATATTGACTTATCTAACTGAAGCTAAGATCAACGCAGAAGATAAATTCCAATCAATCAAATCAGGTATTATCACAAGGTTTGATTTCCTTTCCATTGAAGGAGAGCTCACCCACATTTAACACAGCATATTCCCTAGTTCTTTGTACCTAAAGCCATCTTTGCCTTAAGTTAATACCACTGGGGAATACAGAAGACTTGGGCAGCCAGCCTGCCTTCCAAAATTCGGCCACGGGGCATATTATCAAGAACGGCATTCAAAATTATCGCCGGTTTAGCTGCAGAAAACTGCAGCTAAAGCAGCGATAATGGGTTTGATAATATGCCCTTGAGAATTCAAATAGAAGTCCATGTTCTGGTGTGAACATTGGCTTCTATTGGAATTCTCCAGGTCATATTATCAAGCCCATTATCGCCGCTTTAGCAGCAGTTTTCTGCCGTGAAACCGGCATTAATTTTAACGCCGCTCTTGATACTATGCTCCTCACATGCGTTTGTGCAGGGCTATCCCTGCTGATGTACGCAGCAGCGTATCGTGGGTAGCCAGCTCCCAGGGCAAGGAAAGCTCCTTCCACTTTTCTTTTAAAAGTTTGCACCCCTAAGAATTTGTGCCGTACGCGGCAACCGCCTCTGTGGCCCGGCCACAATACACCACCTGATTCCGTGCCCCGCCCACACTTGAATATTTCTTCTGTGCACTTTGTTGTTATAAAATAAGATGTATGATTTACAACTCAGTCATTGTTATTGATCTATGCCTAAAAGGAAGCTTCACATTCATACTTTGTGTTGCTCTGTAATGCTTGGGTCACTTGATGCTCATCACACGGCAGATCCTTAGATAATCATGAATATTGTACTTTGCTATAGCTGTCAGCACAAGCAAATAAATCCAAATATGTGTTGTTCATGTTCTTTGTTTTATTGTATCTTCCACATTGACAATAAAATGTAAAGTACACAAATAATAATTCAGTATGTCTGTCTCCATTTTCATTGAAGTATTTCAGAAATCTTATGGAATAATTTTGACAGTTCAAGAAAAGCTGTTTGATTATATGTTTTTCTCTTCGACTATATCTTTAAATCTTTCAGTCAGACAACTATTTAATAAAATGACACATTTTGATGAATGAAACACCCCTAATTCATAAACAAAACATTACTTCACAGGTCATACCCGTGTATTGATTGTGCAAAAAATGACAGTACATATGCCAAGAGTACACCTGTGATTCTATTACACGGACACCCGGCTCCGCAACAGGTTTATGCACCTGGGGCCTCATTTATGAGGCCGTGCGTCACTTTTACGCCGCCGGTGCGTCACTTTTTGTGACGCACCAGCAGCGTAAAAAATGTGCCTTGTTGCACCATATTTACAAAGTGACGCATCTAGGTAGATGCGTCATTTTGTAAACCCCTGCGCCACATTATACCTGTGCCAGGTATAATGTATGCAGGGGGGGCGTTCTGACGCAAGAAAGGGTCATAGAAGTGACGCAGTGAAATCTATAAGATTTCACTGCGCCACTTCTAGGACACAAATACGTAAATTTCTTACACCTGCCTCACAGCGGGCGTAAGACTGACGCAGGTCCTTTCACATGGGGCTTTCCCCATGTGAAAGGACACATTGCTGGAGTTGCGTCACTTTTGTGACACACTCCAGCAATGCGTCACTTTTGCACCATACAGATATATCAGAAATGCTGACTTATCTGTAACTCCTTGCGCCATGATGCGTCATACTGTAAATATGACGCATGATCGGTGTCGCTAGGAGTGCGCAGTGAAAAGTGACACATCGCTGTTTTCACACAGCGATGCGTCACTTTTCATAAATGAGGCCCCTGATTTTTGCATATCTCACTTTACAATAGCAGTTGTAGATGCCTGTGCAGCCTCTTCTGTAAAATGCATTCACAAAAGGCATGCCGGATGAGTCACCAGGGAGTGTTCTCTCATTTGCATGGGGATGCGGCACACAGTAAATGAAGGGATGCTTGTGCCTTTATGCCAAAACCATCCTACAGATGTAGGGACAAGGACCGCCAAGCCTTCAAGAGGCACGCACGTCACATATGATGTTAATTTGCCCCTCAATGGCACACTTCGGGTCAGAGGTCAAGGTCAGTGCTTAACATGAGCCGGATGTTTCTGGTGCTCAGCACTGGCACATAATTGTCGACACCAGCAGTCTGCCACGTGGTGGTGGTGTTTGTCTCATTTACAGACAAGAAAAACAACAGTGGTTTATTAATTTAGGTTTAGATTAAAAATGAATAATACCTATTGCTGAAGCCATTCTTTTAGCTTTGGAGGCCTGGAATAGTCAGAATTGTCGCACTTGTGGGAGTGTGATGGATAGTAGTTGTGTTGTTACTACAGTTAGCAGTGCTGGCAAGGGCAATGGGTGGTGCAAGCCAAAAGTGGCCTCCTGAAGAGGACCCTGGCACTTTAATTTTTACAAATTAATCACGGGTCAGGGCTCCCAGCTATCCCAGGCAACCTTTCGCAGGCATGTGCCTTGGGATAGATGGAACACCCTGCACCTGCCGACAGTAGGATTGCATCCACTCTTAAAATTGAAGCTCTGTTAAGTTGCATTTCAATGAAAGAGAGAGACCCAATCAGAAACTCTGGCTTCCACTAATGTGCTCTCTCCCAGTGGTGTGACACAGGCCCCCGCATTTCCCGCGATGCAGGGGGCCCCCTCAGCACAATACTCAGGCTTGAGAGCTCCAGAAAAAATCTGGAGTGGGGGCCACTCCATGTACCCTGCAGGGGGGCCCACTCAACTTTCGTTATGCCACTGCTCTCTCTAGCACAAGGAAAGCACACATATTTACATAACTGGGGCACTGACCTGATTTACACAGGGCACGCCCCTTTGAGTGTGCAGCACAACACAAACTAGGACAGTCTGGTAATATCAATGTCTTCATCTGTCCACATCTACTCTAAGCAAAACATTTGTTTATAATTTGATTAGATAAAGAAAAATCTCCTCAGCACTATTGTAAAAACAGGTCAGGGACAACCAATATTTGCCCGGCGGTATCGCCTCTTTAACCCATAAAATATTAATCAATGAAGAGGCAGGCGCTGGAGACTGGAAGGCAGAAAACAAGGTTTATTCTCTCCGGAGGAGAACACATCAGTTCAGACAGCCAGTATCGTCACGAGGTGCTCTAACCGCATCTCTGAGGCCTGGCCTCTTATACACAGTTTTATGATCTTTATTGCAGGTAACACATTCTTGCAATGCTTTGAATTATGAAAGGACATCCTCGGAATCTCCCCTTCAGGCCCGTTCCCACACACATTTACAGTTGAAGTCCCCACCCCGGTCACAATAGGTGATGATTATCGCGCAGCTGGACATTCCGCCGATTCACGGAATGTGTGGGGTTGATCGGATATCATAGGGTGGGGGCTTTGATCAATTCGAGGGTCCTTTAATGGGGGAGGCTTCCTACTGTACGGGGGGGGCAATAAACAGTATCCGCAGGGCCAGGTGGCGGCCTGGGAATGAGGAAGACAAACGGGCACACAGGAAAAGGGGGTTTGTATCAAAGGGTCTGGGACCATGAAAGGAACGAAGGGAGGTGTCGCGCTGGGAACAGGATGGGGTTCTGAGGCAGAGCTGCGCTGAAGAGGGGTTTATGACCCAAGGCATGTGAGAGCGGGGGGTGGCCAGTGCGTGGGGGGCTTGTGAGGGCGAAGGGCTGTGCTGGGGGCCAGTGGCGTGCAGAGGGTGGTTCTGATCGAGGCACCTAAAATGGCGGGTGCGCACGACAAAAAGTGTGGCATCAGGGGAAAAGGCAAGATGGCACAGATAATGTTTACCAAACCGTACTAATTTTCCACAGTCCTCCCTTTAACATTTCCAAGACATCTTGCTGGCCTATTTCCTATCCATGCCTACTGTGGTGGTCATAAGTAAAGAAGAAGGAACCCAGGTGAAGGAGCTATAAACATCACATTTAAAATCTTTCGTCTTAGGAGGCGGGCCTATCGATAAGCTCGTTTGCAGGAAAGTCATAGTAATGCAATATCGGACAAAAACGATTCTGTAGTGAGAGCGTTGGGTACATTTCATAGATGCTTATAATCATTCGGAATATGAACGGATAGGTTATTACATGTGTGAGTTCTTTTTGTATTCGGTTGGAGCATAATCAATACAATGGTGGCTGGGAGAGAAATGAGACGTAGCAAAAACGATAATCAGAGGTGTCATTGTTCGAAGGGGAAGTCCTATTGTCATGGACCATTATGAGTGAGTTCTCAGCATTCTTTGTCGTCTTCTGTTGGCACTGTGGAGCACCGGCGGTGGAGCTATGTGTCCAGCTCTATTCTAGGTCCCGCGTTGCAGGGCATGACCTTTTCCTCGCTTTCCTGGTCAAAAAGGTCCTTTTCGCCCTGAGTCCTTTTGAGTCGATTGTCAAAGAGTTCAGATGGAAGAAGGGGTGTATGTGAGTAGTCCTTAGGGTAGGTCGGAGGAAAAGGGGGATGGAGCAGGGCCAGATCGGGAACAGACCAGGGGGACGGAAAATTTTATGTAGGTGGGCTCATGACCGAGTTCAGAGAGCGGGGACTTTTCGGCACATGTTGATCATCGAGCAGGGGCATCAGATCAGCCCTTTCTTCTCATTTTGTCGGAAACAGTGCCTCGTCCTGCGACTCCTTACTGTTGCGGTCTTGCCTTGGCCAATGTCGCAGATGTTCCACGATCTGTAGTCAGGCCGCGTGCTCCCACATCCGGTCTCTCTCTCCTCCGACAGTGGTACCCTTAAATGAGTTTGAAAAGACAGTCTTTAAAGAATTGGCAGAGGAAGGTAATCACATAAGTCTATTTCTCTCCCAGCTCCAAGCAAATGAGAAACATCCGTTACATTGGGGTTCACAACCAACATATAAATAATTGATGATGGGCTTGTTGGATTTCCTATAACTTTCCTTCGTAACTATTTCTTTGGTGTTTGTTGGTGTTACATTCATTGTCGTGGTACGAGGTCTGGTACCTATTCATTGCATTTTGTTTATTACAGTTACGTCAGTTCTTCTGGCAGAGACCCACTTTCCTAGTACGAGCCTTACGAAGCTATACCGTTCTCCAGGGCTTTATATTTTTTTGAAAAAGTGCAACGTGCTATCACCATGGTCTGATAGGTATCTTTCTGAGGAACGAACATAGGCTAAACAATTTTCCATTCTATCAATGCATCCTACCTTTCAGCTAAACATTTTACTTTTAACAGGGTTTATTGCCACAATTTCTTCATTTCGGTCTAATCTTAACTTTGCAAACATCATTCTAATTCCTACATAGTCTCTTACAACCTGACTACTTCATTAAAAAACCGAGGTCTTATGGAAAACAACTAGGAACATAGCAAACTGTGGTGAGGGACTATCGTCTTGTTTTGTGTCATGAGGGCGTTATCTAGCAGAAGGTCACAGTTCAGTTGGTAAGCGTTCAGTGACATTTCTCGAATTCTAAACTCGGTAGCTTGCTCATTAACAAATCATTTCTAGGAACAACGGCTGGCCTGTGTTAGTCGTAAGTCGACCCATCTCTTATAACCGGGGGTGAGGGACATTTTTAAAACTCTCGTCTGGGGCAGCTGATACAAAACTGAGGGCGTTCTGGGAAGATGGGGATGTTTCGATCACTTTTACTGTTTTGGGTATTGAGACAATTCGGGACGGGGAAGGTCGCGTTATCTGAGGCATTTTTTTTATTTTTATCATAGAAGCCACTGACATGTAGTTCCCTTATTTCGGGTCAGATTAGGGAACCTCAGTCGTCTTACCTGTCCTTTCCCTTTTGGCCAATTCTAGGTTTCATCAATTTTTAGCAGAAAGGAGAGGTAGTGACACGGCATCAGGGTGATTTTATTTAAGACAAATTTGCGCAAATACTTGCGGTAGTTGGAGCCAATTGGGTGGTGCACCAGGGGTGGCGGTTTGCCAATTAGGTGCTAGTCGTTCAGAAGAGTGAGAGTGTGGAGAAGAGAGAGAGAGAGAGAGAGAGAGAGAGAGAGAGAGAGAGAGAGAGAGAGAGATGTGCAATAATAGGCTAAATAGTACACGTGCGACATGGGGAGTGGCCGTGTATTAAGATAGGCTATTCAGCGCATTACACAACATGAGACATTACGGGTCTGTGTTAGAATTTCGAAAGCATGCAGTTTGGGACGGACGAGCATTAGGCCGGGTACAGGGGACATGCATTGAGTAAAAGGCACCATTGTGTCGCACTTCTCGCACTCTCGGTCCTTTGACTAGTTAAGTCAACGCTTCAGTCGCATAAAAACATTTTCTCATAGTTTCAGACATACGTGACATGTGCCCATTCACGCAACACGGATTAGGGGTGATCGTGTTTCATCATATCATACAACTTATTGGCTCTTTCGTTACAAGAGCAGTTTGTGGGTGTGCTTAGGTGCCACCTTGCAGCGTTAGTCCGCTTCATGTAACAGACATGGCGAGGCTTCAGATCTTTACCATACCTCGGTCGTGATTCCAATGTAACCTGTAGAGGGAGGAAAAGAGGGGAAGGGAGGGGGACAACATTCGAGCATATCAAATGCATGGGCACGAAAGTCCTTTACTTACCACATACTCGTCTTATCTCCTCGGGATAGAATCCCTGGGGTCTTGGTTTCTGAAGCCAGGGGGGGGGGCAGTGTGTCCTTATAGGCCGTGTATAGGGAAACGTTAAAAATCGGAGGCACTTAGTGCGAGGTATCTAGTTGGTAGATGTATCTAGCTATCGGGGTCCTTAAATCTTTTCCAACGCTGTGATGTTTTAAGGCATATCAGCTCTTCGGCCAACTCTGTTCCCTAGTACCTCTGAGTGCCGTACCTTTATAACATTCTATCATTTACGCCGCTTCACTTTACCCGTCCTCGGAAGTTGAGGTCCTTCTCCATGCGTTAGTTCCTGAGCCAGTCGCATACTTGGAGGCAGAGTATCGTGTCTTAGATTCGATCCTCCATCCGGGGCTGAGCAACCATCTTCTAATAACCTTAAAAAGAGAACAAAGCAGGGTGCACAGAAAAACTCTCCCGCTGATCCCACATTTTAAAAAAAAAGCATGCAATACCTGTTCATAGTTTGGAAAACCTTTATTTGCACAATCGTTCAGCATGTAGATATGAGAGTGCAATCGTATTTGGCCGGACACGGTGATGGCTGAAGCACGTACAGTAAGGGGGGGTATTTTGCAGCATTAAAAACATTTAAAAGGGTTTATTTAGTCATTTGCAGGAAACTAAAAAGGTCTATCAATAGGTGAGGGATCAAGGGGCATTCATTTCATAATTGGAAGCACAGTCAGACTAGTTGCAATAAAATTCCCTAAATGCATACCGTGGACGTGTGTCACAAGCGAGGTCACGTATCAGTTACAATAGTATCATAGTAAATCGTGCATTGAAACCAACATTTTTAACAGGGTCCTTTTACATGTTCGTCGAGTGAACCCTCCCTCTTTTTCGTCAAGTGTACAAAGGATCATATACATATCTCAGAACATCAAGTCTTATTAGCTAAAGTTCTCATTGACGCCGGCGCCAGTTTGGGCGGGGCCGGGTTAGTCCGGAAGTAGCATCAGGGACAAAATGTTTCCCACAACCGGCGGTTGGACCAGAGTCCTTTTCGGCAGTTCAAAAACTCGTGCTAACAGAAGGGGTGGCTATGTCGTGGTTATTTCGTTAGCGAGCAAGGCAGTGGTTCCTCCTCGGAAGCCTGTAGGGGCCAAGGGCTCCGGGGACTTTTGTAGAATCTTCAAGGCTGTGGGGATGCTGTCGGAGGTGGGGGCTCGTGCCCCGGTGGGCAAGCGTCCGAGTTACATTGCTGGTCAAAGTTACTCTAGCGGCCTAGACCCGCCTTCCAGGGGGCCCAGACGCCATTTTGAGACCCTGCAGCAGCCGCCCTTCGTCGAGTCTGCAAGAGTGGAAGAGACCCTTTGGGGTGAAAAAATGGAACACCGTGCCGTAGGAGCAGGACATTCGGCTAGGGTGCAGCTGTGGTGCCCCCACCTGGGGGGGCGAGGGAGACTCGTTCGCGCCGTCTCCCTCTCCCAGTGCACCCCACGCCGCCCCTTCTCACGGGCATACATGATGGCCACTCCACATCCCGTGCTCCACAAGTACCCTTGAGGGCCATCGTATGTCTTGTGCTGCGCAAGTATGGCCGGTGCCATCCCATGTCCTGTGCTGCGGAAGTATGGCCGCCTGCGGTGCATGTCCTGTGCTGCGGAAGTATGGGCGCCGCCGTTGCATGTCCGGTGCTGCGCAAGTATGTGCGCCGCCGTTGCATGTCCGGTGCTGCGCAAGTATGGGCGCCGCCCGGCTGGAGGATTTCGGCGCCGGGCCGGGGGCTGGGAAACCTCCTATCCGGGGAGGTGGGAGAGGCTCGTCCGCGTCGCCTCTCCCTCCCAGCCCACCCTGTACCAATTTTAGCAGAGGTATTTGTGATGGCCGGACCGGGGCTGGGAAACCTTCTATCCGAGGAGGTGGGAGAGGCTCGTTCGCGTCGCCTCTCCCTCCCAGCCCACCCGTACCAATTCTTCAGCGGAGGTATTTGTGATGGCCGGACCAGGAGATATGAGGGAGGGGGTCATCTGCATCCGCCCCCTCCCTACTCGTGGCCCGGGGGACGCCACCCCACGAAGAAGAGGATGGGACGGCCATTTCATGCTGGGCCCGTGGTGCCTCCTGGACATCCCACTGGCGATCTTTTCGATCGATGGCTGTCAGCAGGCCCCGCCCCACACGTGCTGTGTGTTTCACCTTCCGGATGGGCGTGACCTGTGACCTGCGGCATTTCGGGAACTTCCGGAGTGGGGGTAGGTATTTTGTTTGGACAGGCATGTCTGGGTAATGGGGGTTGTCTATGCAGGCCTGTAATTGCTCCTTTTTTTTACAGAGTGGGGGGGGCAGCAGAGAGTAATCAGTCCCATTGCACTCGAAGTTTGAGTTCATTAATGGAATGTATACTAATCTGTCCGAGACTACTCTGTGTATTGTTTCTGTAGGTTATCCGAAAAGGGTGGCTTTTTTTGTTAGGGAACAGTAGCGGTAGTACGGGGTTCGTCACCGGGTAACTTAGAGCTAGACTGGGTTTCCCGTCTTAGCGTTGTTCGATCTATGAGGACTCAAACATGTCGCTGAAATTGGTCTGGCGAAATCTGTGCCATCGGGCATAATCAAACGTGGTGGTTCTATCTGGCCTGTCCGTGTCAGTCTGATTCATCTTTGTCTCACGCCTTTTCCCTTTCTGCCGGCCTGTTATTTCTGTCGGCCCTCTGCTCTTACCTTCGTTCAGTAGAGTCGGGCATTGGGCTTTCCAGTGCCCGGAAAATTTACAAAAAGCACATTGGTTTTGCCCTAAGTCTGGTCGTCCTGTGCGTAGTGTCGGGGGATTACTTTCGGGTCGTTGTGTCTTGGGGTTGTCCTGTCGATATATTCCTTTACCTACTCTGACTTCGTCTCTTTTCTTTCGTTCCATTGCTTCTTTGCGCCACATACCGAGACTGTCGAGCATAATAGGCGTTGTCTTATTACTATAAAGGGCTATTTCTAACGTTTCTATTTTATCAAGATCGAAGGATCCTATCAGTGGCCACTGTTTCTCTTGATTTTCTTTGGTATACCTGTGCCACAGCTTACTATAGGCTATGGTAACTAATCCATACTTTGTGAACATGTCTTTATTAGGGGTGCCTTCCAGCGGAGCTAGATGGTCCACCTCTAATAAACGGTCCGGGCTGAACCAACTACCAATCAGTGGGGAGAAGACAGACATGACGGCTCACAACGAGGACAAAAAGTCAGCACTGCCTATCTTATCACTGCGTGCAAAGACTAGACAGAATATTTCTATTCTACGTTGTTTGCAGGCAGTGAATACCTCATGAACCAATATCAATCAGTCAATAAACAATCAGTGGGGAGAATAAGTAGGCCCGCAAAAGGTCTGCGTCCTCTACTCTTTCACTATCTGCAAAGAGGAACCTGTTCTTTCCTGTTTGCAGATAGAGAATCTCCAGAAAACAATCCGCGAACAGTAGTTCGGGGTCAAAAACAATTAATCAGTGTGGGAGAGGGAAATCTCCCGAGAGTTCAAAACAATCAATCAGTGGGGGAGAAAGATAGGCACGATGGCTGCGTTACCTATCCTTCACTGTTTGCAAAGAGAGAGAGCCTGTTGTTTCTCCGTTTGCAGACAGTGAATCTCCAAACAAGTCAACAAAGAGTAATACTAGTATTTTCCGATCAATTAAACAATCATTTCGCAATTCGTCGTGTTTACACGACCTTACCCGGACCGTATGGACAGTTTCTTATCTTCCGAATCCAGCGCCCGATCGTCCTCTTTTCCTCGTATTCCTCGCGGCACTCCTGATGGTTCCCAGTCAGGACCGTAGATCACTCGAGAGAGGTCTGTTCGGAACCAGTGAAGTTCGGATGATCGGCTGCCAGACGAGGGTCTATTGGGCAAGAGCTCTCCCGATCGTTGCAGTCGTTCACTCTGTCGTCAGGACCTCTCCCACTGGATCCACGTGTCGCGGATGGGCCCCACGCTTGGGACGCCAATTGTAAAAACAGGTCAGGGACAACCAATATTTGCCCGGCGGTATCGCCTCTTTAACCCATAAAATATTAATCAATGAAGAGGCAGGCGCTGGAGACTGGAAGGCTGGAAACAAGGTTTATTCTCTCCGGAGGAGAACACATCAGTTCAGACAGCCAGTATCGTCACGAGGTGCTCTAACCGCATCTCTGAGGCCTGGCCTCTTATACACAGTTTTATGATCTTTATTGCAGGTAACACATTCTTGCAATGCTTTGAACTATGAAAGGACATCCTCGGAATCTCCCCTTCAGGCCCGTTCCCACACACATTTACAGTTGAAGTCCCCACCCCGGTCACAATAGGTGATGATTATCGCGCAGCTGGACATTCCGCCGATTCACGGAATGTGTGGGGTTGATCGGATATCATAGGGTGGGGGCTTTGATCAATTCGAGGGTCCTTTAATGGGGGAGGCTTCCTACTGTACGGGGGGGGCAATAAACAGTATCCGCAGGGCCAGGTGGCGGCCTGGGAACGAGGAAGACAAACGGGCACACAGGAAAAGGGGGTTTGTATCAAAGGGTCTGGGACCATGAAAGGAACGAAGGGAGGTGTCGCGCTGGGAACAGGATGGGGTTCTGAGGCAGAGCTGCGCTGAAGAGGGGTTTATGACCCAAGGCATGTGAGAGCGGGGGGTGGCCAGTGCGTGGGGGGCTTGTGAGGGCGAAGGGCTGTGCTGGGGGCCAGTGGCGTGCAGAGGGTGGTTCTGATCGAGGCACCTAAAATGGCGGGTGCGCACGACAAAAAAGTGTGGCATCAGGGGAAAAGGCAAGATGGCGCAGATAATGTTTACCAAACCGTACTAATTTTCCACACTATGGCTCTAGAACCTCCTTCAGAATTGCCTTCCCACTGAGTAGACATACAACATAACATCAAGAGAGAAAGTCACAGGTATCTACAAACATTGTAAGCAGGAGGAGCAAGCAAAGGCACATGAAGTCTTACATGTAAATGTTTTGCTTCTTGATTCCGCTGGTGGTCAAGGTGAGCTTATAGTCACACTACCTTACCTCAAAGCTCTAACTCCACTAACTTTTCCTCAAGTCCTAATGCTCTGGCCCTCCGCTGTCTATATCTTAATACCAGAAATATGGTAAAACATCAACTAGACATCTTTCTACTGCTCAAATCGGATAGACCAGACATACTGTTTGTCTCCGAAACTTGGCTCACAGCAGATTCCTTACCGGATATTCTTACTGCCTTACCGGCAGATTATATATCCTGTCAGTGAACAGAAAACTAGGAAAAGCTGGTGGTGGCGTTGCCGCCATCATTCGTAAAGATCATACGTTCACCACTTTACATTCTTTGGAATTACCGGATACCGAAAATTTAGTCATCAAATCTGACACTGACAAAGGAACTATGGTGTTGGCATTGATTTATCGTCCACCTATACCCATGCCTACTTTTCCAGTCCCCCTGTCTGAGCAACTGGCCAGTCTAGTCGTTGATTATGACAAGGTTATGTTAATAGGGGATTTAAATTACTGGTATAACAACTCGGAAGCAGGACCTCATGCCACAGAACATTTTGAGCTTCTTTCCAACTTGAACTTTCTTCAACATGTCCTGTCTCCTACCCATGAAAAAGGACATATCTTGAACCAGATCTGGTCTCATAATATCCTTACCTCCATCCCCACAGCCTTACCTTGTACATGGTCTGATCACCATCTACTGCAATTTTCCATCACCTTTCAGGGTAACTTAAAACACCCGGTGCCCATGGGATGGTTAGTCAGGAAATGGAGATCTTTAAGCACCCAAGATTTTCTATCTACCTTGGCTAATTCTCTTCCTACTTCCGCCCCTGATATCAATCTGATGGATAAAGCACTCACTGATTGGCTCTTATCCGCCTGCAACGTACATGTTCCCTTAACCAAGTTTTCTCGTGCTCGTCGTATGGGTTCCCACAGGTGGTTTTCTACAGACCTAAAAAATCAAAAATTAGAACTCCGCCAACTAGAAAGAAAATGGAGACACGGCTACCTTGACAAAGACAGATTGTTATATACGACAGCCCGTAGGAACTACAAGAGCTCCATCTTATCTGCTAAAGCAGCCTTTTTCTCAGAAAAAATTTCCAACACTCAAAATAAATCTAGAGACATTTTTAGAGTTGTAAACAATCTATGCAATGATGTCAGAACCTCCCCTTCTCAACCCCCGACTCAATTGATGTGTAATCAGCTTAATGATTTCTTTAAGGAGAAGATTGCCATCATAAAGGATAGTATGCAAACTGCCCCTATCACTGTACTTAGCGCGGAATTCTGTAGTAACCCCCACAAACTTCAGGCTATCCCTCCTATCGACCCACCCAAATTGATGGAGTTGATGAACCGTGTAAAGTCCGGGTCCCCCAATGACCCCTGTCCTCCGCATATATTGAAGGAAGTCTACTCAGCACTCCCTCAAGGAATACTCCCCCTCCTGAACAAATCCTGATCACAGGGAACAGTTCCCAATTCATTTAAAAATGCCACTCTAGTTCCATTAATTAAGAAACCTGGTGCCGATTCATCCAATTTATCAAACTATCGCCCCATATCTCTCCTCCCGTATGGTGCTAAGCTGCTCGAAGCCCATGTGGCTAGCTGCATCTCCAATTTTATAGAGACATCTGACTACCTGGAGCCAAACCACGCCGGTTTCCGCCAGGCACATTCCACTGAGGCGGTGATCCTCGCTGTCCAGGATACTCTAAGGACCAACGCCGATAATGGCATACATCAGGCCCTCGTACTCCTGGACCTGTCGGCTGCGTTCGACACGGTGGATCACACCATCTTATTACACCGTGTCGAACAAGCTGGCCTCAGCGGCTCAGCTCTTGGCTGGGTTAAGTCCTTCTTGAAGGACCGATTCCAGGCAGTCAAGCTCGAGAACTTTATGGCACCTAAACTCTCCACCACCTGCGGTGTGCCGCAGGGTTCATCATTATCCCCCCTCCTATTTTATTTATACCTTAAACCGCTGCTGCAATCCCTAAAAAACAGGAAGGTCACTATCTACAATTATGCGGACGACCTGCAGCTGGTATTTGCACTAAACTCAACGGACTCTGTTGAGGAATTCCAGCTTACTATGCTGCACATTCAGGGCTGGATGGATCAGAACCATCTAAAGCTCAACCCTGGAAAGACCGAGCTGGTACTCCCAGGCAACAGTGCAATGAGCTGGGGCCCTCATTTTTGGCCGCCCTCATTGGGATCTCCCAACCTCCATCTCAGTCGGTGAAGAGCCTCGGGGTCACCCTTAACTCCGACCTTTCACTGAAAAGTCAGGTTGGAACGGTGATCTCTTCCAGCTTTTTCCAGCTACGAAAGATCAAGAAAATTGCTCATCTGCTCACACACTCTGCCCTTGTCCAGGTGGTAATTGCCTTGGTCCTCTCCCGACTAGACTTCTCGAACTCCATCTATTTAGGCCTCCCCCTTGGTCTCTCTAAACGCCTGCAGATTGTTCAAAATCAAGCTGCCAGATTAATATTTAAAAGCAATTGCAGGAATTCGGCGAAACCTCTGCTTGCCTCTCTTCACTGGCTCCCCATAGCCCACAGGATTACCTTTAAAGTAGGCTGCTTAATTTTCACAGCCCTTCATGGCAAAAGTCCTAGGTTCATCAATCATTTGATAAATAAATACAAACCGACCCGTAACCTCCGCTCTGCTCATTTGTCCCTCCTCACCTTGCCTATGTTCAAAAAGAAACGACTTGGCGGATGCCGATTCGCCTATCTTGCACCGAAAACATGGAACTCCTTCCTCCTGTCTCTCCGGAACTGCACTAAGCTGGTGGAGTTCAGGGGCGCTTTGAAGACCTGGTTATTCAAGCAAGCGCAAGGTTAGGGTATTGCTCACCATCTGTCTCATTTTAGCGCCATGAAACCCCTGGGTGACCGTGCGCTTGATAAATTTCGAATAACATAACATAACATAACACTTATATCAAAGACTCCCCTCAGTCATTCACCTAAGGTCAAAAAAATGCCTGGGTCTGGATATCTGGGGATGCTTTGATAAAAGTGTGACTATAAGCTTACCTTGACTATGGCTGATCAATGAAGCAAAGCATATCTGTAAATAAAATTGCAAAACATTGAACACCAAGTAGGTATAATAACCATTGATATGTAGCATACACAGTTTTTAGAGTGATTAATGCCAAAAGCACTATAAGAGTGATATCAAAGAAAGAGATCCATGGTCCTGATAAAAAGTCAAGGAGATGTCGACTCTTAGGAAGGCTGATACATAGTTTTCCACCCTTACCTCTCCCTATTTTTAATCATACCGACTAGAGAACGCAATAAATTCTTTCCACTTAAAATACACAACCCCCCCCACTCCTATTGTCATGATTCTACACCATATTAACACAGCTGTTAGTGCTCCCGCATAACTCTTAGGTCGCAGCATGCCTTGTTCCGCAGCGAAACGGGATAGACCCAATGATGGAGCATGCCACCAAGGGGCAACACCAGTGGGTGAGGGTTTTATAAGATAACAAGTGAGTTTTCTTCATCTTGTGGAGGGTTATATCACAGCAAAGTGGCTTCCCGTGTTTTAGTCTCATATCGTATCACCCATCTTCACTCATGCCATCGGCATATTATACATCAAGTGTAATCCATTTCAGATACCTCAGCTCCACACCAAGTCTGTGAAGGACTTCCTTGAGGTACTCCCACCCCAGAGTAGTAAACACCTTTTCTATGTCGAGAGAGGCAACCCAGGAGTTAGTGCTAGAGTTCTTCGCCCAGTCCCTCAGCATGAAACGACTGCGCGAGTTCAAGAAGGTTTTCCTACCGGGTATAAAACTGTTCTGGTCGGGGTGTATGAGATGTTGTGCAATGAGTATCAGTCGGTTGCCCAGCACCTTCCTGAGGATCTGTATTCAATGTTTAAGAGGGACAGCGGGCGATACGATCCCAACAGCAAGGGATCCCTCTCCAGTTTGAGAAGGACAACTAGTACTACTTACCGTAAAGTGTGCAGCGCATCCAGGAATGTCCATATTGCAGTGACGTCTGCTGTCACTGGAGCTGCACACAAATGTTATAGTAGGGGAGGAAGGCGAGGTTAATCACCTCCTGAGAGTGGACAGTGTTGCCAGTCCCTTCCTGAATAGCTGTGTTGGGGTCTGTGGGGGTCTCGGGACGTACTAGTGATGCCAGGAGTCTGCCCACTTTGTCACCCTCTGCTTGCTTCCTAGCCAAATATTCCTTGTAGTCCAGGGCACCCAATTTAACTAAAGTAGCCGTATGCTTGAGTTTGGCCTGCGCTAATGGGAGAGTGCCCACCTTGTTTGTAGGCAATACTGACTTGTGCATTCTGATTTCCATTTCCAGATGTTGCGGCTTCCGCCGCAACACCAACTTGGTGCTATAAAACGTTTTAGTGGCCAGACCCCCGAGGACCACCTTGAAGCACCTCACTCCACCCGGGTATCTAGGACGGTGCCCTCATTCTCCTCAAAGTATGAGTCAAAATGCATCCACCGAGAAGCGCCAGGTCAGTATGTGTGGCCGGCTTTGGCCCCACGCTAATAAGAGCTGGAGCTATTTGTGATCAGAGGAGGTTCGTCCCAGGTATTCAGCCCGTGACACCCTGCAGAGCGCAGCAGCACCAGATTAGAAGAGGTCAATTCTAGTGCACAGGTCCTACAAACTAGGGTGATAAGAGTATTCCCTAGCTGTGGGTTGTAGACCATGCCAAGCTTCCAACACCTGGGTGTGGGGCAACCATTGCTGCAGATGTTTGACAAAGCATTGGACTGTGCGCCAGTTACCAACATATGGAAACGATCCATTCCCACGTCTGGGAAACAATTGTAATCTCCCCTCCAATAGCAATATGTTGCTCATTAACCCTGGGATACAGAGCAAAAGAAAAGTGCCTGGTTGGTGCTAGGGGCATACAATAAGATTGGGAACACAGGAAGTTCATCCAACAACACCTCCACCACCACCTATCTTCCCTTTGGATCAATATTAATGTGCAACACCAAAAGAGGCACCCCCATAGTGATCCATATCAAAACACCCCTACCATATCTGGAGTTTGTGGAACCGGCGACCGTACCCTGCCACCTCCAATGCTCTCCCTCAAGGAGTACTTACAGAACTTCCAGGGAGCCAATACCTCATACAGCTAGAGGAGGTATCCAGGCGCTGGACAACCCACATCCCACATGTCCAGTAAGGGTAACCTTATAGCTCGTCTGCAGACATGAGTGATGAGTGGGCCCCCTCGTAACAAGGACTCAACAACCAGTTAATTGGTGGCCTACTTTCATGGCTAGATGAGCTGCTCTGTCCAGTGTCCACCTGGAAATTGATGTCACAAAAAGCAGCATGGTAACTACAAGCTACTTGTGAGTGTGTGATATTAGGCTGCAGCACATATTTTAAGAGTGGCTGTGGTGCTAATGCAGTAAAAGAAGCCTCTGGAAAACAACAAGAAACAGAAGAGGATAGAGAGGGAGTGGGTGTGCCAGTCCCAAAGAACAGTTACCATACAAGGAGCTTGCCATCTACTTGCATTACCTCCAGCAGGAGAAGACACATTGGTGGGTGGAATGCCACGGTTTCTAATCCAACTTTGAACAGTGGAGCACCCTTCCAATACTCCTACCCTCCTTCATTACAACCAATTTATGTGTTGTGGTGAATACATAAGGGGCCTCATTTATGAGGCTGTGCGTCACTTTTACGCCGCTGGTGCGTCACTTTTTGTGAGGCACCAGTGGCATAAAAAATGCGCCTTGTTGCACCATATTTACAAAGTGATGTATCTAGTTAGAAGTGTCACTTTGTAAACCCCTGCGCCACATTATACCTGCGGCAGGTATAATGTATGCAAGGGGGGGCGTTTTGACGCAAGAAAGGGTCATGGAAGTGACGCAGTGAAATCTGTAAGATTTCACGGCGCCATTTCTTGGCCGCTAATGCGTCAAAATCTTACGCCTGCTTGATGGCAGGTGTAAGACTGACGCAGGCACTAACAAGATGGGACTTGCCCATGTGAAAGTACACATTTCTGGAGTTGAGTCACTTTTGTGACACACTCCAGCAATGTGTCACTTTTGCGCCTACAGATACGTCAGAAATACTGACGTATCTGTAACTCCTTGCGACATGATGCGTCATATTATAAATATGACGCATCAATTATGTCGCAAGTAGTGCGCACTGAGAAGTGACGCATCGCTGCTTTCACGTAGCGATGCGTCATTTCTCATAAACGAGGCCCGAGATATTTACATCATGCCCGTCTGAACTGATGCGGTTAATCATGTCTCACATGTACACATCTACATATAACTGCTGACACAACATTGGTAATCTATCTCCAGGAGATAACATATACCCCTAGTATGTATTGTACCATTACTATACCATTATTCACATTAAACCATAATACAATAATACAAAGTACAAGTGCCATGACAACAGTCAAATATACCACTATTTGTAAAGTACAATTTCTAGGTATGTATTCATAAAAGATCCATTGACATATGGGCATATTTGATACCTGGAATGACACTGATGGCAGAATTCACATATGCCATTATATTTATACCAAATTTACCATACCAGTGTTCACCTATTGTGCAAATGTGCCTGTTTTGTCAGCAGGATTTGTTTTGTGAGGAAAGGAAACCTTCCGCTACATAAATAATCCCCAAGGCCTTTTCTTCTTTCTTTGTGTGCTTGAGACTGCTGCAGAAATAGAAAGAGGAAAGACCAAGGAGAAATAAACATATTCCTCCTTGTTACACCTCCTCAGGGGATCCCTAGCGTTTTTATACATTCCTAGGTCTGCGAGTAATGGTAAATCTGAGAATGTGGCAAAGTCCATGGGTGTTGTATGGGGAAACCCATGCACCACCCAAGGAGAGCATCTCTAGGGCAGAGGAACACAACACAGCGATTATGCTGCGTTGCATTTCTCTAGATTTATCAAGCTACAAGGTAGCCTTGCATGGCTTGGTAAATCTAACTTAGTAGCTGCTTCCCCCTTGCGCCCCTTTGCGTGGCAGAAGTGTGAGGCAACTATGTGAGAAATATGCACCTATGTTTCTATAAGGTACGAATACTGCCTCTGAAATTTTGCTGGGGAATGTGAGAATATTAACATGAAAACAGTGTTTTAAATGTGTTAAACTTTCATAGGTTAGCTGTGATCAAAGGTATCACAACCTAATAAGGAACTGGTAACTTTTCTAATCACATCTTCGCATGTGGATTCTTCTCACCAATTTTATAATGACCTCATGTTACATCTCTTTTGCACATTAGTCACTGCCTAAACCAGCTAGAATGTGTCCATGCCCCACACCCTGTTCATATTCAAGATACAATACCTCATACCTCATAACTGTGAAAATTCATCCTTCCATGAAACAGATTTATGCAAGCTCCTTAATGACCTAGGGCCCGATTCACAGAATGAACTTAAGACTCAATCCTAAATTTACTACTATTTTGGTATTCACAGAATGCACTTACTACTTTTGGCATTCACAGACTGAACTTACTACTTTTGGTATTCACAGAAGTTAGGATTTTGTCTTAAGTTTGTCTTAAGACAAACTTAAGACAAAATCCTAATTAAGTCTGTCTTAAGTCTGTCTTAAGTCTGTCTTAAGTTTGTCTTAAGACAAACTTAAGACAAAATCCTAACTTCTGTGAATACCAAAAGTAGTAAATGCATTCTGTGAATACCAAAAGTAGTAAGTGCATTCTGTGAATACCAAAATAGTAGTAAGTTTCTGTGAATCGGGCACCTAATGTCAAAGTCATTAAACTTTGCCAACCAGGGGCATAGGCAGATGAATGTGCCTTGTGAAAGCTCTCATATTCCATGCAGCTTTAGCACAGCTTGGTGCCATACTGTAAAAGTGGCTTTAGGTTGTATCTTTCTTTGGACGTGATGCTGTGGCTGAAAGAACAAGCGGCCTTTCCATGGACTGGTCCTGAAATAGCTTCTTGCAAACTGGAGAGTGGAAGGTGAGTGGGTCCCCCTCTCTGTGGGAACCGGAACAGACTATGTATATCCACCTGGCCGCAGGTCTGGTGCAGCAACAGAAGACAGCCCGGTGGGAGATGGCCAGGTTGAGCTGCTGCAATTGAACAATGTGGCACGCTGATTGCATGACAGCAGGGGCACTGATGAGGTGGAGTTATTCTCTTCCCTATCCTTGTGGGGAGAGGGACGCATGGCAGCTTGGCAGATGCTGGAGACAGCAAAGCTGCCGAAGGTGCCAGATGTGGCCATGAGTTGTCTGGTTTGTGCACATGTGCAGGCAGCATATGGGAGCATTGGAAACTGAAGAAAACTGCTTTAGGGGGAGCTCCACAGACGGTTTGACATACATGGCCATGCACAAACTGCTGAGGATGCCCTTTCCTCTTGAATTCAAAGGCTTGAGGTGAGTGGGGCCACCAGGTTGGTGTGAATAGTGACTCCAAGCTTGTCACTTTGGACTGATAATCTTGCCCCTTCGCACAAAACAGTGGGTGTTCATCCCCATTTATAGTGGTGATTCCCTCCCCCACTGCTCTGATAAAAATAAGGCACCTGCCCACTTAACTCACATGGCTGTTGAAGGAGCCAGTTTCTGGTTGGGCAACCCACACGCTTCAAGGGAAACTCCCTTCTGAAACATAGCACAGGACAAATGTGCACAGACACCCTTGCAGTCCTAATTAAATACAAAAATGAAGCATTTTCGAGGGTAAGTGCTTACCCCTGATGGAGAAACAGCCTTGTCCTCGCCTTATGTGATGGAATGGAAGGCACTCAGCCACAGCATTTTCTGGAGTCCTGAATCCACTCATGAATCCCCTACACAAATCTGTCCACTTCTTGGGTTGTTGAGCATGCCCACCAAGCCTTGAAACAGAGACCTCCACCTAGTGCTCTGTCAAGTTCCTTCATTCTCCATGCTGCCCACACCCAAGGATTAATGTTGTTTAACTCTATTTGAAACCTTTTTGTTTTCTTTTTTAGAGTTTTATATAGCCCAAACTAGACCCGAAGATTTTGAGTGTCAGAGCGCTTTACATAGCACCAGTTTTGTTACACAAGGATACATTAATTTTTGTCAGGCACCCTTACCTCACCACATCTTCAACCTAGGCCAGGCCAGAATCAACCACGTACTCACCACCTTTTTCAACACCTCAATTGCCACAGCCACCTTCCTCAAGGACTGAAAACACTCAGAAGTCAAAACCCTACTAAAGAAACCATTGGCAGACCCAAGCAACCACAACAACAACTGACCGATCTCCCTGCTCCTGTTCCCGGTCAAGGTATTAGAAAAAGCCATCTAACAACAACTTTCCTCACATGTGGAACTTCATACTTGACTTTCCCCACTTCAGATTCTGCATAAACTACAGCACTGAGGCAGCCATCATGAAGACTACAGACAACATCCAAGCCCTACTCAAGCAGGGAGTGACTGTGGCTCTGATTCTCCTAGAACTCTTGGCAGCCTTCGATACAGACTCCCACCACACACTCATTACAAGGCTGCGCACAACATATGCATCCAAGGAGCAGCTCTCAGATGGATTATACCTTTCCTCACTGGAAGAATACAAAATGTCTGGCTTCCCACCCTTCATCTCCGAACCCAAGTAAATAATCTGTGGAGTACCCCAAGGATACTTGCTCAGCCCCACCTTCTTCAACACTTATATGACACTTCTGGCCAGCATTGCCAAAAACCCACAGACTCAATATCATATCCCACACCGACAACACACAACTCATCCTCTCCCTCCCTAAAGACACCACCAAGACCAACTTCCTCAACTGCTTGACAAATGTCGCCACCTGGATGAAGGACAACTGCCTGAAGCTCAACACTTACAAGACACATGTACTGATTTTGCGAAACAAAAGCTCCCCCTGGGACACATCCTGGTGGCCTTCGGAACTCTGACCTATTCATACCCCCACTGACCACGCGAGGAACCTAAGGATCATTCTGGACAACAAGCTAACCATGACGACTCAGGTCAACTCCGTCTACTACTCCTGCTTCTTCATCCTTTGCATGCCTTATAATATATTCAAATGGCTATCCCAAAGCTCAAGACGCACCCTTACCCGGACCCTCATCTCCAGCTGAATGGACTAAGGATTACAGTAACGTTCTCTATGCAGGAATCGCAAACCACCTCCTCAGATGGCTACAAACCGTAGAGAACACCACAGTCAGATTCGGTCTGGATCTCCCTAGATGAACCCACCTCACCCCCTAGATCAGGCAACTACACTGGTTCCCTGAACAGAAAGTATGTCAATTCAAGCTCCTGACCAATACATACAAGGCCCTACATAACTGCAGACCCACCTACTTGTACCACCATCAGAACTTCCTTCAGCCCGCCAGACAGCTCCACTCCGCGCCTCTTTCTCTAACCCTCACCCCCCACATCTGAAGAAACAGCTGTGAAAGTTGCTCCTCCCCCTACCTAGCAGCAAAGACATGGTACAAGCTACCCTCTCATCTATGTACCTCTCCATCTCTTCCAGAGTTCCGAAAGTCCTTGAAAACCTGGCTATTCGGCTAATCAATTGGACCCTGCCAGCACCTGGATACATTCACGAGTGAAAATAAGCATTCTAGAAATCTACTGAATGATTGATTACCTTCTCAATTTATACTAGCCTGCTTCAGCAGCAGAGGAAAACCTTTGATCGAGTAAATCAGAAACTGAAAGAAATAAAACTAGACCGTGTGCTGCACTACCCTCCTACATGCAAAGTCCTTTTCAGATTTAAAGCATTCTTCTTTTCTTCCCGCGTGCTGCTGTGGACTACATGGGGGGTACAAAAGACTGCAATGAAATGTCCAACTCTCAGGAGGCTCTGAGGATCAGTGTGACATCTGAGAACCACAATCTAAAGAGAGATGTCGCAGGATTGGGGAGGGACTTTAACAGGGTGCACGACCCTTCATTGGACCAGTCCAACCCAAGCCCGCTTTAATACACTGCGTGACAACCAGAATACACTAAGCAAACTGGAGGCGGAATTGCGGGAATTGGAGGAACAATGTCTACTTATCCTATTAAGGCCCTACTAAGTAAATTCTGTGATACTCTGTCAGAATACACGGACGCGGCCCAACATGAAGTTAAGTTTAGGGGTAAATACTGGGTGGCTAGGAAGTATGGGGAGGGAGAACGCCCTGGGAAAGCACTTGCAAAATCGATACGTAAACCACGCTTCTCTAGTTACGTATTGGAAATACAGGGACGCGACGGGTCGCTCCATCGAGACACAACAGACATTCTCGACATATTCACCAAACACTACTCCTCGATTTACACATCCACTAGGACTGCACTATTGGATTTGAGTGATTACATTGGAGATGTGACCTTGGGATGGCTAAGCGATGTTCAACGCAAATTCTTATGCGCCACCTTTGAATTAGACGAGGTCCACAAAGCCACAATGCAAACACAATCCGGGAAAGCGGCAGGGATGGATGGCATACCCATCGAGCTTTATAAAACATACATAAATCAAATGGCCCCTATATTGCGCGAAGTCTATGAAGACTCACTCGAATCCGCCATACTCCCACCTTCGATGAGAGAAGCCCTGGTGACGTTGTTACTAAAACCTGACAAATCTCCAACTAGCTGTGAATCGTATCGCCCACTCTCTCTAATTAACTGTGATACCAAGATCCTCGCCAAGATCATCGGTAACAGGCATAGGGCCAGATGTAGGTCACCAAATACCGGTCGGTATCGGCCGATTTCGGCCGTTACCGACCGGTATTTGGAGTTTGAGATGTAGAGGGCCTAACTTTAGAGAATCGGTAGCAGTTACAGATTCGGTATATTTACCGATTTGGTAAAATACCGATTCGGTAAATTTACCGATTCTGTAATTCCAGATGTAGGTGGCACTGAAAACAGTGCCACAGGCCCTTAGGAATTTATTATTTACTACCAAATAATACTTGGTGGTAAAGAATGAATTTCTGTGTACATTCACATCTGTGCATGTATACCGGTGCCATGTGGCACACATACATGCCCTGAGGTCATGTATGTGTGTCACATTGCACACAAGCCAGAATCAGGGGTGCAACATGGTGTCAAAGTGACACCCTGTACCCCTCAAAGCCCTTAGGAATAAATGGCAATTACAGAATCGGTAAATACCGATTCAGTAATTACCGAATCTTACCGATTCGGAAATTGAACAGGTAAAAATACCTACATCCCGATTGCCAGTTCTTAAATACCAAATTGGTATGATTCGGTATTTAAGAATCGGTAATCTGGGATTACCTACATTGGGCCCTTAGACTGTTAATTGGAAAAATTGATCTTTCCCGACCAATCGGGAATTATACCGGGAAGAGCTACCTCCCACAACCTAAGAACCCTATTGACGATACTCCATAACGTAACGCCCGAGCTTCCCCTAGCTGCGGCATTTGACTCAATTGATTGGGACTATATGTTCAACATCATGCGATGTATGGGGTTCCCCCCTCTTTTTATCATGGATACAACTCCTATACCACCGACCAACAGCCAAAGTCCTCATAAATGGGCACACATCTCCTCCCTTTGAGATTTCAAGGGGCACGAGGCAAGGCTGCCCGCTGGAGTGGTGTGACTCGGATCTAAGATACCTGGGTATTCGCATTTCCCAGATAGGGACGAGCTGATGCGGCTAAACTATGGCATGGCCATCAAGCGTATAAAGGATAATATAACTCGCTGAATTGCACTACCTTTGTCTTTAGCGGGATGAGCGTCTCTGATTAAAATGGTCATCCTTCCACAACTACTTTACCTTTTCCTCAATATTCCGTATCATCCTGGCAGATATTTCTTCCAAGTACTACGTACTGAGCTGATCCGTCTGGTATTGGGGTGTAAGCAATCACGAGTTAGCTGAAGTGTTCTCACTAGGCTATATGCACAGGGTGGTTTTGATATTCCGTACATGGAACTGTATTATTTTAGTGCGCAGGTGCACTACGTTTATTACTGGGTGTACCCACCTCAATATATGCCGCAAGTGGTGGCGGAACACTGGCTGGCTGGCTTACCCAATACCTATTGCAGGCGTGATTTACACTGACATACAACCCAGCGGAAGGAACCCAGCACACTCACATGTTCAATAAAGGCATGGCACCATATACAGCTCATTATGGAAAGTCCCACGTTGTATTCACCAAAACTACCACTCATATATCACCCCAAAATGCCACTACTGCAAGAAACAGCCTTTCTACAAGTCCTGGGGCGAGTATGTTTCACTACATGGGGAGACCTGTATCAGGGGGGTAAGTTTCGTAGCACTGACTAATTTTTACAGACACACCAACCGACCCGTCTGGACACTTTCCTATACATACGCCTCCAACAGGGTGTCCGTTCCATAACTCAGAGTTCTCGCAGGAACCCCCTAGTCTCTTCCCGCTTCATGCGATGCTTAGCATTACCTCGCCGAAACGCCTTGTATCAACGATATACCACACCCTATTCACTCAGCGCCTTCGACCCCCCTGCCGAGCGCAAGCACAGTGGGAAACCGAACTGGGCTTAGCATTGACTGACGAACAATAGAGTTATTGCTGTACACATACAGAATAAATCACAGCCAGCAGCAGATTGCGTATTACCCACTTCAAATTCATACACCGCACGTACTACACTCCTGCTAAGATGTACAAATATAAACTCAGGGAATCGGATCACGGCGACAGATGCTGATTTCCTCCACCTAGCCTGGAACTGTCCAGGGTGGACGAATACTGGAATCAAATACTGGATGCCCTGGAACCGATGACCAATATCACTATATCGAAAACCCCCCTCTTAGCCTTATTGGGCTACACTAACCACATTCCTAAAACTTACCGAAAATATGTCTCCCTGTGCCTCTTGCTGGCCAAAAGACGAGTGGCTTGCCGATGGGGTAGAGGACATGCACCTAAATTTAAAGAATGGGTAACGGACTTGGTGTACTACCAGGAACAGCTTTCCAACTATGCAGACCTACTCCCCACCGCATCAAGGCCCACAGACATCTGGACCCCCTCACGAGCTACTTCCTTCCGCATCCCAGTATGCATCTTAATACTGCTGTGACACCGCCCTCGATGTCACCCTTGTCACATTACTGCACAACCGCCCCTCCCCTGCCCTAGCGACCTCCATGCCAATCATGGCACATGGATTACTGTCTGCCCTGCACATCACTTAGCTTGCTGAGACATGGGTTGCCTATTTACAGATCCCACCTGGATACACATGATCCCTCTCCAGATTCCAAAGTAGCAAAGGTGATATGTAATTTATGGTACACGAAAGCTGGCAACATCTAGCGCTTCTAAACAAGAGTGTTGGCGTGGCGCACTGCTGGTTTTTGGAAGGTGATTTTGATTTGATGGTCTAACGATGTTTGTGAGAGTTAAAGGTGCTCCGGCAGGTGACACAACTGTCCTAATGTGTCAGAACTGTTGAAGGGTTGAGTGCGCTACTAAGGCGTAGGCGCATCCCTGCTTTGGGCACACTTATGTGGTTCGTTGTTGTCATACAACTGACTCCGAGAAAGTTTAAAATATATCAATTTTCCATGTTTTTATTTTTAAACGTTCATCCTCAAATTCATAGATTTTCCATCTGTAACATTTCTTAGTTCATGTTATCAACTTAATGGAGGTTCATCAAGAAATGCTCCAATGCATTTCGGACCCGTGGGGTCCTTTGTCAAGGAGCGCTGCAAAAAACAGGATATAGCTCCAATCAATGACTGTCTTATAATTATAATTACAAACAAGCGATAGTCAAAACATAAACTAAACAACATCATGCAACAATCTGTATGCGTATGATTCAAAATGGCTTAGGAAGTGTCAAAACATAAGTGAAAATGGACGTACACTGTGCTTTCCATCGGGTTTGTGAGAATGGGGGTGATTAGAGGAGGGTGACTGAATAGATGGGTTCGTGAAAAATGGCTCTCCGCCGGTGCGCTTAAGTTGGGAAGTGGCGGGGGTGGAAAAAGGATGCTAGATAAAACGATTAAGTAAGCCACTCGTGCAAGACGAGACTTACGTGATCAGCTTAAGTGAAGTTTCTCGCGGAATCTGGGGAAACATAACATAATGAACGGGTAAGGGTAAGAACACCGATTAGGTGAGCATTCTTAGTAAGGACGGGCCTCTAAATTGAACTTACTTGGGATGGTGAAACGTACACGGCGTATCGGGGGTGTCTGCAGCGGAGTTCAGGGACTTCACGTGATGAACGCGGAGTTTCTGGATGAGGATCTAAAGGGTTAGAAACCGATGACGGACTGGTGGCAAAGGGACGGGTGATTCGGCCATCTTGGAGTGGGTTGAAATGTCGTATACTTGTAAAGCGCACAGCTGCCCCAGCAAAGGGGCGTCCCGGCGCTGTATACCGCTGGGGAACCCGTCCTGGCTTTCCCTGTGGAATGGTCCCTACTGGGAATCCCCAAGGTGGAGCCAGGCATCCCCGGCGTTGATGGGGCCGTTGTGGAGATTAGGCAAGCTAATGCCCAGAGTTGCCGAGTGGGACCCCAGGTTAGAGTAGGCACCGAGGCAAGAATTGTCAAGTCCGCTGACCCTGGTCCATGACCCTGCCGCATCGGGAATTGAACCCTGGTCCCGGGCCAACTTCTGCTCCCGGGTCTGCCGCCTCTAACCAGTGAGCCACACCACTCCACTGAAAACAAAGAGAGTGGTGGAACAGGATCGGGTTGTGAGATGAATGGACAATAAATAAACAAAACAAGCAAAACTAGGTCAAAATGAGTCAGTAATGTACCCAAAGGGAACTATAAGTAGCAGCTGAGTTCGATCCGGTCATTCAGACCATAGGGCTTCAGAGATTGAAGTCTGTAAATCCATGCTGTTTCCCTCTGTAGGAGTAACTTGTTAATGTCTCTTCCTTCAATTTTGGGCACCGTTTCAAGAACGAGAAATTTCAGTTGAGACACGTTGTGATTGGCTTCATTGAAATGAGTGGCCACACTGGATTTGATGTTTTTGGTACGAATGTTAGATTTGTGTTCTTTCAGGCGGATTTTAATCTTCCTGGTGGTTTTTCCGACATATGTCATGCCACACGGGCATTTGAGTAGATAGATGAGGTTTGATGAGTCACAAGTAGCATCCACGTTCAATTTGATTTTGAAAGCTCTCATGGGGTGATTCAAGCTGTTTCCTTTAATTATGTTATTACAGTTATTGCAGTGGTGACAGGGGCGTGTGCCCGTGTGGTTAACTGGTTCCTTAGTTGTGTTCGATAGGATCTCTTTGAAGTTCTTTGAGCGAGTATAGGCAAAGATCGGTGGTTCCTTAAATAGGTCCCCAAAATCTGGTTCGGAGGATAAAATCCGCCAATGTTTTATGACGATGCTTTTAAAAGTCCTGCTGGAACGTTGAGTATCTAGATACTAAAGCCATTCTTTTGCTGACTGTCTTAGTTGAGCCTTTGAGGGCTTCTGAACGAGAGATCGCAGATGCTCTTTTTATGGCTTCATTGACTGTTTCCTCAGGATATCCTCTGTTGAGAAATCTTAATGCCATGGTTTGTGTTTGAGAAGTTCTGATTTCTGGATCAGACACAATACGTTGAATCCTAAGCATTTGGCTGAACGGTAAATGTCTCTTTAAAGAGTTTTGGTGGAAACTGCTATATAGTAAGGTGTTGTTGCGGTCCGTGGATTTTCAATCAGTCTGTATTCCTCCAGTAGTTATTTTTATGAGTACATCTAAAAATGTTATTTCCTGATCACTTATGTTCCATGTGAATTCAATCCGATCATCTTTGGTGTTTAAATCTGCTAGAGCGAGCTCTAAATTCTCTCTGGAGTCTTTCCAGATGAAAAATAAGTCATCGATGTAATGTACATAAAGTTTCAGATTATCCGTCCAAATCTTGTTCGTATGGATGTGGTTAAACTCAAAGTTTCCCATGTAGATATTTGCGTAGGTCGGTGCGGCGCGATTGCCCATAGCCATACCGGACATTTGTAAGTACCATTTCTGATCAAACGAAAAATAGCTATGATATAAGGTGAATATCATGAGTTCCAGGATGAATGTTTTGAGAGGATCAGTGATGCTACAAAGAAGTAAGGCTTTTTCAACTGCTTCGATTCCACCATTATGGGGAATAGAGGTGTATAAACTTTTGGCATCAGCGGTGCATAATATCAGTTGTTCATCCTCATCGATCTTTATTGAAGAAAGTTGATTGAGAAATTCCGTAGTGTCTTTTATGTAACTTTCCAAGTTGATGACCATGGGTTGTAAGTACCGATCAATAAACTTACCAATCGGTTCGTGTAATGATCCCCTGGTGGAGACGATTGGATGAAAAGGGGGGCTCATGAGATCTTTATGTATTTTGAGTTTGCCTACGCCTTAGTAGCGCACTCAACCCTTCAACATCTAGCGCTTGACATGGTGCACATATAATGATTGGGGCATTGCCATAGAAGGCACCAGAAAGCACACTCCTGGACTATGTTTCTTCTTATTGTAGACTATGATACTTGGACCACTGTTACACGCTCTGTAACCATATATGTGAAGACATACCTGTTAACTGTATTGTAATCAACTTTAAATAAAATCTTTAATAAAAAAAAAGAGATGTCGCAGGATTAACTGTAGATTGCGGGCAAACTTTGGCACTACTGAAGAAGAGAATACACCTCAGCCATCAAGAGACTCTCTTTTTATAATGGATTAGGAAAAAGAGCTTGCTGACAAGAGCCAGGACCTGGGGCCCATAGTGATTTGCCTTGGTGCCAGGCCATTACTGCCACACACCCTGCTGGTGTTTATCTGGCTACCTTCAATCAATTAATCAGGGGTTTAGAAAGTGTGCTACTCATCTGTGAGGATCCCAAGACCCTGGGGGGGGAGGGAGGGAGGGCAGCTCCGGATCAGTTGAAGAGCCAGGTCTAGATGTCCCTCCTGAACGTGTGCAGGGTCGGGGAGCATGTGAAGTTCACAGGAAGCTCGTTCCAGGTCTTGGCTGCGATGTGGGAGAAGGCCCTCCCACCTGTTCTGTTTATGCAGATGCGGGGGACCTCTCCTAGGGCGAGGTCAGCGGTGCAGAGGTTCCTCTTGGGTTCGTGGAGGGATACTCTCTCGTTGAGGTATTCGGGTCCGATGCTGTGGAGGGATTTGTAGGCGTGGAGGAGGAGTTTAAAAGTGATCCTCCTCTCGACGGGGAGCCAGTGGAGGTCTCGTAGGTGTTGGGTCATGTGATCGTGATGCGGTGTTCCAAGGACGAGTCTGGCTGCAATGCCCTGGATGCTTTGGAGTCTGTGCAGAAGATTTCTGTTTATTCCGGCGTATAGGGCGTTGCAGTAGTCCAGTCTGCTAGTTATGACCGCGTGGGTGACGGTCTTTCTGCAGTTGGGGGGATCTATTTGAATGTCTTACGGAGGATTCTCAGGCAGTTGAAACTAGTGGAGGCATTGACCTGGCGGTTCATGGAGAGGTAGGAGTAGAGGATGATGCCAAGGTTTCGTGCGTGGTCTGTGGGCGTGGGTGGAATGCCGAGGGTGGGGGCCACCAGGTGTTGTCTCAGGCAGAGGTGCAAGGTCCGAGGATAAGGACCTCGGTCTTCTCTGAGTTGAGCTTCAGGCAGCTGTCCTTCATCCAGGCTGCCACATTCTTAATTCCTTCCTGGAAGCCGAGTCTGGTGTCCTCTGGATTCTTCATGAGAGAGAGGATGAGCTGGGTGTCGTCTGCATAGGATACAATACTGAGCCCATGCTGTCTAACGATGGCTGTGAGGGGGGCCATGTAAGAAGCCGAGTCTGGTGTCCTCTGGATTCTTCGTGAGAGAGAGGATGAGCTGGGTGTCGTCTGCATAGGATACAATACTGAGCCCATGCTGTCTAACGATGGCTGTGAGGGGGGCCATGTAGATGCTGAAGAGTATGGGGCTGAGCGATGATCCTTGGGGTACTACCCAGATGATATTGGTGGGATCAGAAAGGAAGGGGGAGTCTGAATCTCTGGGTTCTGCCGGAGAGGAAGGATTGGATCCAGTCGAGGGTGGCTACTTGTATCTCTGCGTTGTGAAGTCTAGGTGCGAGCTTGCGATGTGAGATGGTGTTGAAGGCTGCAGCGAGGTCTAGGAGGATGAGGGCCACAGTGTGTCCCTGATCGAGTAGCATACGAATGCCGTCAGTAGCGGTGAGGAGAGTGATCTCGGTGCTATGTTTGCTGCGGAATCCAGACTGGGAGGTGTCTAGGATGGAGCTCTCTTTGTTATGTTATGTTATGTAAAACAATTTATACCGCGCACGTACACCGAGACAGTTTCTTGGCGCTCAAAACAGATAAAGGCGGTCAGCTTACAAGTCTTTCAGTGACTTTGGCCACGAAGTGGAGGAGAGAGATGGGCCGGTAGTTTTTTAGGTCGTTTGTGTCGGCTGTGGGTTTCTAGCGGAGGGGTTTGACCTCCGCCCGCTTCCAGTCGTCTGGGCAAATACCGGATCTGAAGGAGGTGTTGATGGTCCGTCTTAGTTCGGGTGCGATGGCAGCAGCCGCCCTGTGGAATATGTGCCGTGGCAAGGGGTTCGTTGGGGCTCCTGAGTGGGTTTTCTTCAATGTTGCAGTGATGTGTTCGACGGTGGCGGGATCCCAGGTCATGATGTTGGACTTATCGGCGGCGGTGAGGAGGGTGGTGGTGGTGTCCATCGTCTCTTCGCTGAAGTTGTCATAGAGAGCCTTGCTCTTCAGATGGAATTAGGAGCTGAGCTTGTCGCAGAGTTCCTGGGAAGGTCTGATGTCTGTGGGTTTGCTGCGGGGTTTTGTGAACTGCTGTATGACATTGAACAGTTCCTTGGCGTTGGTCTGGATTTTGTCTTTTAAGAAGGCCCGTTTGGTTTATCTTATGCACTGGTGGTATTCTTTCAGGGTGCTCCTGTGGTTGTTCCGTACTTCCGTGGTTTTCTAGTTTCACAAGGTTTTCTCAAGGTGTCTGCAGGAGTGTCTGGCTTCTTTTAGGGCCAGATGCATCAAGCATCCATTTTGCGATTCCTTATTAGCGAAAAATAAGGAATCGCTAATAAGGAATAGCAAAATGGAATGCATCAAGCAATCACTACAAAAATAGCGATTCCTTAGAATTCCTTAATTGCGACTCGCAAATTGCGAGTCGCAATTAATGAATACCTCCCCATTCATTCCTATGGGCCTAGAGGCCCATAGGAATGAATGGGAAGACAATCTCAATTTGCGTATCGCTATTAGCGAATCGCAAATTGAGATTGCGAGTTCAAGGGTGCAGGGGTGTCCAAAGGACACCCTGTTGCACCCCTGATTGTGATCTGTGCACATATGTTGCGCACACACATGCCCTGAGGGCATGTGTGTGCGCAACATGAAACTTTAAAATATGCACAAAAGTGCATTTTTCTAAGTTTTTGCAAATTACCACGAAGTTGTACTTCGTGGTAATTTGCGTGCCCTATTAGCGAATTCGCTATTTTTGAAACTTTGATGCATTGCATTTAAGGAATCTCAATTTGAGATTCCTTAAATGCAAACAATCGCAATTTAGCGAATTCTCTATTAGCGATTTTTGCATTTGGGATGATGCATCCCAAATGCAAAAATACCGGTGGCAAAGGGGCAGATTCTGAGAATCTGCTCCTTTGCGACCGGTTTTTAGCTTGATGCATCTGGCCCTTAGTTCTGTGGTGAACCAGGCAGCCTTCGGAGGGCATTGTTTGGCGTGGTTGCAAAGGGGTGCAAGCTTGTTGGTGCAGCAGGAGATCCAGCGGTGAAGTTCTATGGCTGTGACGTTGGTGTCGGACGTGGCGCTGGGGGGGTTTGTAGGAGGGTGGTGTTGAGGTGTTCCTCTGTGACCTTGCTCCAGTTCCGTCGTGGAGAGCTGGGGCGGGCTTGGGTGCGGCGGTGGTGTTGAAGGTGAAATGGACGCAGTGGTGATTCATCCATGTGGCTGAAGCGGATGTTTGTGCCTCCCATGAAGATGGGGTCGAGTGTGTGACCAGCTCTATGGGTGGGCGTTTTGACCAGCTGCTTTAGTCCGGGGTTGTCGAGGTTGTCGAGGAGAGTAGTGGTGCCGCGGCCATTGCAGTTGTTGGGTGGAAGTTCAGGTGCCCGAGTAGAATGTAGTCCGTGGATGAGATGGTGTGGGGAGCAGCAAGCTCGGCGATGGTAGTAGCGGGCTGGGTGCGAGGTCCTGGCATTCTGTAGATGAGCGTGCTGCTTAGCGTGGTCCTGGGGCTGGTCTGGATCTGGAAGTGGAGGTGCTCTGCATTGGAGAGGGAGGTCGCCCGTGCTGGATGTAGAGAGTCTGAGGGGGGTCCTGTGTAAGATGGCAAGACCTCCTCCTGGGCGGTGGGGGCGGTCCTTTCCCTGGATCTTGTAGCCATCGGGGATGGCAGAGGCGATGTCAGGGCTGGAGGAGCCGTTGGTCCAGGTTTCTGTGAAGAAAGCGACGTCGAGCGAGACACTGTCGATCAGGTCCCTGATTTCTACAGCATGTCGGTGCAGGGAGCGCACGTTGATGAGGATGCATGTAAGAGTTTCAGCGTTTCCTGCATCGGGTGGGCTTTTAACACTAGTGGGAGCTTTGTCGGTGGTGAAGGATATGCGGCAGGGTCTGCACGAGAACATTCGTGGGTGGTGTGTGGCGAGGAACTTGCGCAGTTGGCTTGCTTTCCCAGATTGAGCGCGTGGAGGGTGGTTGAGTCTTAGTGATTTGGCCTCGGAGGGCCAGGGTTCCCTGCGCTGGTCGTGGCCGTGGCCGGGCGCTGACGGTCTTACCTTAGGGGTCGGCATATATTAGAGAAGGAGGGCGGGATCAGGTAGGAAGGCTGGAGTGGGGACTGTGTGTGGGTGGGCGGGGCCGCAGGGGCAGCAGCGGCGGTACAACGGGCTTTGGCGAGTGAAAAAGAATGAAACTGAAAATAAAACTCAGTAACCACAATTAAATACATCTAAGTAAACACAAAGTCAATACAAAGAGCACATATACAACTCAGCTGAAAAAATCAGCAGGAGGCAGGGCGGGCAGAAGGTGCAAACCCTGACTGTGGGGGACTCGAGGCTGTGGCAGTGAGGCAATGCTGCAGGGGAGAGTGCTGGCCTGGACCCACGGTCTAGGTTTCACATGCGCTCCCCGCAGCATTCGCCATTAAGTAGGGGAGTGGGGCAGGACCAGGTAAGGAGGAGGGAATCGGGGACTGTGTCGGGGCGGAGGGGCCGCAGGGGCAGCAGCGGCAGTACACCAGGCTTTTGCTTGCTCCATGCCGTAGATGCTGCTGCTGGTCTGTTCCACTGTCTCATCTGGGATGAGATGATTTTTCCTGTTGGGGATGGGAATGTCATTGGTTGGGCTGGTTGACAGATGCTTTGAAAGGTCCGGAGTTGGGTCAGAAAAAGGGAAGTTACATTTTATGTCAGTTGTTTTGACAAAACTTTAATGTCACCGGAGGCACATTATGCTAAGTATCTCACATGACGCTCACAAAAGAAGCTGAAAAATACCACATGCTTTGACTGTTGAATATTAATGGCCTTTTTGATAAAATCAACAGCAGGACAGACCTAAAGATGACCAAAAGGTATCCCCTTTGTATTCTTTTCATACAGGATACAGGAAGTGCAAATGATGGGAACCATGTGCAGTTTTCTGCCACTATATGGGTTTTCAACTGTCCTACATTCATGATTTCAATGAGGCTCTACTAGAGTAGCCATCCTCTACAAGCATGGTCAGTTGGGATGTGGGCTCTGATTAATATTTATTCCCCTCTCCTGCCCCCTAGCTAATAAACATTTTCTTGGAAAGGACTGGGCCCATCATAACACTGGGTCATTTAGAGTTGAGAGAATTTTATTGGGATCTGGGGGTGCTACATAAGGCCCATGTCCCCACCCGTCTCATCTTATGGACTTTGTCGAATGGATGAACATGGAGCACATTTGTCATTATCAATTATTATTATTATTATTATTGGTGCTTGTTGAGAGCTACAAATCACCCTGACAGGGTCTTTAGGTGCTGCTGCATATCTTCAGACATGAGATGGAGGTCCGTGGGCAAACTTATTTTGCAGCATTATATGCTGATAATGTGCTGCTGTTTCTCCGAGATGTTGGCATGGATTTGCCTGGTAGTATAGACTTATTAAACTGCTATGGTATAATATCTGGGCTACATATCAATTGGCAAAAATATCACTTGTTTCTACTTTGATGAGATGCCGCACAGCCTCTGAATTTACAGAGCTCAATTGAGGTCGTACCTGCATTAAATATTTAGATGTAAAAATATATCATAGCCGGTAAGATTTATTAGACCGGAATATTGGAGCATCTGTTAGAACACTTGGAACTAGTATTCATTTTTGGACAAGCTTACCCTTATCTGTGACTGGCAGAATAGCGGTCGCTAAGATGGTGGTGCTACTAAGATTGCTCTATTTCTTCAACATGTTACCATTTGTGGTGCCTCACCAATTATTTAGGGAATTGGAATCACCACTTCTGAAATTGTTTTGGGGAACAGGTAGACACTGAGTAGCACTAACAAAAATACAGTGCCCTGTAACGGAGGGAGGGTTAGCTGCTCCTGATCTTAAATCTTATTATCTGGCGGATCAACTGCAATGGTTATATAGGTCAGTTTACTGTCAAATGAACCCTGGGGAAGGTGTTCTTGGCTCAATGCTTGATTTGAAGGACTTATTGAAAGTCTTCTTGCTTCCTCGGTGGAGACATCCTGCAATTTCTCAGGAGCAGTGATGGCGACATTGTCTGCAGCAAACCTGAGTCCAGGTACCCTATATGCCTGATATGCCATTATAATGGATGAAGATAGTAGCCCAGGTAGGAGCCTTAGCAGATATTGAAAGATGGACTACCTTTGGGGTTAACTGTGTTCGAGACCTATATCGGGATGAAGTATTGTTTAGGTTTTAAGACTTGGCTGAAGAATTTATTACACCTAGAGGACATTAATTGGTTGCAATTATTGGAGAAAAGGAGGTGCTGAACCTGCCTCACATCAGGTGGGTCTCATATCTATATTGTGCGATTCGTGCAAATATTCTTTCTCCTCTTGCTGAGTTGAAAATAAATGGGAGAGAGACTTAGAGCTCCAAATTAATGATTTGAACTGGTATAGAAATGTAGGGCATATACCAGCTGTTTCTAGAAATGCTAGGCTCAAATTAATTAACTTCTTGCTTAGAGCTTATTTTACACCTGGCAGGATTATCAAGTTCTATGCAACTGCTGCTGAAAAATGCCCTAGATGTGGGAAGTTGGGGGCAGAAATGTTCCACATGGTATGGTCTTGCCCTTCATTAGCGGGGTTCTGGGAGGAAGTTATAGAATATATTAAACAAGATTTCCCTTCCTTTATCCGTAAGGACTCTGGGAGCTATTAAACGGATCTGTGTCTGCTTCCGAAGCCAACAAACTATCCATCAGGTGTTCCCATGCTTTAATCCTTTCAAATTTCTCCCATCCTCTTTTTATCTCATGAAAAAATGGATGTATGACATTACAACGCATGCTTTTACCACGCATGCTGTTACAACGCAGTTTTTACAACGCATGCTGTTACAATGCATAGCGCTTAGGGGTGCTGGATAGTGAATAGTTTAATTTACTATTCCAACTCCAGTCCCCGTGGATAGTAGGGAAGGTGTTGGATAGTAAATTAAATCTATTCCCTATCCTAGAGCGCCCCCCAGCGCAATGCGTTGTAATGACATGCGTTGTAATGGTTGCGTCGTAAAGGCACTGCGTGGTAAAAGTTGCGTTGTAAAGGATGTTTCCCTGAAAAAATATAGCACTCTTCAAACTTGCCAATTTCATCATGTTTTCCTACCATCTAGTAATTAGAGGAACATGTGTTGATTTCCAGTGCAGAGTAAATTCTCGTTTTGCAAAAATCAAATCTAAATCAGTAAATCTAGTAGTAGTCTTCTTATTTTTAGGATGAGAGTGTCCCCCTAGGGGGGAGACCAATGGTGTACAAGGGATATCCACAAGGGTATTCTTGTTTAATACTGATAATATAGGGTGATAATGGGTACTACTGTGATATACTTGTGTTGAACTGTGCTTGAAAATGACCATCAAGACTCCATTTTGTGTTGCCATGCTCTCGGCAACCTGATGAAGAATTACTTTTCATGTCCCTGCTGAAGCTTGCTCAACCCTCCTTCCTCCTTGTGGTCGAGCCGATTCTGAGAAGCTGCCTGTGTACCTCACCCCCCAGTTGTGCCAGAGACTCAACCACATCCTGTCCATTGTTGGTAACTCAACTTGTCACGAGGCCGTGCCCTGTGACCACACCATCTGATAGAGGAAGCACGAGGCTGTTCACTGTGGCCACACCAACTAATAGAGGAAGCACGAGGCTGTGCCCCATGACCACACCAGTTGGGCAAGGAAGCACTGGCTGTGGACATTGTGCAATCAGAGAACAGATGTCCCCTGACCACGATTGCACCACAAGACTGACGAAGAACTTGTCAGAATGAGGAACTTATCAAAATGTGGAACTGTGTTTTGTACAAATGGGCGTGGCTAGCACTATAAATATGTGTAAGATGTGGAGTAAAACAGTAGTCTCCGTAGAATTGTCTTTGTACCATTCTGGGACCTCTGTCCTTAGCTCGAGCTAATAAATAACTTACTTCTCTCCACGGCTGGTTGTCCTGGTCTCCAAAAAGCCGGTTCTACAATCTGGCGCCTCAACGTGGGGAGTCTTCGGTGGTCGTCATCAAGCCTGGTGGTTTTGAGGGGTCCGTGATCGAATTCCAAGGGAGGCGCGCCACTACATTGGCTGAAAATTGTCTTTGTGGCCCCGAGGTCTCCGTAGAATTGTCTTTGTACCATTCTGGAACCTCTGTCCTTAGCTCGAGCTAATAAATTACTTACTTCTCTCCACGGCTGGTTGTCCTGGTCCCTTTGGTAAAGTATGATTTGAGCAAGAAGAACCCCGTAAATTCTAGGTGTCCCCTGCACCACTGGCTTTGACTCTCCTAGTGGGGGGGGGGTCCCCAAAATGCTGGTTCTACAATCATGCATGTGGAATATTTTGACAGTTTATTTCTGACTGCTTTTATTGATTAGGGGTAACAGTGGGTGGGGGTTGATGTTATAATGTACTAATTTTAGTAGACCGAATATATGCATGAAATATACAGCATTTGGAATATGCTTGACTGCTTATAGATGCATGTCATATGAGATATATTGATAGCCCTTTAATCTGTAAATTATAGTTATCTGGGTATTTCTCCTTTTTAACATATATTTTAATCTATTTATTATAATTATCGGTGCACCTTTTTATAGCAAATTACTGTATATGTAGTGCATATCATATATGATCTGTATTATATTCCTTTCACTATTGCATTAAGGTCTATTTAATGAGACTAATAAAAATTATTTAAACTATGAGCTACGGATTAGGATATTTGAATAATAGAATAAAAGCATGTTTAAAACATCCATGTTTTAAGAGCTTTTTTTGAATTGTCTGTGGTCAGCATTAACACAAACATGTATTGGGAGCTGGTTCCAGCATTGAGGGGCTAGGTACGAAAATGAGCTGCCCACATTTCTGGAGGTGCGAATCTGGCGAGGGTGTAACAATCAATGGGAGGGAATTCCTCCTTTATACAGGAGCATACAACTCCTCATTAAAAATTGCCCATTTTAATACACCTTACTGACCTACCTTTGTCCGAGACAGTTTCATTCTGGTATAGGGCCCCTCCAAATGTTCCATAGTGGCACTTGCATTGGACTTTGGGTGGGAACCGGGGATGGTGTCTTGAGGCGTGGTGCTTCAAGCTGATTTTGTGACACAGATGAGGAAGAAAGCAGACCTGAACTTTGAGGAGAACCTTTGCTCAAGATCTTCTTCTCTGATGCTCTGGGAGGTCTTTAGACATTCAGTAGAGGTAGGAGTATGATCACACTGCAAGAAGCAACAGACCTTAAGAGCAGGATGTGTCCCAGTGGGAGGCCTTCCTTCTGGATATGGAGATACAGTATGTAATTTGATCCCAACATCCTTGGGTAGATCACATTTTACAGATCTCTTCTGTTTGAGCCCACCAAAACAACCTGGCTGTCTTTGCAGTACAGGGTTTACCAGTGGAGGAACATTGGACAAGACCAGTAAGGCCCTTCATTGGCTAATGAAACAAAACAAACTTCATGGGGTAGATCAGAAGACACTGAAAGCCGGACTATCACGCACACCTTTATTGAAGATGTATTGCTCCCACCTATGCATAAATTAGAGAGCCCTTCTCTATCATGAAGACTATCCAGGCCACTCTTTTATGAAAAAAGCTGAAAAAGTATACGTGGATGATGGTATAATAGGTAATTGGGCTGGGCTGGGCTGCAACCTTGCAGACTGTGTTACTACAGGCACGCCTCGTATCCGTGGACTTATGGAGTACTATTAAGTGTCACTACATATACGATGGATCAGACGCCAAGTGGATGAAAGCATTTACAAAATACACTCCGTTATGGCGTAGTTCGATTCTTTCGGCCTCCCTTAACGATAGTACCTCTAGGAGGTGGGAAATCTTAGGTATTAACACAGTTGCGGACTTTTGTGGTCAAGAAACTTCTATCAGGTTCTGGATGAGGACCCCACAGAGTCCATACGAATCCGAGTAGGAGCAATGACTGAAGAAGCTTTAAGCCATGACTGGCTCACGAAAAAAGAGGCCCTTTTCTTAACACAAAAAAACCCACGAGTACCGTATTTTTATACGATACCCAAGGTTCACAAGAATCTTGAGAACCCCCCTGGTCGCCCCATCGTGTCTGGCATCGCTTCTATATTGGAACCCCTCTCCAAGTTTGCAGATGCCTTCTTGAGACCATTGGTACAGGCCACTGATACGTATCTCAAGGATACTAAAGCCGTACTTCAATTACTAAAAGACCATCCTTTCAATCCTAACTCTCAAATTCTACTGAGCCTCGATGTGGAGAGCTTGTACACCAGTCTCCCACACGATGAAACTCTCAACATCATTGAGGAAGTTCTATACAGAAAACAGTGGCATTACCATACCCCACGAGGTGTGGTGATGGAATGCATCTCGATGGCCCTCACCAAGAACTTTTTCGAGTATGAAGGCACCCTGTACTTGCAGCGCAATGGGACCAGCATGGGGAGCACATTTGCTCCAAGCCTGGCAGGTCTCTATGTACACCATCTGGAGACTACCAAAATCCTTCACCAGGACAACCCGTTCAGGAGTAAGATCCTGTCCTGGAGACGTTATATTGATGACGTTTTGGTCATATGGGAAGGAAATAACCAATCTGTCATGGACTTCATGCAATGGATTAACAGCCAGAATGATTTTCTGAGGTTCACCCACCAAATGTCCAATGAGTCCATGGTCTTTCTAGACCTTAACATTTATCATGAAGCAGGCCATCTAAAAACTGAGACACACTTTAAACCGACAGCGAGGAACTGCCTCCTTAGGTTCGACAGTTTTCATCCACGTCACCTAAGAGAAAACTTACCATATGGGCAGTTCCTTCGCCTACGTCGTAACTGCAGCGATGTGGGGAAGTATAAAATCCAAGCACTGGATCTGAGTAAAAAACTACAACAAAGGAAATACCCAGATAAGATCATCAACCAGGCTATGAAAAGAGCCCGGAACAACAACCGGGAAGCTCTTTTGGATGACAACCCACCAAAAGAGGAATCTGGCAGAACAGTCTGTGTCACGACCTACAGCCCTGTGTCGAACCAGGTATCTAAACTGGTAAATAAACATTGGCGCATCCTAACAAGTGTGAGTCTAGATCTGGAGAAACCCATCTTTGCCCACAGGAGAGGAAGAAACCTAAAAGATATCCTGGTCCATACAAGACCCCAAACCAATGTAATACAGCAAACAAGGCTGAAAGGACTACATGGGCATCACCCATGTGGGAATTGTAACAACTGCCACCTGACTGAGAAAAGCTTGACTCTTGAATTCAGTAATGGCGAAAAGTGGGAACAGCGTGCTGTCACGAATTGCAACAGCCGTAATGTGGTGTATCTCATCACATGCCCTTGTGGAAAAGAGTATGTGGGAATGACCACACGTGCTGTAAAAACTAGAATTAATTAACACAAGAGTAATGTGAGATGCAAAAAACAGACAACAAAAATGGCATCCCATTTCCTGGAAGCACAGCACTGTGTAAATGATATACATTGGACTGTTATTGAACAATTGCCATCAGCAAGAGGCTTATTTGAGAAAGAACAAAGATGGGTGTTCCGTCTAGGCTCAGATGTAACTGGGTTGAATGACTCCATTCCATGGAGCCAACTACGTTAAAAACTAAAAAAAAAAACACTACGTTGCCAACTACGTTAGTAACTGAAAGCCAACTACTTTAGTAACTGGTAACCCCTGATACCCTACTGTATGAGATTTCTGCCAAAATTCCATGTCTAGGTAAACATCCTCGTTATCATTTATGCTGTGATAACTATACCTGCAGCTATAACTATACCTACTGCTTAAGGGGATTTATGATCAAACTTCCTGAACAATGTATTTTTTCAGTGTATTTTCTCAGTTCGTTTTTCGAGCCTTAACTATGTTTGACAGCTCCCCCTAATGTACTTTCCATATCTTGGGTTAACCATATCCTTGACATCATGGCCGATATATGCATGGCGCCTAAAAACCCTTTTCGAGCCTTAAACTATGCCTGACAGCTCGATCCTATGTACTTTTCCATATCTGAGGCCATAACATCATGGCCGACATATACACGGCGTCTACAACCTGATTCGCGCATGCGCGAAGCGGCAGACACTGTGCTAATGCCGTCAGAAACAAACTGATGCGATGCACATGCGCGTCGGTCTCTCACCGCTCTCCCGCACATGCGCATTTGCACGGGAACGCCCTACCCGCTGCGCGCAGATGCGGTATAGAGACTAAGGGTTAGGTCCCGTTATGGGCTTTTTCCGCTTTTAATTAGTGGCTAATTGGAGCTAGTTAGACTATAAAAAGCCCGCTCCTGACCAAACGAATTACTCGTCGGAGCCGCGTGGAGGGGTAGGAAGCCAGACAGCCCTAGAAGTAACCGTGAGTGTGTGTGAATGATTGGATATACTGAATGATGTGTAAAACCTTCATCAAGATTGAGGAATTACAATATTTTGATCCATTTCCTTGAATACCTCACAGGTTGCCATAACGGGTAGAACGGACCCCCTCATCACGCTGTGGCTCATGAGGACATTTGACCTCTTTCCATAAGTAAGCAACACATCAGTGTCAGAAACTTCGCCCACAAGGGCTCATCAGAAACTATGAATGAATGTGTGTCCCAGTTTATATGTTGTTCGTTTTTTCTGTTTTTTCTTTTTAGGGTTCCTGGACCTTCACTTTTGTTCCTTGTTACCCTTCTGTGTATTTACACAGTATTAGTCCAAAAAACATGTATTACCCTGTTTTACTTGACTTTTTCTGTTTACAGGTGTCTTTAATCGCCAATTGGGCGCAACGGACCTTATATTAAACATAGATAGGTACATTTTCACCTAATCTTATTTTTGTAGAGCACACTTTAAAATCTACATACATGTGAGTAAGGTGGGGATAAGTAGTGCACATCCTCGTCCTGAAGAAGGGGTTCTCTAACTCCGAAACATGTCGACGCACTAACATGGTTGGGTTACCCTAATCAGTAAACCACAACCACTTTAGCACTCTTTTAACAATACCAGCCGGAGACTAAATAAATTTTTTTCTGTACTCACGTGCCAGGTATTTTTTAACCTTTCACTTTCACCTCACCACTCACATCATTTACTCACACACACCAAACACATAGTTCACAGATAAGTGCTCCTGCGTAGCCGTGAGTCGTAGCACGCCGCATCCCGTAGAGGTTTGCGAAGACCCCGATGATGAAGCATGACACCAAGGGGCCTGTTGGTGTGTGAGGGGTATTTTAACAACACTGGTTGCTCCCCATCATTGTGGTGACAACCGCAGTCCACCTAGTGGATTCCATTTTGTTTATAATAATTGCTAGGGGAGACAGAATCCACTATTCCCTCTCCCTCCCCCTTCTGTTAACGATTTTCAAGAAACTTCTCCCTCATTTGAGTGGTTACAACAGAAGTATTCTATTCCAGCTACTGACCTTCTCAAATATTTTCAGGTCCTTACATCTATTCGTAATTGCATCCCCAGAATCAAACTAGACAGTATTTACTTTTTCTCAATCATTGGGAAACGTTCCACTAGTATAGGCAATTTATATCAGATGCTGATGGAAAAATCTCCGGATGATTTAGAGCGGGTTGAACAAGCTTGGGCTCTAAGGTTAGGTAATCCTAATATCGATATTGACCTCTCCCTGGCCCTCTCATCAAAATTGTTCATTGCCTCTAATCCTAAAGCCCAATAGTATAGAGTTATATACAATTTGTACTATACACCTGCTAAACTTTTCTCTTGGGGAGTACGGGCTGATGACAACTGCCCAAGATGTAGACAACCTCAAGCAAATTTAATCCACATGTTCGCTAAATGCCCCAAGCTGGACTTATTAAAGGCAATGATTACGGGATTCTGGACTCAGATATTTGGGCGAAATGTACGAGATTCAGAAACCCTCTATTTGATGGGTCATGACGAATCCCTTGGCCATAGCATTGACGAACAAAGAACCATCTTTCTATGCACCGCAATCTTTCGTATTATTCTTGCTGCCCGTTGGAAGGACCCTAAGCCTCCTACGTTTCAGATGTGGCTTAGTCGATTTCTGGCCACCTATAAACAGGAGATCGCAATTTATGGAACTAGAGGCAAAAAAGCTAGACTATTTGGAGCACAGATCTGGGCCCCAATTTCTAGCTGGTATACTAATGTGAGGCCTCCTGTTGTCCATCCCCCGACCTGATTGGTTTATTTTCTGTATGACTTAACTTACATATAATTTATTTAGCTATCGTATAGTACTTTCTTCTAGATGTTACAACCACGAATATGTATGCAATTTTTTCTTTTTCTTCCTTCCTGCTTATTTTCTCTTAATGCTATATTTTGATTGTAATATCTCCTGTACATCCATTGAATTTGTATTATCGAATCTTTTTGTTTGAATTTTGCTCAATAAAAAAAAAAAAAAAGGAATAGCCCGCCGTAGTAAGCTATCCCGTCTATTAAAGGCCCGCTCCCACGTTAAAGGCCAGAGCTGAAAGCGAGGCACTTTAACAAGGAATGGGACTTTAATAAACGGTATAGCCCAGCTATGAAGGGCTATAAGGCAATTAGAACATTCTGCCACTAGAGGGCAGAATGTTCTAACAAATAAAAAAACATTAAAACATCGGAATGTTGCTCTGCAGACCTTTACAGGCCTGTAGAAGCAGGGAGCACTCCATTGTCTGCAATGGAGCTCCCAACATTCCAATGTTCTAATAATTGCTTTATGATGCACCAAGAAATTTATAAAAAGAAATTCAAAACGATTGCACTTTGAGTCAGTCCTCAGATCTGTTTCTGTATACTGCACTCCCAGCAGGAGTATTGAATTAAACCAACTGTTCCTGTTTTTCAAAATGCCCCTTGTCTTTGTTTTTTCAAATTAAATTCCTATTCAAGCAACATTCTTGGAAGTACCCTGATGAAGCTGTGTGCCTCATCACAGGAGCCATTCTGGTGCCCTTTCGACGAATATTTCCCTTATGAAATGCTCAGGAATTCATTCACAACTTGTCACAGAGGACATTGTTTCGCGGTATGTCAATAGAAGTAGATTCATGATGATACGCAGCTGGTTGTCTCCCTGGCGAGGGATGACGCCATAGACCAGGGGATTAACAATCTGACCCCTTGCCTCACCAAGGTCTTAGAATGGATGACCGCATCATTCCTCAAGCTAAATGGGTCTAAAACCGACATCATGCTGGTGGGTTATAAAGCCCCCATCAACCTCGATCCGTGGTGGCCAAATCTCCTGGGCCCTCCTCCCACCCCTAAGAACCAAATTAAGAGCCTGGGGGTTTGGCTTGATTCCACCCTGGGATTTCAAGTTCAGGCCAAAAAAGTTGCTGCGACCTGCTACGGTCTTCTTAGGGTCCTCAGGAAGGTCTTGATTCTTCTTCCTTTTGAGGCCAGACGCGTGCTGGTCCAGTCGTTGATTCTCTCTCGGCTGGACTATGCAAATGCTGTCTATCTTGGGGCCCCTGCAGGTTCCATTCAGTTATTGCAATCGGTGCAGAACTGTGCAGCCCGGCTACTTTTGAATGTACCCAGACGCAATTCGGCGAGGGCTGCACTTCGATCCCTTCACTGGCTGCCGATACAGGAAAGGATCCTGTTCAAAACCATGTGCATGGCTCATAAATCCATTGCCAATACTGACCCAACTATTCTTAGCCTCCTGTTCTGCCATCATCAATCCCTTAGGTCTTTGAGATCCAACCAGCGTAATCCGCTGGCAGTACCGAGGGTGAAGCGGGCACGCATGGGCGGCCGCCAGATTTCCTTCCAAGCAGCCAAGTTCTGGAACCTTCTCCCCGACAACATCAGGCTTGAAACTAATCATCTGGCCTTCAGGAAGCTATTGAAGACATTCCTGTTCCACTGAATGACTTTACCCTGTCCTCAGGTCTTACAGCGCTGGGATGCCCTAGGGTAGCCATGCGCTATAGAAGAGCGTATTCATTCATTCATCTGAGCTAGGAAGGTATTATTGAATATTAAGGTCTCAGTTATGAGTTGCTTCGTAATTTGTGTGTGGCTGCTAAAGGAAGTATTGATTCTCTGAGTAATTCCTCATTCCTGTGGTGACCCTCAGGGTCCCACTAGTAATCTGCTGGTAACTCTCCCGACTCCCCGAGAGTTACTGGTACCTTTGGTATTGGTAACTCTGGGAAACAGAGTCACTGTGAGGATTATGAGTCCACTCATAATATGGGTCTATGTCTTTTTCTGTATGTAAACAAAATCACTTTACAGCATCTTTTCATGAAGTATCTGACTTTCCCTGAGCCTTGATTATATAATGTTACAAAGATGGCGAAAGTGCAGATAAATAGATGTTTTTCATTTCATCCACAATATGTATGACTGACATTAGATCTGGTCTTTGAGTGCCTGGGGGCTGCCTCTAAAAGGACAATGGATTTCACCAATGTACCAAAAATAGAGGTTGTTGTTGTCTGTGGTTTGGACACACATGATTCTGCAATGCAGGACCACAGGGTAGCTCGAGCTAATAAATTACTTACTTCTCTCCACGGCTGGTTGTCCTGGTCTCTTTGGTAAAGTACGATTTGAGCAAGAAGAACCCCGTAAATTCTAGGTGTCCCCTGCACCACTGGCTTTGACTCTCCTAGTGGGGGGGGGTCCCCAAAATGCTGGTTCTACAATCATGCATGTGGAATATTTTGACAGTTTATTTCTGACTGCTTTTATTGATTAGGGGTTACAGTGGGTGGGGGTTGATGTTATAATGTACTAATTTTAGTAGACCGAATATATGCATGAAATATACAGCATTTGGAATATGCTTGACTGCTTATAGATGCATGTCATATGAGATATATTGATAGCCCTTTAATCTGTAAATTATAGTTATCTGGGTATTTCTCCTTTTTAACATATATTTTAATCTATTTATTATAATTATCGGTGCACCTTTTTATAGCAAATTACTGTATATGTAGTGCACATCATATATGATCTGTATTATATTCCTTTCACTATTGCATTAAGGTCTATTTAATGAGACTAATAAAAATTATTTAAACTATGAGCTACGGATTAGGATATTTGAATAATAGAATAAAAGCATGTTTAAAACATCCATGTTTTAAGAGCTTTTTTTGAATTGTCTGTGGTCAGCATTAACACAAACATGTATTGGGAGCTGGTTCCAGCATTGAGGGGCTAGGTACGAAAATGAGCTGCCCCCATTTCTGGAGGTGCGAATCTGGCGAGGGTGTAACAATCAATGGGAGGGAATTCATCCTTTATACAGGAGCATACAACTCCTCATTAAAAATTGCCCATTTTAATACACCTTACTGACCTATCCTTTGTCCGAGACAGTTTCATTCTGGTATAGGGCCCCTCCAAATGTTCCATAGTGGCACTTACATTGGACTTTGGGTGGGAACCTGGGATGGTGTCTTGAGGCGTGGTGCTTCAAGCTGATTTTGTGATACAGATGAGGAAGAAAGCAGACCTGCACTTTGAGGAAAACCTTGGCTCAAGATCATCTTCTCTGATGCTCTGGGAGGTCTTTAGACATTCAGTAGAGGTAGGAGTATGATCACACAGCAAGAAGCAACAGAACTTAACAGCAGGATGTGTACCAGTGGGGGGGCCTTCCTTCTGGATATGGAGATACAGTATGTAATTTGATCCCAACATCCTACGGTAGATAACATTTCACAGATCTCTTCTGTTGGAGCCCACCAAAACGACCTGGCTAGCTTTGCAGTACAGGGTTTAACAGTGGAGGAACATTGGACAAGACCAATAAGGCCCTTCATTGGCTAATGAAACAAAACAAACTTCATAGGGTAGATCAGAAGAGACTGACAGCCGGACTATCTCGCAGACCTTTATTGAACAAGTATTTCTCCCACCTATGCATACATTAGAAAGCCCTTCTCTATTATGAAGACTATGCAGGCCACTCTTTTATGAAAAGAGCAGAAAACGTATATATGGATGATGGTATGATAGGTCATTGGGCTGGGCTGGGCTGCAACCTTGCAGACTGTATTGCTACAGGCACGCCTCGTATCTGTGGACTTATGGAGTACTATTAAGTGTCACTACATATACGGTGGATCAGATGCCAAGTAGATGAAAAACTGTTTTTGATATGCATGGTGCATGACTGGAATGCACCTGTCCATTTTGGATAAGTGTGTAAGGAGTAGACTCAGGGAGTGAGATTTCTGGTCCAGACAAAAGACACAGTGAAAGGTGTCAGAAACATGTTGATCAGATCAAAGGAGGAAATTAGGGCCACAGTGCCCCTTTGAACGTCCAACTTTTTCTTTCCCCTATTTTAACCATACCGATTAGGGCATTTAGTAAAGTAACAGTTGCTACCAGCCGGGTATTTTTAACAGAAACACCCCAACTCCCATTTTCTTCCATATAGTTTGATATTATTCAGTGTTCTTGTGAGGCTCACTGGTCACAGCACGCCTCGTTCCACAGCAGAACGGGAAGGAACCCAATGATGAAGGAGGCCATCAAAGGGAAACCAGGGTGGGTCGGGCTCTATATATTAAGCATTTTTGCTTTTTCATTAAAAAGTGGTCTAGATAGTCCACATGATAGAGTACGGCTCTCTAATTTGTGCATACGGTTGAGTCTGAGGAGGATGATCCCTCCTCTGTTCCCTTTCTTCTCTCCCCTTAACTTGTAGTATATTCCGCTCACCTATGCCTGCTCCAGACCATAAACTCGAAGCAAAATATCTCAGAGTTGACATTCCAGCTGAGTGGAATATGGTCATAAAAAGTACTGTAAAGTAATCTGCAGAGCTGTTCAAATCTGCAAGCTTACTGAAAAATATGAACTTCACACCTTTCTCTCACACTTCATCAATCACGCTGATATGTGATACATCCCATAATATTGTAACTGCACCTCGGTGTGTTATATTCCAGAGTTAGGTCCATGTCGCAATGCAGCCTATTTCTTACATTGCCCTAAAAAAATAACATTTCACCTGTGAACTTTGGCACCCATTTACATGCACAACAATGTTGGATGCGTTTTCTCTGAAACTCATTTGTTTACACATCCAGCATCACACAACATTATCACAATGCCTTGAACATCATGTACTAGACCTCTCTACGCATTAGGTACAAAAGTTGTCCTATCTTCATCCATGAGGCGACAGTGCTATCGACATATCCATAATATCACTTATCTAAAGTGCACATCGCGAAGGCTACTTTTTATTATAAATAATAGGCATCCCGATAGATTGGCAGAGGAGGTACTTCCGCTGACATTGAAGGACCGTGCATGCTGAGAATCCATCACGCACCGGTCAGCCATTCCGTATGGCATGTCCAACTCGGGTCCAAGATGGTATCCTTCACTCTATCGATCAGGAAAAGTGGTTTGGTTAGTCCCTTGGGGGGATTCTTTTTTTTTCACAACAAATTGTATTGTGAACATCTGTCACTGGTCTGGTGTGACCAGTTTCCCAAGTAGTATAGTATACATAGTAGCAATAATGATGTCAGCTTTTTGATTATAATACAACAATTGAAAAAATAATGTAATCAAACATATTTCCCCAACAATAACCAGTAGTTTCATACATTTGGTAAGAAGTCAAGCGCATGCCCTACTCAACCACCCGGTTCGAATAGAAAAACATTTACAATCATGTTCATCCCACATCATCTATCATTTTATCCATTACTAGTCTTTTGATACAGCTGGAATGGGCTCCAAATACAAGCCCTCATATTCTGCTCATCTCTTCTAAATCTTGGGGTGCCTCTGGGGGCAACCTCCTGCTTTATATACCGGTAATTCCAACCCCATACAAAAATCAAGTCCTTTTTTCCCTAGCCCCACTAATTGTGGGGAGGCGTCTTTCCACGTCTTTGCTATGTCTTGTTTCGCCAGTGTAAGGTCGAGGAGTAATAAATGCCTTTTATATATGTTGCCCCCGATACCATCAGTGATGTGAAGCCTTGGGGGGATTCTTGGCTCTACACCCATGCACACTACATATAATCTGAGTAGGATCCGTATCCTAAGACTACGTGAGATTACCATATTCTGTATATATGCCTGTATATATTCATTGCTTTAGCACCATTGTAGAAATGTATCTACTGTTCACTGTCTCAGTGCTTGTAATCTCCTTTATTTGCTTCTGTCTCCTAAACATTGCAGCACATGTATTTTATCCAAGAATAACGTTGGCTCAATAAATATATTGAAAACGTCCCATTGTGTATTCTGTATACTTCTCTTAGAATAAGTGGGCACGAGTGACTGAGGAAAAGGTTCCGTGCTGTTTCCACTATTCCTGAGAAATCAGGGTTGTCATGTTCAGTGGATGCCAGAGTCCAATAGCTCACTGGTAAGGTTAGGAGGGTTTGTGATGGCACTGTGAGCTAGCTGGTTCATAGGCCAACATATCCTGCGGGGTGTCGCGAACCAGTCTAGGCACTGAGCCCTTAGTTTATGTTGTCCAAACAATGCGCAAATCCTACGGATTAGTCTGAACTACACAACAGGTGTTGATTGTGTACAAAATGGAAATATGCTTATCTTTGGCATTCCTCTGAGGCATCTCTCACAGGGAGAAAGAGATGGACTTGAAGAGCTACTTAGAGACACACAACTGGCGGAATAACATCCATATTCAGAATGGGAAAACACCATTTCCTAATGGTTTCCTAACTGAGTTATGCAAAAGATATGCACAAATATTGATGCCCTCGATTTAATCCATTATTGAGGTCTTCTTGGAAGAGGGTGCTTTGCCACAAGATATACACCATGCAAATATCACAGTTATCCATAAACTAGGCAGACTCCCTACATCATGTGCCTATTATTTGCCCATTTACCTGATCAATGTTGAAAAGAAGGTAGTCACCAACACACTAGCTAAATAGTTGTTCTGAGTGGTTGGCTCCCTGTTACACTCAGATTAAAACAGTTGTATGTCTGGTATGGTTGTATAACACAACTTTGATAACTGCAAAATATATCGGCTCTCTCAGAGCACCTGAAGGGTGCCTACTAATGGTAGACTTTGACTGGAACTTCCTGTTTGCAATGCTCTCAAAATGAATGTTGGCTCTAACTTTGTACAACGGGTTAGACTTCTATATACACAGCTAACTTTTAAGGTGAATGTTAATGGAACACTGATATTAATTAGCAGGGAAAGTTTCACTGTATATTTGCATGACCTACAGATGTATATGCAACATCATACTGTAACTGACCCACATCACATCACTATACTATACACTTTTGGGGAATTCTTTAGTCTTATATTCAATTAATCTGAGACAATAGTTTTTCTGGTTTGGTAGGGGAGCTTGGGGCAGTGCTGGGCCTCAGATTTGATGATAATGTAGAGTGGTTGCCTATCTTGGTATATACTTCTTTGAAATCAAGCAATGCACTGACAAAACAACATAGTCTGCTACTGAACAGATTACCCATCCGATCTGGGGTTTTAGTCCCATCTCTCATTGTCCAGTTGATGGGTATAGTAGCCATTAGTAATATAATATTCCGTCTCAACCTCTCACTTAGATTGAAATGCTATGCCCCAGACTATCTGTCCTAATTCTTTACTGGGCAAGTTTCTGTGGAATTGGAAAGTCCTTAGACTCTAATGATGACTTAGGGCGACATGTATCAAGGCCAAATGGGTTCGCAAACGTTTGCGAACTCATTTTCGCAAAATGGTATGTATGAAAGAATTTGGGTGCAAACTAAGGAATCGCAAAATTTGCCATTCCTTATTTTGCGATTGCATTTAAGGAATCGCAAATTTTGCGATGTATTAAGCAAAAAAAATTCCAAAATGCCCTTAAGGTATCACAAATTACCACCAACTTCTAGTTGGTGGTAAGTTGCGATTTCCTTGAAAAATGCACATTTCAGCATTTTTCAAAGTGCCATGTGACGCACATACATGCCCTTAGGGCATGTATGTGCACCACATGTGCACCACTGCTTATTTTAGGGGTGCAACAGGGTGTCCTTTGGACACCCCTGCACCCTTGAAATTATTCTCAATTTGCGATTAGCAAATTGCAAATCGCAAATTGAGAGAAAATTCGCATTCGCAATTGAGGAATATCAAGAAATCGCTAAAAAATTTTGTTTTTCTTGATACATACCATTTTGCGATGTTGAAATAGCGATTTCTTAAAAATCGCTATTACAGAATCGCAAATTGGTTCCTTGATACATATGGCCCCATGTCTTTAAGGAACCTCAATTGACGGAGGCTTGAATATGGCAGATGTATCATATTACTGAGCCTACAAGCTGGTAGTGATAAAAGAATGGCGATATGGTCCCATTTCTGTTCTGGCCTTTGCCGCCAAGAGGTGATCCATGGCAAGATCATACCCTCTCAATTTCCTGTATTGCGATCGTATCTGAAGCAAATGCCTTTTTTTGTATGATCACCACCATTTTTTGGGACTATGCTGCTGTTTTGTTTTGACTCTCTGCACTGGTACTCTGCACAGGGCTTTAACCCCTCCGCTGCGCTGAATGTTCCGCGCTGGTGCGGAATGTTCTATTGCCCAGGCGGGGCCACGATGTTCAGCGGACGTGCGCAGCACTACCGAGGTAGTGCACGCGACGTCCGCTGAACGTGCGCAGCACTGAAAGGGTTAAGTGGGGGGGGTCTGTGGGGGTCTGAGCCCCCCACCCCCCAGTTTTTTGGGGTGGCCTCAAAAGGGGGCTCTATTTTCGGGCCTCAAAGGTCAAAGGTAGGGTGACCAGAATCAAGATATCCAAATCTTGTACTGACATGGTACTGTTTGGCTCACAAACTAGAACTTGCTGTGGCAGATACAGTTGATGAGGTTGCCAGGGTCAATCACTTCAAGATTTTCATGGACTAATTGTATGCCACATACAGCATGTTACCAAAAAAACAGAGAGAGCTAAATCTGGCCACCAGCGAGCTATGTGTACAGCTTCAGAAGATAGGGAAAATGCTTGATACTAGATGGGTAGCATCCAGTTACAGATCTTTGAAAGCTGGTTGGAACTGCTTCCCTGCCTTGTGCAAACATTTTGCTTCTAGCGAGCCATCCAGACCCATACGAGACTGAAGTAAGTATGTAGGTCTCTTGAAGAAGCTTACATCCTATTCTTTTATCAGAGAGTTGGGGGTAATGTGTGATGCACTTCAAGAGCTCAAAGACTTATCACTCTCCTTACAGAGGAGGGACATTACAATTGTTAATTCCAACAGACTTTTGGTTAGTCAAGTACGTATATTTAGAGCAATGAAGGACTCACCAGGGGAGTTTGCTTCTGCGGCTCAGAGAGCAGTTGACGAGGGTAAATTCAAGAATGTTCCTCTTTTCCATGGTAAGAGTTACTCTGTTGCCCTTAATACAAATCAGTTTTACCAAAGTCTGTCTGTAAATATCAATAAACGATGTGCCCCGGATTCTGAGAAAGAACTTATAGCCAGTTTCAGTGTGCTAGATGCAGGCAACTTGCCTTCTGGTGATGAATGCATTCTTTATGGTGAAACAGATATCCAGAAACTGTGTTCAGAGTTTCAGCTGCCAGCAAGAGATATTATCCAAGCTTTTAGACTTTTCAAAGATTCCGGTGGAAAGAAAACCCCTGAAGCATTAAAAAACTTAGTAGTTTGCATAGAAACCCTGCCAGCAAGTAATGCAGATTGCGAGAGAGGTTTCGGCACAATGAACTTAATTGCTAGTCCAAGAAGGGCCTCTTTTTTTGTAGAGACCATTTCTTCATGCTGATGGGTAAAACTCAACGGTCCTCCATTTGAAACATTTGACGCAAAGCTGTATGTAAAGTGTTAGCTGGCAAAAGCTGGAAGGTCTGCTAAAGAAAATTGTTCTGAGAAACCCCAGCAAAATAGACACAGTGAATATCTTCAAGGGATTTGGGAAATCCTGCAATAGATTTCTAAGTAATATAAATAATGTGTACATGCTTTTTAAAGTGTTTGGTGTTTTATGCCTTATACTTAATAAATATACCTTTTTTCCTATTGTATTATCCTTTGCTGGATGAGACGTCATGATTTTCTTAAGCACACAATGCTAATTATCTTGATTTAGACCACACCCCTACTCGGATAGGCCACACCCCTTTAAGACATATACCACACCACTTTTAAAGCACCACCAGTTTTTTTCCCACTTAAAGCCCTGCCCCAGGGCATATGCCCAAACCCCTAAAACATGTTGAAATTGGCAATACTCCTGGCTGACATATTTAATGTACCTATAAGTCCCTAGTATATGGTACAAGGTATACCCAAGGTCTGTAAGTTAAATCTCAATTGGGCATTACTCATTGTGCCACGGGTACAGTAGAAACACACCTGCAGGCTTACCACTGTAGCCTGCCAACGCAGTTTAAAAACTGCAACTTCAACCTATCACGATACCTGTTTTTAAAAGGCCTAAATCCCCTTTTAAATAAAGATAAGTCACCCCTAAGAAGACCTTCATGCCCTTAAAGGTCCTTTTGCATGAGATTCTGACTGTCACACAGCTGAATAGCCCCTTGGTGAGGTATGGACTTTTTTGCTTCCAGAGCTGGGACAAAGACCTTGGGTGTGGAGAAGTGTTCAGTTCCTTCGGCAGTTCCTTCGGCAGGAAAACCATCTAGGCTGTGCCTAGGAACATAACTTCAAATAGGCCTACCCGGTCCCAGGCAGATGTAGCTACCACCTGGGTCTGACCCCTTGTTTGTCCCTTTAGTCAGTAAGGCACCAATCCCAGTAGGAGAGGAGCTGCTCTCAGAACTGGTTTTGGGTGACCATAGAGGAGGGGTTACTTGTCTCCCTTGCCACACCTCTAGTGTGGGCACAGGAGGTCTGCACATGAGAAGAAAAGTTCTGTGATGTGAATTTCGGTTGAGTGGGGAACTGTGAGATTGTTTGCAGTGGGGCACACAGGAACTGCTGCTAAGTGGGTTGGGTCCAGCTAGTGACACTTCCCACCCACACTGGAGGACATATTCTCGATCCTTTTTTTACCACGCTCGAGAGGGTGAAGGTGTCTGACCCGATGTCGGTAGGATGGACTGATCATTCGCTGGTGGAAGTCCTCTGTCTTATTCACGACAAGCCATTTAAACCTGTGGATAGACTAATTTTTAAAAGGCACTGGCACAAGCTCAAACTAGAGGAGTTCTATAGGTTACTGGAGCAGAATCCCCTGAGCCCTTTTCTGAATGTGGCTCATGGTTACCAACTGTTTTACACATGGATTTCAGACGCTCTTGATTCCCTTATACCTTTGTGCTGGTCGAAAGGTTATTCTAAGGTACCGAGCCCGTGGTATAATGAATCCCTTGCCGAGCTAAAAAAAACCTGCCGGAAAGCAGAAAGGGATTGGAGGAGATCTTTCGATCCTGCTTTGAAAACCTTATACTTTGCCAAACTTAAGGTTTATCACAGAGCAATATGCAGAACTCGGGCCGCATTTTACGCTCAGGAATTTCAAGCCAGCACTAATCCCTCCAAATTAATATTCAAGGTCTTAAAAGACCTTATGAATAAGAGAGCTACTTCGGTAGAGATTTGTACTGATTCCCACTGCGAGAACTTGGCAGTTTTTTTCTTGGAGAAAGTGCAGAATATATACCGGGGGTTCGACCCATGTCGGCTGGATCCAGTGTTAGTTGACCCTATCTCAATGGGTTACGAGACTTTGACCTTCCTACCTGATCTGTCTACCGAAGCTTTTAACAAACTCAGCCTCAGGGTCAAATCAGGTTCTCCTCTGGATCCGCTGAAGCCAGCCCTCATCAGTACGCTTTCCCCGCTGTGTCAAGTTCCGATACTTACTCTTATCAACTTGTCGCTGTCAACTGGGTCAGTCCCTTCCTTATGGAAGCAGGCGGTTGTTACCCCAGTCTTGAAAAAGGCAAATTTAGATCCTCTCTTGCCTGAGAACTACCGCCCTATATATCTTCTGCCTTGGATTGCTAAAGTCACCGAAGCCCACGTCAACTCCATTTTATCTGATCACCTTGCCCGCAATCAGATATTGGACTCTAGCCAAAATGGCTTCCGACCAGGACACAGTACCGAGACCGCTCTGCTCCATATTATCGAGCATTTACGCCTGGTGCTTGACTCGGGACGTACGGCAGCGCTCCTATTATTAGATCTGAGCGCTGCCTTCGATACTGTGTCCCACTGCATACTGATTCAGCGCCTTGAGGAAGCCGGAGTAGCGGGAACCGCTCTTCAGTGGTTTCGATCTTTCCTCTCAGATCGAACCTTTAAAGTGGCTATACCACCCTGCCAGTCCACTATTCACCCCTTGGATCTGGGAGTCCCACAAGGCTCCTCGTTGAGTCCCACTCTGTTCAACCTATATGTGAAACCGCTGGCTGCAGTCGTCAAACAGTGGGGTTTGACGATGACCTCATATGCTGATGACACGCAGCTAGCGGTGACACTGAGTGGAGACCCGGAAGTGGAGGCCCCCAGATTCCGAGCTGGACTTGTGGCAGTAGCCAATTGGCTACGTACCAATTGCTTACAATTGAATGCCACTAAAACTGAGGTGATGGTTTTAGGGAAACACGCTGAGCTATGGGGAGACCAGTGGTGGCCTCCGGAACTGGGTGTCACTCCTATTCCAGCAACAGAAGTGAAAAACTTAGGGATTTGGCTGGACCCTGCGCTCACCTTCACAGGGCACACGAAGAAGGTGGCAGCCACGTGTTATGGCATTCTGCGAGGCATAAGGCCGGTTCTTAAATACTTCGACCCTCCCACTCGGCAGCTCGTAGTCCAAGCCTCGGTTTTATCGCGGCTGGACTATGGAAGTGCGCTGATGTTAGGGGTTAACCAGGCTGAAGCATCTAGGCTTCAGAGGGTACAAAACGCCGCGGCGCGGGCCATTGTTGGTCTTCCCAGACATTGCTCTGTCTCCGGTACTATCTCTGCTCTTCATTGGTTGCCGATCAGACAGAGGATTAAGTTTAAAGCGCTCTGTCTGGCTTTTAAAATTATGAAACTTTCCTCACCGCCGGCTCTTGTTAACTTGCTCACCCCTTACACTCCTCCGAGATCCCTAAGATCTGAGGCTCTGCATTTGGCGGTCTGCCCCCGTTTTAAACTTAGTAGAATGGGTGGCCGCTCTTATCGGGTGCTTGCCGCGGGACTATGGAATTTGCTCCCAGTGTACATCCGAGCTCTGAATGATTTGTCCCTCTTCAGGCGTACTATCAAAACGTTTCTGTTTCCTGTCTCTAAGTAACCGTTTCTTTTTATTTTCTGTGTGTTATGTTACAGTACCTGTCTGAGCGCCTGGACACCCCTTTGCTGGGGCATCAGTGCGCTTTAAAAATAATATTAACATAACATAACATAACATAACTACCTCTGGGAACCTTTCCCTATTGTTTAGGGAGGGGCCAGGAGGCACCCCACCCAGTTGCATAAATGCAGTACCACTTATCACCATCTTATAACATCTTCTCCAAAACTCAGCTATCACCCCGGTGATTATTAAAGATATGTTCACTGTTCAAAAACAAGATTAAAACCAAGTTAGTGGAGACATTACACATTCCTAAAAGTCACAAGAACAGGAAGGTACAGACCTTCTGGCCCCAGCAACAAAGCAGGATATACAAATACTCCTTACAAAATGTAGAAACGATATCTCCTCATTTAGGCTTGACTTTAATAAATCCCTCCTAGAGCTTGACTATTCACTACAAAAGACAGAACTTCATTTGGAACAACTGGAAAACAGCCAAGCGGAAATCTTGCATGAGCTTGATGAACTAACACAAACATTGATCACTGTAGTACAACAGCAACAAACCATTATGGTCAAGCTCGGCGACATTGAAAATAGATCCCAGTGAAATAATCCATACATGAGGGAATGATGTTGCTAACATAGACCTGGAGACATATGTACCAGATTTATTTGACCATTTCTTGCCAGAATATACCTATACAACGTGATAGAACACAGTGGTTTTACTCCGCCTTCCAACAGTAACAATTTTTCCACAAGATGTTCTAATCAGGGTTAATATTTTCAGAATAAAAGAGAAACTGCTAACTGCACCTAGAAAGTCTGATTCAGTGCACTTTTGGGGGCATGTGGTCTTGGTCTTTCAAGATGTTTAAGTATACAACCTAGCAAGAAGAAGAGACTTTAAGGAAATCAAATCCTATTTACAAAAATAAACCATCCGTTACAAGTGGGATACACTTTACAATACATGGCAAACTAATAGCACCAAAAAATTCCCATGAGGCTAGACAAGCTTTAGACAATTTTTAGTTTGCAGTAAAATAGAACAGCCTGCGAGAAAACAATGCAGACTCTCCACTACTGGATGTGGAATTCAATGTTGCACCCAATGATATAGCAGAGAACATCGTAGGTCTTGTTGGCTTTGAACAAGAGAAGGATCTCCAAACTTGCTCATCAGAAGAGAAAGTTTGACCTCGATGACAAAGACTTTTCTTTTTGATTTCAATACATACAAATTCTTAAGAGACAGGACTGTACACTCTGTGCTAATTTGTGATGTGACTGATGAGATTATGTTATATATAGTGGGACAAAATAATTACAAAAAGGGGGTGGTGATGGACAGAGTATCTGAGTTAATCAGAACACTCCTACCCAGTCAACAGATCAGGGCTTGATCCATCACCGTTTTTTAGCTCAGTGCACCATCCCAGTTCAGAACCTGGCTATATGCAAATTAGTCTGTCCCTGGCCCAGTGCATCATGGGAACAGGGCAGACCAAACTACCAAGCCAATTCTTCACTGGAAAGGAAACAAGCTTCCGGGGACCGGTTTCTGGCATTACAGCCGTCTTCGGCACGGCTTGCTTGAATCCTGATGGTGCAATGAGCAAGGGACTCATGTCTGAGCATACCCTTCCACACTCATGGTGGCCAAAATAATTACAAAAAGGGGGTGGTGATGGACAGAGTATCTGAGTTAATCAGAACACTCCTACCCAGTCAACAGATCAGGTCTTGATCCATCACCGTTTTTTAGCTCACTGCACCATCCCAGTTCAGAACCTGGCTATATGCAAATTAGTCTGTCCCTGGCCCAGTGCATCATGGGAACAGGGCAGACCAAACTACCAAGCCAATTCTTCACTGGAAAGGAAACAAGCTTCCGGGGACCGGTTTCTGGCATTACAGCCGTCTTCGGCCCGGCTTGATTGAATCCTGATGGTGCAATGAGCAAGGGACTCATGTCTGAGCATACCCTTCCACACTCATGGTGGCCAAAATAATTACAAAAAGGGGGTGGTGATGGACAGAGTATCTGAGTTAATCAGAACACTCCTACCCAGTCAACAGATCAGGGCTTGATCCATCACCGTTTTTTAGCTCACTGCACCATCCCAGTTCAGAACCTGGCTATATGCAAATTAGTCTGTCCCTGGCCCAGTGCATCATGGGAACAGGGCAGACCAAACTACCAAGCCAATTCTTCACTGGAAAGGAAACAAGCTTCCGGGGACCGGTTTCTGGCATTACAGCCGTCTTCGGCCCGGCTTGCTTGAATCCTGATGGTGCAATGAGCAAAGGACTCATGTCTGAGCATACCCTTCCACACTCATGGTGGCCAAAATAATTGCAAAAAGGGGGTGGTGATGGACAGAGTATCTGAGTTAATCAGAACACTCCTACCCAGTCAACAGATCAGGGCTTGATCCATCACCGTTTTTTAGCTCAGTGGGAGCCAATACTACATACGAAGCCTGTCTACCGTTTTGCTGGTAACAAACATGTCTTGCAACCTAATTGAAGGTAGAATCATATGTTTTACTATTCTGCCAGCTTTTATGGCCTTAATGTTTAACTTGTACTTGTACTTGGTTAGTTGTTTCCAGTTCTAACGATTTCACAACACAGAGCGAGTTGTAACATTCACAGCAGAGCATACAGAATACGAACGTAAAACATATAAATGCTCAAATGCCAAACACAGGCTAGCTTAGCATACATGGGAACAATATGTGTTCACTCTTTATAGATGATTTGGGGTTGGTAGAAATATGGAGACTACATCATAAAGAGGAGAAAGACTTTACTAACGCGAGTATCGTTTTCTTCTTCGTCACTAATGGTCTGTTGATTGTTTACAAATCCAGGTCACCTCCCTATTCGGTCAATGGGTACTAAACCTTTTGGCTTTTAGAGATTGCATTATAAGAGAGACCATTAAAGAAGTCATTAAAAGAAATTTTGAGGGGAACAGCATTGGGGAGGTCAATCAATCTACGGTCTGGGTGGAGGTTAAAGCTCTTATAGGAGGAGAATTGATTTCTCACTCATCTTCCCTTGAACATAGAGCCAAAGAAATGAAATACATTTAGTGGCATAGTTCACACAAACATACATTAGACGTAAGTAGGAAGGCAATATTAGGCAACGACATGAGTGGTGCTGATGAAGCAAAGCTTCGCATATTTTGCGGCTTGCCGAAATCAAGAACCTCGTTTATGTGTAATAAGGTAACAAAAGTGTATGTTTTACTAACATTTATTTTGTTTAGGCAAAGTTCCCGAAGCTTGCCTATGTGTATTTCTAATGAATTAATCCGTGTCCCTAAAAAATGGCCGCCGCTTGTATTTTAGTTACTGCGCATGCGTCAGCCACACTCACGTGTCCTGACGCGTCTGCAGAAGAGGAGGGAAAGTTATGCGCATGCGTAATTCATAGCTGTGCTTATCATGTGGTACTGCTCGTGCCACTGCTCTTGTGTCCGTGTCAATGTAGCTAACATTTAATGCAATAAGTTTATTTCTTGATGATGATTTAAAAGTACAAACACTGTGATGTATTTACATAATGACATTATTATGTATTAATTTGTTTTCGCTTACTTTTTATGTACCGCGGGGAATGGGGGTCCAAACTGATTAGGAGCCATATTGACGGTCTCTTCTGCGCATGACCAGGAAGCATTGAAAGGTGGCCACTTTGGACAGTGGAACTCAGCCAGCTGGCAGCCACAGTCAAGATGCGCCTGGGAAAGCCACCTCTGCGCTACGAGAACGGCGAATGTTGCTCCTCATGTGTTACAATGTTAAATTCTTGCACAGTTCTCATGAGAAACCCCAAACCTGCTAGGCGGTACCCAAATATGTTAATGAAGGCTTTAAATCGTGTATTGTGATTGGTGTGTTACCCAAATCCTACCTTAGGACCAATCGAAATTGAGGGATTCTGGCACTTTGCAACATTGGGGGGTGGTACACTGTCCCCAAACTGTATATCTACCCTAGGTTCACCTAGTGAACCGTCCGACTTGTCTGGTTTAGCTGACCTGTCACTGACCCAACGCACTCAATAGGTGACTGAAGATACAGAGCGCTGCGAAGCACTCTGTCCGAATTTGACCATAGACTGAGGTTCTACTGAACCTTAAAGTGCTGGCGAAGCACTTTGCTGGGAGTTCACTGACCCAATCGGGGTCTTGATCGATAGCTGCAGAGCGGGTGGAGCGCAGGCGTTGCTTCCGAACTGTGGGTTCCGGTCCTGTCCTGAAGAGGGTCCTGTCCTGAGGGTTTTGCTGTCCTGTCCTGAGGGTCTTGTCCTGATTCCTATTCCGAGGGTATCCTGTCCTATCCTGGGCGTCCATTCTGCACCTGCTGTCCTTTGAGGGGTATCCTTCCTTGAGGGTTTCCTGTCCTTAACCGACCCGTGGCCAGGGTTTGGTTTCCACACCTTTCTAGGTAAATATTGCTCTGAACCTCTTGAAAATCTTGCACCTTCTGAATTTCTAACTTTTGCTTTAATAAAGTTCAACATTGCATATGTGATATTTTCCATGCCTTTCTGCAACTATTGAAAAGTCATTTATAATTTTTTGCAAAGTTATTCCTATGCCTTCTCATTTGTTAGAAATTATATTTTGCATAGCAGTGTGTCATTTCCTGATATGGTCTAGAACTTCGTTGCCTAGATTGTTCAAAGGCCCCTTCACCTTAAGTGAAGCGTGTTATTCATTATAAGCTCTCCTATAGTCACCCACACTTAGCCTATCCCTGTTTAGATAATACTGACTTGCATAGTAATTTCTCGCTACATTTTATTAGTACCTTGATGATTACTCTGTCATTATTTCTTCATGCTTATGTGATTTACGTTATCTTGGTTATTGATTGCCTTATTTTATTGTACCTCATGCAAGAAAATATTGAACTTTAGATAAACATTTTAAAACTTCCAGTTGTCCGTGGTCATTTAAACAGTATTTGAATTATTATTGGTTGGGTTTGTATTTTGCTGCCTTTCCTTTACAGCTAGCTCCCTGATTCATTGTGGTCATTAGGCACCCGCATCGGCGGATGGTAAGTCGGGTGCACCGAAAATTGGTAGCAGGGAACACACACACACCAACCTGGTAGAGCTCGTGAAGTCACCCGATCGATGTATATGGTGATTTGAAAAGTATATGGGCCCTGAAGCCGGAAACGGCGAAAACTATTGGCCGGGTGGCCTCGCGCGCTCTATCAGTTTTCTGGTAGCTAGAGGATGGTTAGGGACTAGTTGAGAGTAAGGCAGGGATTAGTTGGACTAGTTAAGTCGGAAGCTGCTATTATATTAATGCTGCTATAAGAGCGGCTGTTCTGAGGGAACTGATCACTCTCTTGTGAATACGCTGCTCAAATTCATGAATTTTTGTATTGTCATTATTCTTGTTCTTATATTGTTATATGTACTAATCCATGCATTTGTAAATCGAATCGTTAAGTGTTGTCCGAACTCCCCGGGGAATTGAAAGGGCAAGTGGTGAATAGAATCCATTGTCCTGAGGTCACAGGTTCGAGGAAAGTTAGGTGCAGGTTAGGATAACCGGGAAGCACTAACTAGGGTTTTCTGAATACATGTGTGAATAAATGATAGTAACGGGGTTCATTGGCAAAATTCCCAGAGTGGCGTAACCTAGTAAGGGTCACATCGGAAGAGTAGCAGGTTCCTCGGAGCTAGCGTGAAAGCAGAGGGGTCCGCTGAGAAACCTTAAACTCGGAATATATCCCGGAAAGAAGTGGATGAGTTTAGGGGAATAACAGGTTCACCGATGCTAGAGTGAAGGGTAGGCGGAAGAGATCTGCCCGCAGCGAGTGAAAAGTAAATGGAAGAAGTTTACTTGCAGTAAAAGAATTCTTTCTCTGTCTAGACACTTGAGCACTGTGGCGAATGTGTATTTGTTGTAAAATAACCAAGCACTGAGCACTTTAAAAGAAAGAAAGTTTCCGTTACCTTGTGAAGGGAGGGAGTCAGTCGCGAAGCGCCTCTGACGTCACTCTGTGCCGCGCTGGGATTGGTAGAAGCAGCGGGCGGGTAGCGGAGCTGAAATTGTAAAGGAGGGGTGAGCGCCGGAGCGTGGGAACTGTCTCACGAAGGGGCCGCGCACCCATTGGCGGAGCTTATTTTGTGTCGCGCACCCATTGGTTGCACGAATTTTCTGAAGCGCGTTCTGATTGGAGGTAGTTTGTAAACAAAGTTAGCGCAGAAGTCGTATGTGGCACTCGCAGACTACAGAGACTCGACCTGATCCAAGGCATCTAGGGTTTGAAAGGGATCAGTGGAAGGCTAATAGATACGATATTATGTACGGAACCAAGAGAAAAATGTCCCTTGTAAGTAAGGTGAAAAATTATTTTAAAACGGACAAACCGATTAAATCTAGAGAAGGTGTTCTTGTCCCAGCACCCAATACTCCCGCCTCATTCATGATGTTTGACCGAGGGTACAATACCTGTGTGTGGCTGGAGAATTGGGTGAAGTACACAAAAGATGACGGAGTATTGGCTTTTCCGTTAGATGGTACTTTCAATGGTAGGATCTTGTTTAATTTAAGAACCCGAATGAATGAACTGCATCCCAGACCAAGACTAACGCAGTATGAGGCATTAGAGGAATGGGAGATTGAGGCTTTTGAAAGAGAAAGACCCCGAATGGACAAGGGTTTGACCAAGTGGTACCCTAGGCAGAAACAGGAGTCCAGGGATAAAAGGATGAAACAGTGGAGACAGAGCATGATTGTTGAGGGTCTGTTTCCCATGATGCCGGCATGTCATAACATTGGAGCGGGTGAGAAAAATACTGAAAAAGGGAAGCATTGGGGGGCCCTGGGGGATTCAGATGATGAACTAATAGATGACATCTGTACCAGAAGTCCGCCACCTTACAATGAGGGAACCCGACCTTCCAGTGTAGGAGATGTACCCCGACGTCACTTCCTAAAAGAAGAAGACAGGTCCCTGGGACTGGGAGGGGGTGGTCAAGTATTGCCCTATCCTGAAAAACCCGAACTGACGGAAACAAGGGATATATATCCCAAAGTGCCCGCAAGTCAGGAAGAAAAATATTCACGTACGAAAACCTTTTTTCCCAGACCCTTGTATGAAAGCGAAGAGAAACCCTCGAATTCAGGACTGCCTTTTGTTCAACCTCCATATGGGGAAGAGCGCAGGTCCTTTAATACTGGAACTTTATTCCCGAAACCAAATTATGGGGGAGGACCAAGTGAAACGCATCCTACTGCCCCGAGTTTTACTCCTCCATTGACCCCCCAGATATTACATGACACAACTTTAAGAAGGGTACTAGTGGAAAAGGAGCAAGAGGCTCTAGCTAGACAAAGAACAGAAATAATTCAGAAAATTTCTCAGTTAAATACCAGTCCTGAGGCATTGACTATTCCAGTAACTATTGGACCGGTGGTCCCGTTATACGGAAATGGTCAGGGAAATCCGATTACTCCAGTTATGACCCCAGTCATGGCAACCCCGAGACAGGAACCGATCATCATAGATGATCAGTCCAGTGAGTGCGAGTCTGAAGTTGCGTTTTTGGAATTACCAAACAAACAGACTGGAAAGGGAATACAGCAGAGGTATAACCCTTTTAATACAAAAGAAATTAAATTAGAGACAGCAACAGGTACTAGGAATGTCTCTTTGGTAACTCCGGATGAAATTGAGAGTTGGAGTCGTGAATTAGAGAAGCAGACTCCGCAAACAAAGCCTTTAGATCTCTACAAGCTGAGGGTCGAAATAGAAGAATTAATGGCAGGAAATGTGGGGTTGGATCGATTAAATACCTACTCTGAAGAAGAATTGTCGTTCATATGTAAAAGCTTTACAAGGAACACCAGAGTGCTCCACGAAAAACTGACCGAAACAGCAGTTAGTATGGGGGGTAGATATCTCAAAATCCAAGCCCTTACAGAAACCGTACAGAGCAGACTTCTCAGACAAAGATATAGAACACCTGAATGTGGCAGGGAAGAAGTTGCAGATTAAAGAATTAATGGGGGTACTGCAGAAATGGGGAGATGTGGAAAGATGGAGAAGCAGGTGGGCGAAAAAGAGGGAAGAGGTTCGCTCCCGACAAGTGACTCCCGAGTTTGCTTTAAGAGAGGTAGAAAAACCTGAGCAGTTATGCCCCATGCGCGAAGTTCCAGGGGGGAAATATGTGCATGTCCCCTGGTCTAGGCAGGATATTGTGTCCTTCACGAACGATTTCCCAAAATTACGAGAGAAACCAGTTGACTGGTACAGGCAGGTGGAGAGGTTCGTGAAGGTACAGAAATGTCTGTGGAAAGACCTGGATGGGTTTTTCGACATTGTGGTGCCAGTAGATTTATGGACCCAGTGTAAAATAGCCATAGATTGGCCCAGTGAAGAGTATCCCAGAAACAAGGAAACTGGAGAGCCATCAAAGGATGTCATGCGAAAGTATGAGCAGGTAATTCAGCATTTGAAAGAAAAGGTGCCCGCAAAGGAAACTGATTGGACAAAAATAGATAGAACAACACAGGAAAGGGACGAGACAGTGCATTCCTTCTATGAGAGGTTATTGCAGGTATTTAAAACATACAGTGGTATTGACAACATCGACCTGAAAGATATGACGCACTTTATTTACAGGTTTGTAAATGGTTTAAGACCTGAAATTTGTCAGTGGATAAAAGATAATAAAATCTGTTGGCATACTAAGAAAATGGATGAGGTCCTGCGGTACGCTAAGTACTGCGAGGACGAGATGGCAGAAAAGAAAAAGGCCCTTAAGGAGAAGGTTATGTGGGCTCAGGTGAAGCTCGCAGAACAACAGGAAAAACAATTGAGTAACATGGTTAAAAATGCTGAGAACAAAGGTCCTGGGGGAGGGGGTGGAGGAAAGCCCCGGCCCAAATTTAGCAGGGAAGAGGCTATGAAAAAATTTCCCTGCCATCAGTGCGGCGAAATTGGACACTGGCGAAACGAGTGTCCCCAATTAGTCGATGTTAATGAGAAAACTCCTGATTTAACTCCACAGACGCAGAAAGAAAGACCAAGAAAGACTCAACCCCAGGTAAAAACAGTTCAGGTGCCTCGAGCACCCAAGCAGGTATACAGGGGAAGACAGGCAGAAAATGAAGAGATAGAGGTTTGGGAAAGCGGGGAGAACAGAAATACAGCAACTTCGCAGTATCTGCTGAATGATACCTTCCTTTGTAATGATCAGGACTGACGGGGCCTGAGAGGGGAGGACGGGGAGTGCGTACTTGGCGCTTCCTTGCCGGTAGACCAGTCTGGACCATATATTGAAGGAAAGGTTGACGGAAATGATGTCACCTTCCTGTTGGACACTGGCGCTACCCGTTCTACTGTAAGAACAGTGGACGTTCCAAACCTACCCCTCTCGGGAGAAAATATCCAAGTAGTAGGTGTATCTAATCAATTGATTAGTACTCCTGTTACCGAACCAATGGAGATTTCAATTGGAAATTTTAAACAGATGCATAGATTTGTCGTCTGTGACACCAGTCCAGTGAATCTACTGGGACGTGATTTGCTGTGCAAAATGAACTGTACCATCTTTTGCACACCAAAAGGTGTTGAAATACAGACCCCAGATGAAGACGGCATTTATAAATTATTGTTGCTTAGACCTGACTCAGAAATTAAAAGATTGACCCTGCAGGACTTGCCCCAAGAACTACAGGAAGCCGTAAAGCCAGAGGTGTGGGATTTCACTGGAAAGGATGTGGGGTTGATGAAAGATGTGGACCCCATACAGATAGCCATCAAGGACAATGCAGTATATCCTAACACTAGGCCCTACCGAATGAATGCTGAAGTGAAAGCAGGTGTCACTCTGGAAATACAAAAATTATTGGAAGGAAACATCATACAGGAAGTGATGAGCAGCCCATGCAACTCACCGATTATGGGCATAAAAAAACCTAGTGGCAAGTATAGGGTAGTACAGGACCTGAGAAAGGTTAACAAAATTGTAGTTCCTTGCTGCCCTATTGTCCCAAACCCTGCAGTGATATTGTACCAGATTCCTTGGGATGCTGAATGGTTCACTGTGATTGATTTATGTCATGCATTCTTTTCGATACCCCTGCACCCCGACAGCAAATTTCTTTTCTCATTTGCTTTTGAGGGTCACGTGTATTGTTGGAACAGGGTCCCTCAGGGGTATACAGAGAGCCCCTCTATCTTTAATCAGATCTTGAAAAAATGTCTAGAGACTTTGATCTTACCTGGGAACTCTGTGTTAGTGCAGTACATAGACGACCTTCTACTGGCGTCTAAAAGTCACCGGGACTGTGTAGTTGACACCATTGCCCTCCTAAATCATCTGTGTGAGAAAGGGCATAAAGTAGCCCCTGACAAACTACAGTTCTGTGCGAAATCTGTAAAATATCTGGGACACCAAATAGAAAAGGGTGTCAGAAAAGTCACATCAGAAAGAGTGAGAATAATTCAAAAAATGCAGTTGCCCCGTACTCAAAAAGATGTCAGAATGTTCCTGGGTGTATTAGGGTACTGCAGGCAGTGGATTCTGGGATTTGCAGCCTTAGCCAGGCCCTTGATAAAAATGACCACGAGAGGAATGCCAGATGTTGTAGAGTGGGACGATGAAAGTCTAATGGCTTTCACAAGATTGAAGAACTGTCTGTGTACAGCCCCTGCGTTGGGAATGCCAGATTATTCCAAAGAGTTTGCCCTTTTCTGTGACACTCGCGATAATTGCGCATTGTCTGTCCTGACTCAAGAACATGGCACGACCAGAAGGCCTGTGGCTTATTTCTCTGCCACATTGGACCCAGTAGCTGCTGGGTTACCAGGCTGTCTGAAAGCAGTAGCTGCTACCTGTGCAAGTTTGGAACAGAGTGAGTCCATTGTCATGGGACATCCTGTGACCGTGTATGTTTCACATGGAGTGGTAATTCTATTGACCAGAACTAAAACACAGTGTCTCACCCCTAGTCGGCTGACTAAATACGAGAGGATTCTTGTGGGTGCAGCAAATGTAAGCATTGTTAGGTGCGGTATTCTGAACCCTGCCACCTTACTCCCCGACCCCTTGGAAATAGAAGGTGGGGATGATGATGAACATGATTGTATTGACCTAACAGAGTTCAGTACTAAGCCACGCCCAGACATAAAAGAAGTACCATTGCCTGAGCATGATAAAGAACTATTTGTAGATGGTTCCTGTCTAAGACATGAACTAGGAGGCTTGAGTGCTGCTTATGCAGTAGTGTCTTTCACCAAAATTGAAGAAGCAGGTTACCTATATAACATCAAGTCTGCACAAGTAGCCGAATTGATAGCCATGATAAAGGCTTGCAAAATTGGGAAGGACTTACGCATAACAGTGTATACTGACAGTCAGTACTGTTATGGTGTTGTGCATGACTTTGGCCAATTGTGGCTACAAAGGGAATTCATGACTTCCTCAGGTACTCCCATTCGGAATGCAAAGGTTGTTCATGATCTTTTGGAGGCCATCCAGTTGCCCAAAGAACTGGCAGTGGTAAAATGTACTGCTCATCAAAGGAGCATGGACAGAGTATCACTGGGAAACGATTATGCTGATCGAGTGGCTCAATGGTGTGCCAAAGATCGGTATATTGTAAATCCAAAACGAGGGGGGCCAGGAACCAGCTGCCAGCTTCAGGTGTTTGAGGAAGTGCCTACATGGGATGAGGTGAGAGAGTGGCAGGAGTCGGCTCCTTGGCAAGAAAGAGAGAAATGGAAGGAGGATGGGTGTAGACCGAGACGTGTGGATGGTGTCATCTTGGGCCCAACTGGTATGCCTGTGTTACCCCGACACTTGCTTGGCACAATGGCAAGATTAATACATGAAGGATCACACATTGGTAGGGATGCCATGATTCTGGTATTTCAACAGACTTGGTACAGTAAAAAGTTCAGGAAGGTGGCAGAGTCCCTTTGCCAGAGGTGCCTGTCATGTCAACAGATGAACCCAGGCAAGAGGACAATGGTTGAACTGAGCAAGATTGGGAGATCAGGGGGTCCCTTTATAAGGATACAGGTTGATTTCATCACCATGCCCCGTTGTGAAGGGAAACGATATGTCCTTGTCATTGTTTGCGTATTTTCAAAATGGGTAGAAGCTTACCCTACTCCTCAAAGTGACGCACTGACAGTAGCGAAGTGTTTACTAAAAGAACTGATACCTAGGTTCGGAATACCATGCATTATTGAATCAGATAAGGGTGGACATTTCCAGAATGAGATACTGGCTGAACTGTGTAAGGCCTTTGGAATAAGGCAGAAACTCCATTGTGCATACCACCCAGAGGCTTCTGGAATAGTGGAACAAGTAAATGGAACTATCAAAAACAGACTAGCAAAGCTGACAGATGCTACTGGCATGACCTGGGTGAAGGCCCTGCCCCTGGTCCTGATGGGACTGAGAAGTGTTCCAGACCGCAAGACAGGCCTAAGTCCCCATGAAATCATTATGGGAAGAGTGATGAGACAAGCATGGGTGCCAGGAAGCAAACTGTTGAGTATTACTGATGATTTGGTGCTTGAATACTGCAGAAGATTGGGTGACCAAGTGCGTTCTATCTCTCGCCAGATTGGAGACGACGGTATCCTCAATCCAACGACTCCTCTCCACAGCTTGGTTCCAGGAGATTGGGTCAAAATAAAGAAGCACACTCGATCAAGCTGTCTGGCACCAAGGTGGGGAAAGAAACGCCAAGTAATCCTGGTGACAACCACTGCAGTGAAGGTCGCAGGTGTTCCTCAGTGGATCCACGCTGGACACACCCAGAAGGTATTGCCAGACAGAGGATTTGAAGAAGAAGGGCAACCAGCAGAGGACCCTGAAGGAGCCAGACCAGAAGCAACTGACAACGAGCAGCCCAGCACCAGTCAGGTTGCAGGAACAGCAGACGTTGGCCCAGGAGTAGTTGACTACGAACTGCCAAGAATCCAGCCTGCTGAAGAGGTCCAGGAAACTGAGCCAGGAGTAGCTGAAGACGAGCTGCCAAGCATATGGCCAGAAGAATGGATACCGATGATTGATCTGACTGAAGATCCTATCAGAACAAGAGAACGACTTAGTGAAGGTAGAGAGTGGACTAGTCAGGAAAAGCAAGGCACAGGCGAAGAACCTCAGCCGCTTGAGATTCACATCAAAACTGAGGAAGGAGAAGGTCAGACAGGGACAGAGCAGATATTCGATACACCACCGCGAACACCTGATGCAGATAAGGGAGAGACTAGAAATAGAGTGATAGTTCGAGCAGAAGAAAATCAAGAGATCGAAGTGCTTGAACAGGATCAGAGAGGGTTAGAAGAACGGGTTCAGGAAACAGAAACAGAAATAAAGACAATCGAAAGCCAAAAACAAAATATTCCTGAACAAGGCCAGATTAGCAACCAGGCAGAAGAATTTGATGCTAGCCCTGGAACTAGCCAGATAAGGGAAGTAGGAGAAGAAAGTGGAGAAGAATTACCACAAGATAGAGAGAACAAGAAAATAAGAAAAGAAAGTGAAGCCCAAGTACCGACTAAGAGACTAAAGAAAAGAAACAACCTTGAGCCTAGGTTTGTAAAAAGATTGAGACTTAGGATAAAGACAGTGGAAGAAAAACGTGCAGAGGCAAGAAGAAGTGCTCGGATAGCAGAGCAAGAAGAAGACTCTTCCAAAAGAAGGAGTGAGCGAATAAAAAGACAAAACAAAAAGTACAAGTCTCCTGAATGGACACTGGTTTTGGAAGAACTTGAAGATCTTGATATAACTGACGTGAGCGACGGAGAGCCTGTCCCGGAGTACTCAGCTGAAGAGGAAGACGAACCACCGTGAATTTGCACAAAGTAAGCTAGTTGTGTAAAAAGCCAAAAAGAGGGGTGAGAACACTCCTTCTGAGCCAAAATGTCTGATTCAACAGTGAATGGTAGACCTAGTTGCAGCCGTTTTAAGACGTGTTGCAAGGTGTGTATATGTAGTGTAGTAGTACTGATAGTTATCTGGATAGGATTAACAATTTTCATTCCCTTTGCTGTAAGTAAAGATACTAACATTGTCCCTGCTGAAACTGTAAATACTGACAGTGAGGAGTTGACAACACAGAGTGTAGAAAGACATGAAAGAGCTTTGAGACAAACAAAACAGAACTTAGAAGCATCAGATGAGGGAGGACTACATTATCATGGAGTTAAGAACAAGACACACTTAAATGTTTTCGCAAACTTGCTAATACACTATGTAGAGACTATGGAAATTGAAGATTGCTATGTCTGCATGAAGCTACCTACTTCGGTGGCTGAAGGCGTGACATACCATCATCTGCCATTGACATATGGAATTTCCTGTAGCATTTTAGCTAGTTTATTTTACAAAAGGGGACCGTTACAGTATTATTACTCTAACAATGACGTGATTTTTTCTGAACTTCCTATACGTGGGAACTTGAATCCTGTACCAAAACTGACACCATAAGATATATGGGAGACTACTTTCTGACTATAGGTAACATTGACATAGCAGACGCACACAGAGATAACTTGACTTGTTCTTTGCGTGAGCAGGAAAAGATGTTCCTGAACATGGCAGAGAAAAGGAGAATTAAAATTCAGAAGAAGGCTAATGACGAAAGTCAGAAAAAGCCAAAGTGGGCAGAAAACATGGAAGGCACCTCATCTGGTGGAGCGGGTCCTGCTCTGTTGCTGGATTTTGAAAAGAAAGGCAAGCTATGTCTTCACCGCGAGAAGACTAGCTATTATAATAATGTTTTCATTGGTTCCAGTGAATGCGAACATAATTACAAGGTAATTGGAGGTTGGGGTTTCAAAAATGGGTCAGAGCCTGTGTTTCCTGGAATTTATTATATTTGTGAGGACAAGGCTTATTTCAAATTGCCGGATCACTGGTATGGAAGCTGCTACTTTGGCATTGTTTTCCCGAAAATATACCATGTGAATGGAAAAGCTGGAAGCAATGAAGATACTAATGGCTTAGTGCGTAGTAAAAGAGAAAGTATAGGTGAAATTATGGGTAGTATTTTCAGTGCACTGATACCTGGAGTGGGAGTGGTTCTGAACACTCACAGAATTTGCAAATTGTCTACTATAGTAGATGTGCTGTCTACTGAAACAGCTCATGGATTCCTGCTGGTCAATACCGAAATGGTTGCGATCAGATCAATGGTTTTACAAAATCGACTTGCTCTTGACACCTTATTAGCGAAAGAGGGCGGAGTCTGCCGGATGTTGAAGGCGCAACATTGTTGCACTTATATTCCGGATAAAAGTGTACAGATCAAAAGATATGTGAAAAACATTACTAATTTGGCAAAGGAACTCAAACCACTCGAGGTTGATAGTGCCTGGAAGAGACTGGTAGATGGTCTCTCAAATGTAGGTCATTGGCTTGCTAGCATAGGTAAAAGCTTAATATTTAAAATTCTGATGCCAATTGGGATTATAGGTCTTATTATACTTTCCATTTTCTTATGCTGTAAATACCGCAAGCGCACCAAAAAGCACGAGGTAAATGCAAGAGGAGTGAAACGAAGTGTGGATGAGATTGAATTAGAGGAAGTGAATGATCAGATATACAAAAAGGTGAAGACTTCTCACCCTGCTAAAACTGAAAGAGAAAAGTTAGAACGGTTGCTGGAAGAAATAGAACTTTATAAAGTGTGAAAGAAAGTTGGCATCTGGTTCCATTATAATTTGTGATGATAGTAGATATCATCAAAGAGGGGATTGATGAAGCAAAGCTTCGCATATTTTGCGGCTTGCCGAAATCAAGAACCTCGTTTATGTGTAATAAGGTAACAAAAGTGTATGTTTTACTAACATTTATTTTGTTTAGGCAAAGTTCCCGAAGCTTGCCTATGTGTATTTCTAATGAATTAATCCGTGTCCCTAAAAAATGGCCGCCGCTTGTATTTTAGTTACTGCGCATGCGTCAGCCACACTCACGTGTCCTGACGCGTCTGCAGAAGTGGAGGGAAAGTTATGCGCATGCGTAATTCATAGCTGTGCTTATCATGTGGTACTGCTCGTGCCACTGCTCTTGTGTCCGTGTCAATGTAGCTAACATTTAATGCAATAAGTTTATTTCTTGATGATGATTTAAAAGTACAAACACTGTGATGTATTTACATAATGACATTATTATGTATTAATTTATTTTCGCTTACTTTTTATGTACCGCGGGGAATGGGGGTCCAAACTGATTAGGAGCCATATTGACGGTCTCTTCTGCGCATGACCAGGAAGCATTGAAAGGTGGCCACTTTGGACAGTGGAACTCAGCCAGCTGGCAGCCACAGTCAAGATGCGCCTGGGAAAGCCACCTCTGCGCTACGAGAACGGCGAATGTTGCTCCTCATGTGTTACAATGTTAAATTCTTGCACAGTTCTCATGAGAAACCCCAAACCTGCTAGGCGGTACCCAAATATGTTAATGAAGGCTTTAAATCGTGTATTGTGATTGGTGTGTTACCCAAATCCTACCTTAGGACCAATCGAAATTGAGGGATTCTGGCACTTTGCAACATTGGGGGGTGGTACACTGTCCCCAAACTGTATATCTACCCTAGGTTCACCTAGTGAACCGTCCGACTTGTCTGGTTTAGCTGACCTGTCACTGACCCAACGCACTCAATAGGTGACTGAAGATACAGAGCGCTGCGAAGCACTCTGTCCGAATTTGACCATAGACTGAGGTTCTACTGAACCTTAAAGTGCTGGCGAAGCACTTTGCTGGGAGTTCACTGACCCAATCGGGGTCTTGATCGATAGCTGCAGAGCGGGTGGAGCGCAGGCGTTGCTTCCGAACTGTGGGTTCCGGTCCTGTCCTGAAGAGGGTCCTGTCCTGAGGGTTTTGCTGTCCTGTCCTGAGGGTCTTGTCCTGATTCCTATTCCGAGGGTATCCTGTCCTATCCTGGGTGTCCATTCTGCACCTGCTGTCCTTTGAGGGGTATCCTTCCTTGAGGGTTTCCTGTCCTTAACCGACCCGTGGCCAGGGTTTGGTTTCCACACCTTTCTAGGTAAATATTGCTCTGAACCTCTTGAAAATCTTGCACCTTCTGAATTTCTAACTTTTGCTTTAATAAAGTTCAACATTGCATATGTGATATTTTCCATGCCTTTCTGCAACTATTGAAAAGTCATTTATAATTTTTTGCAAAGTTATTCCTATGCCTTCTCATTTGTTAGAAATTATATTTTGCATAGCAGTGTGTCATTTCCTGATATGGTCTAGAACTTCGTTGCCTAGATTGTTCAAAGGCCCCTTCACCTTAAGTGAAGCGTGTTATTCATTATAAGCTCTCCTATAGTCACCCACACTTAGCCTATCCCTGTTTAGATAATACTGACTTGCATAGTAATTTCTCGCTACATTTTATTAGTACCTTGATGATTACTCTGTCATTATTTCTTCATGCTTATGTGATTTACGTTATCTTGGTTATTGATTGCCTTATTTTATTGTACCTCATGCAAGAAAATATTGAACTTTAGATAAACATTTTAAAACTTCCAGTTGTCCGTGGTCATTTAAACAGTATTTGAATTATTATTGGTTGGGTTTGTATTTTGCTGCCTTTCCTTTACAGCTAGCTCCCTGATTCATTGTGGTCATTAGGCACCCGCATCGGCGGATGGTAAGTCGGGTGCACCGAAAATTGGTAGCAGGGAACACACACACACCAACCTGGTAGAGCTCGTGAAGTCACCCGATCGATGTATATGGTGATTTGAAAAGTATATGGGCCCTGAAGCCGGAAACGGCGAAAACTATTGGCCGGGTGGCCTCGCGCGCTCTATCAGTGCTGCATCAGAGGAGAACTAGAACAGCTCCATCTATGAGATGTGGTGCAAAACATGATTTTTTCTCAAACAAACGTAGTACTAGGGTGAAAAGGCAAATACGCTCTTGTGTACATGGTGCACCAAGTTAAATGTCAAACATTTATCAGGGAAATCATTGATGACGATGGAAATAAAAGTACCACTACTCCTCAAATAATAGAGGCATTTACATAATATTACACACACTTCACAAAGATGGATGAAGATATCATAGTTGAAAAAGTATGAGCAGGAATTAAAACTATGCCAGGTGGCAAATCCCCGTCCCAGGTGGATTTACAGCCCCTTTCTATAAACATAATGCTACACTGCTGGCCAAACCACTCATGTAGGTGTCTAACTACTTTTTGTTCTCAAAGTTTATAGTACTTCTTAACACTGATGTCAATATCTTTGCTTCTAAACTGGTAGACATATTACATGAGATTTGACCGAAATATATTTACAGGCAACTACTGGGCTTTACAGCAGATAATATACACATGGCACTCTATGTCACATAAGTGGCAGAGCGAGAAATACAATTGATGGCCCTTTTCTCAGTAGATGCAAAGGAAAGGAGGCCTTCAGTAGGATTGATTGGCCCTATTTGATTCAAATCCTTGAAAAGATCGGGATTGGCCTTAAAATGTGAACATTTATATGAGCACACTATCAGCAACCCTCCATAGGACTAATACATTGGAGAATTTTCAGATTCCCACCCAATAATAAGAGGTACAAGAAAGGGTGACCACTCTCCCCCCTCATGTTTGCCCTATTCATGGGTCATCTAGTTTACTGTATTCTTAGAAATCCAAAATAACAGAGAGAGTGGTCCAGCTATCCAAGGGACAGGGTACCAACACTACCAGTGTAACATGAAAAATCCCTTGGATCAATGTCAATCACAACCACTATTAATTCTTTCCATTCAACCTTGCATCCATACCAATGCCAATTCAATTCAATTCAAATGATCTTTATTCGGAATTTTGATACATCCATAAAAGTACATACAGAATGAAACACATTAAAAGCACATAAAACCTATAAATAGTTTAAAAACAAAATTTCCAATTGGCTTTTAAGCAGCATAAATATCATAAAATGCATAATCCGTATGAAGAAACATTAGTTCATTAGTATATTTTTACCATGGATTTCAATTCATCTATTCCTAAAATAATCATACAGATCCAAACAGACAAATAAAAGTTTCTTTGTGCAAATTGTATCCGAGGTGTCAAGTGCAATATGTATTCACCTAAGAATAATCATACAGATCCATACACACAAATAAATGTTTCATAGTGCAATTTGTATCAAAAAGATAAAGTGCAATGTCTGTACAAATATAATACCATTATCCATTATGCTTGTTCCATACTTGCCCTTGATCTCACACAGACTTTAATAAAACAGCTTACAGTATAAATGATCTCATCTGTTGACAACATTTGTAAGAACCTAAATGCCATATAAAAATCCTTTAAGTTGTATTTACGGAGAATCGGCAATAAGTAATGGCGGGTATATATATTATAATGGCCACAGAAAAGGAAATAATGCAGCAAACTTTGTTTCCCACCTACGGAGCAGGGACAATCCAGCTCTTCTAAGCTTTTGTTATAGCCAAGGGGGAAGCTAAGCAAGTTGACAATGCTTCCGTCCCGGAACCTAAACAGAAGGCTCCGGTTCCATCTTCCTTTTGGTGTTGTTAAATATCTGCAGCGCCTGTTTAAGTTGTTATTGCCTGATTCTGTAAGTGGCAAATATTTAATAACAACGGGTTTTACAAGTTCGGATCTCATTCGTTCCTCTTTGTATAAATCAAGTAGTGCCCGTTTTACAATGTTCTTATGATTGGGGGTAATGGTATTAGGGGAACTGAACAAAATGCCATATCCCACACTCAGCAAGCTATTCTTAACAGCATTTAACCAGGGTATATGGTGGGATCTTTCGTGTAATAAACAATCAGATATTATGGTGCGTGTTAAAGATGCTGCTGGGTTTGACCATATTTTTATCCAAAAAAGAGCGGGCCTAGATCTAATAAAATCAACAATATATGGCAACCTCAGTTCGCTGTGACAGATAAATGTGGAAGCACAGGGAACACCCCCCAGCACCTTTCTGCAAAATCTATTTTCTTCCGATTGGAGAGACGTAATATTGCAGTATCCCCACACTTCTGCTCCATATGTACCAGTGGGATGACATTGGGTACGATAAATATTGAGCAAGGGGGTGATAACGTCGGCCAATTTGGGTTGTCGGAGGGATAAAATTGAATTGATTGACTTCCCAATTTTATTTTTCGCATAGGCAACATGTGGCTGCCATGAGCCTGTATTGGAAAATAGTAACCCTAAATAAGGAAAGGTGCTAGTGCATTTTAGTATATTGTCTCCTGACTTAATTGAGGTAATATTGTATTTTTTAGGTCCACAATTCATAATATAAGATTTTTTAAAATTAGTGTTTAGGCCCAGATTGGACATAAAATCGACAAACCCAGTAATTAAAATGCGCAAGGCATTCGGGGTGCGCCCCATTAATACTGCGTCATCCGCATAGAGTAGGGTAGTAATGGGGGAACCGTTTACAATTGGTACGTCCTTAGTAGTCTTACTCAAAGTGCAGCTCAACCCATTAATATATAGAATAAAAAGCAGTGGGGCAAGTACGCAGCCTTGTCTAACTCCTCTGCTAATTAAAATATCATCAGATAATTCGCCATCATTATTGATACGTCCTCTCGCCTTTAAATCTCTATGTAAATATGAAAGGAAATATACCAGTGATTCATCCAAACCATAATCAAGCAAAAGTGACCACAACCTAGAACGATTAACATAATCAAAAGCGGAACTCAAATCCATGAAACCTAAATAAAGCGGGGACTTTTTAACAATTATATATTTGGCCATAATCAGATTCAAATTAAGACATTGTTCAACGGTGCCCACGTGACTTCTAAATCCCAATTGACTGTAGTGTAAAACATTATTATCCTCCGCCCAATTCCTTATCCTTTTAAAAATTACTCTTCCAAGGACCTTTAGTGTGTTATCGATCAGTGAGATCGGGCGGTAACAAGCAGGGTCCGCCCTGTCACCTTTTTTAAAAATCGGTACGATGACACTGTTCGACCAAGATTCGGGGATGGAGCTATCAGTCAGATTGTTAAATAGGTTACATAATAATGGGGCCCAGAAATTAATTTCAGATTTAATCTGATCAATAGAAAGGCCATCCGGGCCGGGAGCTTTATTACTAGCACTCTCAAATATAGCATCCTCGACCTCAGGTAATAAAAAGTTCAGTCGTTCAGCTGTACTGGATGGGGAGACAATATCTAGAGATGTGGATGATATAGCATAGATTTTAGAGAAATGCTCTGCCCACACCTCGCCAGTTATGTTACAGTTGATTGGTTGGATATTAGATCCAAAAGATCTGAGGGACTTGACTTCTCTCCAGAAACCTGTCATGTCTTTTAATGAGGCAGTACGTGTGAGAGTTTCCCAATGATTAATCACTAGGGCCTCAGATCTAGTGCGAAGCACAGATTTGTAGTTAGATCTTAATTCTCTCACAAGTTGGACATCCCTAGGGTTAGTTTTTAAGGCCGCCCTAAGGTCCCTATTAGCCTTAGAACAGGAGGAGTCAAACCAGAGTGGGCCATGATCTATATTAGGCCTAGTTGGTTTAGAGGATTCTCTTTTAATAGCCCCACAGAGATTACCAAAGGCAACAACCACATCGTCACCTGGGCTAGTGTACGACAGACAAGTCTCTACCATCTGAGGGTGTTTTTTAATTACTCTGGCTAAAATATCTTTATTGTCCACCCCTTTCCATATTAATCTGAGTCTATCAGTAGACAATGACAGAATTTGTGCCCCAGTCTCAAATCTCACAGCAGCCTTCGGGATCTGTGGATTGTCAAAGTATATTCTAAGCGGATAGTGGTCACTATATGCGGAACAAATGACTTCTGCTTTTAAAATTATATCACTCAATATTGGGCAGGTTAAAATATAATCTATCGTGGAGGAGCAGCCCTGGCCTATATATGTAGGTGTTAATATATTATTTAAGCTAGAACCAGCAATTTCCATTGCGTTTACTAGGTCACGGGAGGCTAGATGGTTTTTCAACTCTTCACCGTTTCTACATATAGGACTATCACGATACATGTGAGCATTGAAATCCCCTCCAATGCAAATGCCATCAAAGGGCCCATACTTCTGCCCTTCCGTAATTTCGTCAATAAAGTTAAACAATAGCGTAAAATTGTCATTGGGACGAGTGACAAAGTCATTATTATAAAAATTAATTATACAAAGTGTCATCCTTTTAGTGTACTTCATAGCCATAAAACATTTACCCGGTGTGGGGATCAATTTTGTTTGTACCCCAGATTTTATTTGAGTCCAGATGGATAAGCCCCCGCTGGGGCGACCCTTAGGTGAGGGAGAAGCCTGCAGATTATAGCAACAAAAGCCCTCCATTGAGGGTGTAGTAGTGCACCAAGTCTCTTGTAGCATCAAAATGTCACAGTTGTTATTAACCCAGTCTAACCATTCTTTGATTTTCAATTTAGAGTTAAGACCCGCTATGTTCCAGCTTACGAGAGATATATCAGAATCCTGAAGCATTAGTCTATGATTCAGGGGTTTTTCTCTAACTGCAGTCCATTGCATGGGTTGTGAGACAACCAGGGTTTCAATAATAGGTGCCAGTGATGGTTCGGCTGGGTTAGATGTTGTTGGTCAGTCTAACATATCCAAATCTGACAGAGGGGCAAATCTATTTACCATATTGAATGGAAATGAGGCCGGTTGGAATTGCATAGGGGGTGGCTGAAAGTGCATAGGTGGTGGATGAAACTGCATTAAGGGTGGCCGAGATTGCATTAGCGATTGTCTGTAGAAGTGACTCAAGGGTAACATGGTTACAACAGTAGAGATAGCAGAGCAGTTACCATTTCTACTGAGTAAATGTCTTACAGTTCCGGGGTTCTTAAAATTGAGAACTATACAGTCACCTTCCTTATCTTTAAGTAAGGGCCCAACCCAAGACACCCTGCGAGCCGATAGGATCTCTCTTGAGATGTCATAACCGACACCTTTGTGCTTAGTTAGCCAATCTATGCTTTTATTCCGCAGTTGTACCCATGATTCCCCCTGATCCTCCCTCAACGGTGGTACTCCTGCAAGGACCAGGACAAAAGGACAAGCATCCGGTGGCAGATGTAATGCAGGCCCTTGATGTTTAAAAGGCCTGATAGACCCAGCTTCCCCAGTGCTTTTATTGCTAGCAGCAGTTGATCTTATTGCTGTAATCGTTTGGGTCGAGCCTTTATGGTGAGTAATGTTTTTATTGGTAGCAGCAGAAGGGACAGTTTTTCTGGGTGCAGGTATTGGAATAGATTTAGGCGGTAAATTAGATATTGCCGAATTCTTCCTTTCATTGGCGGGTCGGGGTTGAATTGTAGATGGTACAGTAGACTGTTGTAATATTCCAGGGTTACTTAAGCTCCCTCCCGGTAAGGGGGAAGCTTCCTGTTTCTTTAGTGACAGTGTGTTGCTTACAGATTCAAGTTCCTTTAAGAGACGGTCAGCTCTGATTTGATCCAAGACAACAGACCCCTTTCTTTTTGCTTCTTCATTTTTAACCAGGTTATCTAGTCTGTCAAGTCTTTTAAAAACATTATTAAACTGGTAGATCATTTGTTTCTCGAGTCGATTAAAAATAGTGTCAACTATAGTTTCTATCAAATTCCCATTCTGTTTCGTAAGATGATAATTGTCTCCCATTAATGTTGTTTGGGTCCATATCGTATTGGAAGTCCTGTTTGAATTAATGGTAATTACAGCAGGGATATCATCTGCATCCACTAAATCTTTATCCACATCAACAGTTTGTGCCCCAGTAAGTTTCTGTTTATTCCACAAACTCTGAGGCGTGGGCTGATTCTTGCTGATTAGTGGTTGCTTCCTTTTGTTGGCACTTGGTTTAGCGATGCCTCTCTTGCGTTTTTCCCCTCCCTGTTTATTACCAGTTTCCATAGATCCCAGGTTAATAGCCTCATCCTGGGAGGCAATTGTAATAGTAGGAACAGTTCCGGGCAACAGGGACAGGGGAGGTGTTAGTACCAATACCGGTTTTGTGATAACAACAGTTGGAGATAGTGGAATACCAGGGCTATTTGACAGTGATATCGGCTGTGTAACATTGGTACAGCTCATAGACATTCTTCTTTCAGTGTCAGCTATTTCATTTGATACCAAGGTCAGTGCATTATCAAGTAAGGCCTCGAATGTAGCAGGAGGAAAAGGAAAATCATCCTGAGTAACACCAATGTTAGCAGACTCCATTTTTGGGGAGGAAAATAGGAAGTGGAGGTAGACTCACCACGGGCGAGATGGAAATGTTGGAGGGGTGGCCCGCCCGACCACTGCAAACCACTGATGGCCACAGACGGCCCGCCCTCTGCCCGGGCTCCACCCGGCGCCGCCCGCGCGCGTCCCGCGACGCGGGGGGATCGGCTTTGTAGCGCCTCCGGGCGCGAAGACAGCGGGACACAGGAAGTACACGCAAAGCCCGCTGGGAGCTGTAGTCTCCAGCTGCGTTGGAAGGACGATGGCGGCGAGACCTACGGCGTTCCCGACCCAGGGGCTGAGGCTGCGTGCTAGCGTGCTGTCCAGATGGCAAGTGAGCGAGTGGACTCGCTGCAGGTAAACCCCCGCTCCACCGGGGGATCGGCTGGGCTTTGTAGCGCCTCCGGGCGCGAAGACAGCGGGACACAGGAAGTACACACAAAGCCCGCTGGGAGCTGTAGTCTCCAGCCGCGTTGGAAGGACGATGGCGGCGAGACCTACAGCGTTCCCGACCCAGGGGCTGAGGCTGCGTGCTAGCGTGCTGTCCAGATGGCAAGTGAGCGAGTGGACTCGCTGCAGGTAAACCCCCATGCCAAAATAGGAAACTCCCACAGTTATGAGTATAAACACATCAAAGTTGAAGCTCCCAATTGTAAGAAAATATTCAAATTTATTTACGCAATCGATATCAAAAAAAGTTAAAAACACGATGATAGGAATAACTCACATTGACAATCCCCAAACAAATAAAAAAATATTAAAACCATCACAAAATAGACATTATTAGGTGATTCATCACGAAAACATCCCAAATTGTTAATTCGTTAGGATCTATCGACACGTCAGGCTAGTATCAGAAATCCCAACACCATAGTCCCTCGAATTTAATCACAACAGTAGCGTCGACGTGTTTTGATGTGCTGCCTGATGTGCAACACCTTTATCAAGACAAGGGTAGTTGATTGTCTCTTTTCTCTTACAACATTAAAAATGTATAATCTATACTAATATAATAAAGAGAGAGCCCAATCCTTTGAGGCGGGTAATCTCAGGAACCACAGCACCAATCACAACACCCAATACAGCGTTGGAAAGGGCAGCAGAAGGACATAGGCTATGCAGACGCCCACCATATATATTTAAAAGGTAGAAGAACCGTGCCAGCAAAGTAGTCCCTTTTAGGCGTGTCTGCGTTATGCTGGGGGCATGACAAACGCTGGGGACGTGTGGTACGTTCCGCCCTTCATGCCATGTCTCATATCGTGTGCTGTGGGCGTGTGCTGGGGGCGTGGGCGTGTGCGGGGCGCGGGATTACGGGGAAAAAAAGTGAGCGCTATGCCCAATATTTCATTGTTTTTTCTTCCCAGGTTCTGTACATTCCAGCTCCGTGTGTCCACCCTGCTCCCTTTAAATACCCCTGCACCCCATAATCATACCCACCCTTACTCCTTAAAATACCCCAACACCCTTAAACACTACCCCTGTACCCCAAAACCCAAACCTAGCTCTGAACCCTATAAATACCCCTGTACCTCAAACCCCAAACCTACCCCTGAACCCTAAAAATACCCCTGTACCCCAAAACCCAAACCTAGCCCTGAACCCTAAAATACCCCTGTACCCCAAAACCCAAACCTAGCCCTGAACCCTAAAAATACCCCTGTATCCAAAAACCCAAACCTAGCCCTGAACCCTTAAAATACCCCTGTACCCCAAAACCCAAACCTACCCGTGAACCCTAAAAATACCCCTATACCCCAAAACCCAAACCTAGCCCTGAACCCTAAAAATACCCCTGTACCCCAAAACCCATACCTATGCCTAAACCCTAAAACTACCCCTGTACCCCATAACCCAAAACTATATCTGAACCCTTAAAATACCCAAACACCCCAAAACATATACCTCAGTACCCCAAAACATATACCCCTATACCCATACTTACCTTATCCAAACATTAAAAAAAAACATGCTTTTACCATTCATGCATTTACAACGAATTTCGTTGTAAATGTATGCGTGGTAAAAGCATATAAAATGTAATGCCATGCGTTATAATGGCATTGCGGAGTCATGGTACTTTCGTAATGAAAGTATGCGGAGTGATGGTATGCGGAAAGAAAGTTGCGGAATGATTGGTGTTTACCCTCCTCCGGTAAGTACATTGGTGGCACGGCGGCCCACATCTCCAGCAACATACTCATATTTTTTCACCACTGATTTGAAAAATGCACAGGTCTCTCTCATTGATGGCCAGCACCGACATACACTTTTATACACACCTCCCTTCTAGAATTGCGAACTTTAGAGCTGGGGAGCTACGTTCAAATCTCGGCATCAGCTCAACATCCTGTGATTCCAGGCAAATCACTTTGTCTCCCTGTGCCTACCACAAATGAATGTGTTCTTCTGTAATGTAAATTGTGCTCATGCCATGTTGTCGAGTTTGCGCTATATAATATTGCAAGGAAAAATAAAGTAGGGAAACTCGAGTTCACACACTACTAAACGCGCACTCTTAAGTGCATCAGCAGTGCACTGTGAATCGGAGCGTTTCACAGGCCTGTTACAGATAAGAAATGCTATCAAAACGAAATCCTACAAAACAATATACTACTGGCCAGCAGCATTTCATACCCGGACAACGTCGGGACGGGCTGCTAGTACATGTTAATATGTTATCCTCAAAATACATTATGAACATTTTCCCAAATTTTGCAAAGGCTTCAACATTGTGTCTTATATTCTTTTTATCTAAAAAACCTTTTACTTAAAACCCCTATTGTCATTTTTAAGCATCATGTTTTTAACATTTTTTGATATCGATTACGTAAATAAATTTGAATATTTTCCTACAATTGGGAGCTTCAACTTTGATGTGTTTATACTCATAACTGCGGGAGTTTCCTATTTTGGCATTGGTATGGATGCAAGGTTGAATGGAAAGAATTAATGGTGGTTGTGATTGATGTTGATCCAAGGGAATTTTCATGTTACACTTCTCAGAAATCCAACCATCAAAGGTCTAAAGGTAGGGGAACAAGAACAATTAGCATTTCATGCTTATGACACATTATATTTCATTACACCCCTGAGCCATTTTTACCAGCCCTCCGAAAGGAATTTGATTTATTTAAGCAAATCTTTGGCTTCAAAATTAAGTACTTCAAGTCACAAGGGTTGGGAAGAAATGACTCTACTAACTAATTTCATGCCACATTGTTTCATCGTGAATTCTCTTGGACTGACAACCCAATAAACATTTTTTGGTTAGCCTTTCATCCTTGCATAACATTGTTTATGGGCCCGATTCACAGAACTAACTTAAGATAAAATCCTAAACTTACTACCATTTTGGTATTCACAGAAGACACTTACTCCTTTCAGTATTCACAGAAGTTAGGAGTCCTAACTTTAGGACTTTCTGGCTCCCACTCTTTTTAACCTGTTCTTAGGGGATTTAATCCCTATTTTAAATAGCTGTAATTCCCATGCACCTAAATTAGGACGGCTCCAATTACCGTGCCTCCTCTACGCGGACGATATAGTCTTAATTAGCCGCACAAAAGTTGGGCTTCAACAACTCGTAGAAATAACACAGGGATACTCTGACTTAAATGATCTGACAATTAATTTAGAAAAAACAAAGACATTGACAGTTAGCAATGAACGTATCAAGTCACAAAGCTGGTTCTGGAAAAAAACTTGCATCGAGAATACGTCAGTATACAAGTATCTAGGTGTCAAAATTGACAACAGGGGCCTGTTTACTGCACGGAAAATTAGTATCAGGGGCAAGGGCTTTGCTTCAGCAATCGCTCTGAAAGCACTAAACAGCAAACTTACGGGCCCATCTCTTCTGCCTCTGACCCAAGTAATAAGAGCTAAACTGTTGCCGACAATAACATACGGGAGTGAAGTATTGAGAGGCAGAGATGCTAAGACTCTGGACAAAACTGTAGTAGCCACTTATAGGATAATATTTGGCCTGCCCAAGCAAACTTCACCGGCCCAAATCATGCTCGAATTTGGCATCCAGAAACAGACCCTGGTAAGACAGGGCATGTATATAGTAGCGTGGGACAAAATGCAAAAAAGCAAACAAGGAACCTTGAATAACCATCTATGGGAAGAGTTAGAACTACATACTGCCTCACCAGCCGCAAAGTACCTCAAAAGGAGCCTGTTGAATGTTGGTTTACAACAGCTTTGGGATAACCCAGACAAGCCATATAAAGCTGAAAAGATTGGTCAAGAAAACAATAAAGTATCTTTCATGGATTGAAGATAAGGCAGCATTCACAAAGAGGTCACATTGCTGGATGATCCAGAACTCATATACCACCCAGGCACCGCAGAACTATCTTGAACTCGGTTATTCAAAAACAACAAAAATGAAGTTCTTAAAGTACAGTCTGGGTTACCTTGCATTCACCACTTCCCACATTGGTTAAAAGAACAGGCGGGCATCCTCTGTCGGTTATGCGCCTGAGGACATGCAGCACTTGCTGTGCTCTTGTGACAATCTGCTGGAAGAATGTAAGCACCTGCTAAAATCCTATTTTAACGCACGAGGAATCCACTCACGGAGACAGGCAGTTCTTGCCTGCCTTGCACCCCAGGATCCCCAGCTGAATTGTAGATTTGTGAGGTTTATGATGGCAGTGGAAAAGAAAATGATAAAAGCTGATTCTTAATTGCCTTAAGACATTTTTTGCACTTGTGAAGCTGAGTAAGGCACTAGGAAAGAAAACATTATGACATGCTCTTCACTGTATTTTAAGTAATTTTGGTATTTCTAGACGTTCAGTAGAACAGTAGTCTTGTTAAACTTGAAGGTTGAGGGTAAGAATTTGACTAAAACCTGTTTTTAGCTGTTTTTAGTTCGTTTTTTTAATGGATCTATATTATTTATTGCTAACTAAATCATGAGATTTCATGACTTTCTTAGAAAGGAAAATTTGTGAGTTGATATACTGTTTACTCCTTTGTATAGAGAGGTAATTTAAATGTTTCTATCTTTTTAGACTGTTCATTTTAAAAGCTTTGTATTGCAATGGTTTTAAGTAACTATGCAACTAATACAATTACTAATACAGGCCGATCTCCCTTCTTCCCTATCTTGGGAAGATCCTTGAGAGCTACGTGACATCTTGCCTCTCTAATTACATCGAGGAGAATAACATTCTGGCCTCTCACCAGGCCGGCTTTCGACCTGGCCACTCTACTGAGAGTGTGGTCCTCGCGGTCCTGGACGAACTGAAAGCGAAGGCCGACAGCAACCTCCCTCAGGCCTTAGTCCTCTTGGATCTGTCCGCTGCGTTTGATACGGTCGACCATGCCACTCTTCTCGACCGTGTCAGCGCAGCGGGCATCCAGGGCACCGCCCTATCCTGGATCGCGTCCTTCCTTCGGGGCAGATCTCAGGCAGTTCACCTCTCTGATTTCTCTGCACCCCCCCTACCGGTTACCTGTGGGGTCCCCCAGGGTTCTTCTCTCTCCCCTCTTCTCTTCAATCTCTATATCCGTCCTCTCATTTCCTCTCTCATTGAGCTGGGGGTCTCGGTGTATAACTACGCAGACGACCTCCAGCTCGTCTTTGACCTTTCCTCTCCCACTTATTCTCTTCCCAAGCTCAGTTCTACCCTTGTCTTCATCTCTCAATGGATGAGCTTCAATCATTTGAAGCTCAATCCTGACAAGACTGAGCTTGTTCTCACTGGTGGTCCCTCCAATCCTTGGTCCCCCCTTCACTGGCCCTCTTCCTTTGGCCCTTCCCCCTCTCCAGTCTCTTCTGTCCGGACTTTGGGCATTAAGATCAGTAATGATCTTTCTATGCACGCGCACATCAGCTCAGTTGTTTCCTCTTGTTTTCTTTCCCTCCGCCTCATTCGTAAAATTTCCCGGTTCTTTTCTGTCGACGCCCTCAAAGTCATTATTTCTGCCCTTATTACATCCCGCCTGGATTATGGAAATGGCCTGTACGTAGGCATTCCCGCCTACGAAACTCGCCGGCTCCAGGCCATCCAGAACCAGGCGGCCCGTCTTGTTTTTCGTCTTCCTAAGTGTTCCCACATCACTCCCGCCCTTAAATCCCTCCACTGGCTCCCCGTTCATTTCAGGTCCCAGTTCAAACTTGCCTGTTTGGCTTTTCGGGCACATGCTCGCTCTGCCCCTCTCTTCATCAATTCTTTAATCTCCTCTCATGCCCCAATCCGCTCTCTTCGCTCTTCTTCTCTCTCTCTTCTTCACGTTCCCCGCTTCCGCAAATCCCGCACCGGAGGCACTCGCTTCTCGGTGCGGGCCCCTCAGATCTGGAATACTCTCCCTCTCTCTATTCGTTCCATCCCTATCTTTTCACACTTTCGCAAAGCTCTGAAAACCTTTCTCTTTCTCCAGGCTTTTCCTGACTAATTCCCCCCGCCTCTGGCAGATATGGTTGTGTTCCCCAGCGCCAGGAAGCCGCTCGGCCGCAGTGCGCTTTATAAATTTCTTTTTCATTTCATTTCATTTCATTACTTACTATGTTGGAGTTTGGTTGACAGAGCACAAGCTTAATAAGATTAAGAAGTTCATGTTTATAAATATCTCTTTGTATCTTTATTTGTGTTGCAATATGAAATGTTTAATTTCTGTAAAGCTGTCATTGCATGACTGCTGTGATATTTCCACTCCATGTATACATCTTAAATTACATTGTTAAAAAAGAACCTTGCTACACTTGTGGGAAACAGAAGAAGGGTTGCATCTGCTGTTGAGTCCTGTGAGGAGTCCTTGAAGGCTGGACCTGCTCCCACTTGAACCCAGGACAAAGAAGTGTAGTAGAAGGGTCCGTTGGCTAACAGCCTGATAAGCTAAGGCACATCTAGCTGCAAGTAGCCCCTTTCCCCGAAGAGCCATACTGACCTCTTTCAGCTGGATCTGGCCTGGACCATTTTGATGGCTTCTGCTTGAGTGAGTCTTGACTCCCAAGTGCTGTTCCTGAGGTTCTGGGACCCTTGGGTGCATCGAAGTGTACTCCTTAGAACAACCTGAATAACCTGGAACTTAGAAACTTTTTGGCTCCAAAGTTGTCCAGAGAACAGGGACAAACCAGTCAAGTCTAATTGATGAAGGTGAATTGCTGCTGGACCAAAGATTCATGGTGCTCGTGCTCTAGAGCTTTTGCACAGCAGCAAAACCTATTCAGCGTGACGTCAGAGCAAAGGTATCTCTCCTCATTGAGCCCTGCTTGACTACAACTTGCAGCCTTTCCATAAGCATCCAGCCAGCAAAGAGCCTTCCTTGGGCATGAATTTTGAATTTCTCCCACTCTGAACTTTCCCACCAAAATCCAAAACAGCTGCCCCTGGACCTCGTCCAGCCAAACCCAGGCCTAGTTCAAAGCCTGCTGCCATGCCCTGCTGGGGATTTTTGACTTCCATTTCAGAAACTAATTCAGAAGGTAAAACTTCTGACTGGAAAGAATTTGCTTTGTGTAGACGACCCATGCTGCATCACAGGCAGCCTTAAATCACACCCAGGTCCTGGTCAAGCACAACCATATGACTGTGGTTGTCACTTAACGTTTTGGCTGAATTTTCCTTTAAAACTTTAAAAAGTCATGTCTCTGGATCATCTTATTGGATTTTTGTCATGTTGGTCTAATTTAAACAAATGTGTTTATTTAATTATTCTTTATTTTTAGAAATTGCAGTGAGATTTGTATTGTGGTGTGTTTTTTTTAATTTTAACTGCTTTGATACTTCTAAATGCTTTACATATTTCCTTGAGTTAAGTCTGTCTGTTTTATGACATAGCTACCAGGGATTGAGCTCAGTTTTGTTAGTGACTTTTGAGATCACCTTGACAAGTTAGTGTTAATATTACATTTGCACACCCCAAATAAAAATCTGCTTTTCTACAATGGGAAGCTGTTGTGCCCTCAGCGATATAAAAAAACATAGGCTAAAAGCAAAAAATATGTATTTACTCTGAAGGGATAGGGCTTCTTGTGAAACAGCAGAATGCTGCCACTCACAATGAAGCTAGCTAGTGGCTGAAGTGGACTGACCCATTGCCCTGTGCTGTATGCTGCAGTGGGTGGATTAAATATGTGAATGATACAACTACATACAATAGGGGTAAATAAGTGTATTACACATATAACTTTTGTACAATCAAAAGATATTGGCTAAAAACAGGCTTCATTTGTTTTATTGTTGCATTCCAAAAGTTGCATATCGCACTGCTGACTTTGGCTATTTTTTAACAAACTGAGGGGCCTATTAGCAAGAAATAGCGATATTTATCGCTAAACTTGGTTAGCGACTTTTTTTAATCGCTGGCTATCGCTGGATATTTTAGCGGAGGAAACATGCTATTGGCAACGTTTTTCTCCATTGTGCTAAAATATCCAGCGATAGCGGCGAAATGCGAGAATATCGCTGGAAATCAGGCGATATTCTCGCATTAACGCCAATGGGAGCTTAATCTGATAATCCACCCCCCATTGACTATACAGGTAATTCAACTTTTTAGCAGGCGTTAGTTTATAGCGATAATCGCGCTTAGCGCAATTTTTTTTATTGCTTCGCCTGCCTTGCTAATAGGCGATAGCTGTGTTAGCGAATGTTTTCAGTCGCTAACAGTTTGGGTACTCCCACTTTGCATGTCATTAGCGATAAATATCGCTGACATGCAAAGCGGGCCCCAAACCTGTAGCTATCGCCTAGAAGCTGTCGCTAACTGCTGTTGCGGGAAAAAGTCCCGCTAAAGCGGCAATATTGCCCTTGCTAATATGCCCCTTAGGGGCTTATTTACAAGCCTTGTGCACCACCTGATCATCACTTTTGTGTATAAAGTGCAGCACACTAGCAATGAGTGAAATGTTTGAAGAAATGTAAACATTTTCCCTACTTAACTGTTTCAAGTAGGTATTACTTTTTTATGCAAAACCAGGTCTGACCATCTTTGTAGGTCTGGTTTTGTTCCTAAAAACATGGGCGTAGTGTTGGAAAGCCTGTTTACCGAGCTTGATATACCTCCTCGAATTAAAGAAGTGCAAAGGGCGATTTAAGCTACTTTAAGGGCAACTTTCAAGTACAAAGAAAAATGTGATGGAAAGCAAATACGTTATCAATACTTTGTCTTTCTTTCCATAACTTTACCTCACTTTGCACAGTTCAAGGTGTAGATAATCCTCTCCCTCTGTATTTGAAATGCATTTCCATTTAACTCGAGTTAATTAATGCATGAACTTTAGACAAAATAATTCCAAAACAGAAAGAGACAAGGGTGCATATTATCAACAACTAGCGATATTTATCGCTAAAGAAGCTTAGCGAAATTTTTTTTATCGCCAAGCATCGCCGGATTTTATCGCAGAGATAACATGCTATTAGCAACGTTTATCTCCAATGCGATAAAATAACTGCCGATAGCGGCGAAATGCGTGAATATCGCTGCAAAACCAGCGATATTCACGCATCATTGCCAACAGGGCTTAGCCAGAATATCCACCTCCCATTGGATAACATGGCTAAGAACTAGTCTGAGCAGGCGTTAGTTTGTAGCGATATTCGCTTAGTGTGAATTTTTTTATCGCTACGCCTGCCTTGCTAATAGGCGAAAGCGGCGTTAGCGATTGCTTTCAGTCGCTAACTGGTTGGGTACGCCCACTTTGCATGTCATTAGCGATAAGTATCGGTTACATGCAAAGCGGGGCCCAAGATGGTCGCTATCACCTAAAAGCTGTTGCTAACTGATGTTAGCGACAGCTTGCTAATAGGGCGATGAAATTATCGCCGCTTTGCGGCCGAAAACGGCCGCAAAAGCGGTGATAATTTCATTTCGCCTGCCTTGATAATATTCCCCAAGGTCTGCTCATTGTTAATGACTTGCACCGCATGTATATCCTACATTAAATTCAGAGTTGTAGGTATGAACTTTAGACCTTCCAAGCGCTATAATGCAGGCGCTCGCTCTGCACAGAGCCAGTGCAGCTCTCCATGATGCAAACACACTCAGAGCCAGGCCGACACAAAAGAAACTCAACATGGAAGGCTTCATATTTCTTCCATTGACATTTCATCACTTCAAAAAATATATATATTTCATTTCTTTTAACAATGGAATGCAAAATCCAAATATGAACATCCTGTTTTTAGGATTTAATCTTGCACATCTCTCCTTTTGGGAATTCTTCAACAACCACATGGAACGATTTGAATTTCATGCCTGTAAAAAACATTTTAGTGTGAACACGATTGGAATAGTCTGGCCATGGCTGCTGTGAATGTTCGCTTGGAGGTTTTCCAGCTGGAATGCTATGTGATGTAAGCTGTCTACTCTCCACCAGTGGAGTGATTCTCTAGCACTCACAGGGCTTTCCGTGACCGATCATAGCCCTGTGGTCCTGCATTGCAGAATCATGTGTGTCCAAACCACAGACAACAACAACCTCTATTTTTGGTACATTGGTGAAATCCATTGTCCTTTTAGAGGCAGCCCCCAGGCACTCAAAGACCAGATCTAATGTCAGTCATACATATTGTGGATGAAATCAAAAACATCTATTTATCTGCACTTTTCCCCATCGTTGTAACATTATATAATCAAGGCTAAGGGGAAGGGAGATGCCAGAAGATGAAGAAACTTCAAGAAAAGATGCTGTAAAGTGATTCTGTGTAGATACAGAAAAAGACATAGGGCCATATTATCAAGAAAGGGCGATACATTATCACTGCTTTTATCGGCAGGAAACTTCTGCTAAAGGGGCGATAATGGGCTTGATAATATGCCCTTGTGAATTCCCATAAAAGCCCAGGTTCACACCAGAACCTGGGCTTCCATCCTAAGGGAGGCAAAGTATTCCCAGCGTGTTGCTTTTTTTAAGTAAGACCTGGGGCCATATTATCAAGAAAGGGCGATAATGGGCTTGATAATATGCCCTTGTGAATTCCCATAGAAGCCCAGCTTCTGGTGTTAACCTGGGCTTCTATGGGAATTTACAAGGGCATATTATCAAGCCCATTATCGCCGCTTTAGCGGCAGTTTCCTGCCGATAAAAGCAGCGATAAAGTATCGCCCTTTCTTGATAATATGGCCCATAGACCCATATTATGAGTGCACTCCTAATCCTCACAATGACTCTGTTCCCCAGAGTTACCAATACCAAAGGTACCAGTAACTCTCGAGGAGTCGTGAGACTTACCAGCAGATTACTAGTGGGACACTGAGGGTCACCACAGGAATGAGGAATTACTTAGAGAATCAATACTTCCTTTACCGCCACACCCAAATTACAAAGCAACTCATAACTGGGACCTTAATATGCAATAATACCTTCCTAGCTCAGATGGATCTACTTCTATTGACATACCTCGAAACAATGTTCTCGGTGCCAAGTTGTGAATGAATTCCTTAGCATTTCATAATGGAAATGTTCATCATAAGGGCACCAGAAGGGCTCCTGTGATGAGACACCCAGCTTCATCAGGGTACTTCCAAGAATGTTGCTTGAATAGGAATTTAATTTGAAAAAACAAAGACAAGAGGCGTTTGAAAAACAGGAAAAGTTGGCTTTTGAATACTCCTGCTGGGAGTGCCGTATACAGAAACTGATCTGAGTACTGACTCAAAGTACAATCGTTTTGAATGTCTTTTTATAAATTTCTTGGTGCATCATAAAGCAATTATTAGAACATTGGAATGTTGGGAGCTCCATTACAGACAATGGAGTGCTCCCTGCGTCTACGGGCCGGTAAAGTCCTGCAGAGCAACATTCCAATGTTTTAATGTTTTACAAAGGCTTCTCGAAGCTCGAGGGGATTTAAATCCCCTCGAGCTTCGAGAAGCCTTTGTTTTATTTGTTGGAACATTCTGTCCTCTAGTGGCAGAATGTTCTAATTGCCTTATAGCCCTTCGTAACAGGGCTATACCGGTTATTGAAGTCCAATCCCTTGTTAAAGTCCCTCGCCTTCAGCTCCGTCCTTTAACATGGGAGCGGACCTTTAATAGCCGGTATAGCCCACTACGGCGGGCTATTAGGCTATAATAGATCCTGTTTCAGGAGTGCAATGTGGACCTGTCATGAGGCCATAAATGACTCCCACTTGAAGGCAAATGCAGGGGGGGGGTCTCTACATTGCGTGGACACAACGGCCAGAAGGTAACATTCCCAGATGTCCGGCATGCGGAGCGTGTGATCACTGTGTGTGTAATGTGTGCTGTCTCCAGATTAGTTGAGTGTCCCTAACTTCATGTGGCATCTACCTGATCCCCTCCAGCCATGTGCGTTTTATTGGGGTAAATCTCCCAGGACCATTGTGGTGTCGCTGCATATCTGTCGAAATAATCTGGGTCTTTCCTGTTCACACGTTTGTCCTGCTGGTTACGTGCCACCCCACCTGTGATTTGTCAATTCGTATCCTCAGGCCTAGGGTGCAGGGATTGCCTGATCACAGGTTTCTGACTGGGAGCTGCTGGAGACGTCATATCAGGGGACCTCAACAACAGTGATTCAAAATTGTTTTTGTACATACAGGTATCATTGCGTACATTGACATCAATATTAACAAGAAGAAATGGAATAATGAAGGAAGACATATTCTCCTTCTACAGTGACAGCAGAAAGAAGCCCTTGAGCAGATGCCCTAAGAGTGATAATCTGTCTATTTATCGCACCACTAGAGACTTTAGAAATTTGACTGTAAAACATTGTAGTACCAAGTACAACAAACTGCTTTATGTATATTGGTGCTTTTGCTGATATATAATTTAATAAAGATGAAATTACAACGCAGTAGAACAATATTTGTCCAATTCACAAAGTTTATTTATGCCCTGTGTGTTTCGAATTGCCTAGCTCTCAAGTTACAAAGCTGCTGCACAAGCACATGAAATGGAGACGCCTCTGGTGGCAGTAGGAAGATTGACTTTTTAGGTCTGGCCTTTGAGACAGCTTTAGCTGTATCACTACACTCATAGTGAGGCTTTTAGTCAAAATGTCATTCACATGTAGTTTCCATCTACCACGGCATACAGCATGGGGCAATGGAGCAGCCTACTTTACCCATTGGTTCACTTCATTTTGAGTGACCGTATAAAGCCCTTGCCTTGCCCATTGATCACATTCACCTAAAAGTAGATGCATTCTCTTCAGTGTCAAATCTGGTTCAAAGTGCAATCTATTTTATTGTTTTATGTTAACCATAAATATTTATTATGCCCATACATTTATGTAGGAAGCCAGATTTGCAATGAGATAGTGCTGTTGTTATGAAGAGCTTTGATATTTCACCTTGTTCTACTTATCCTATCTGCATTTTGAAGTCCTTTGGTTCTAGATACCCAGAAATAAAGTGAGTGGGTGAGAATTTATACAGGGAATGGTCATCCAAAGGTATCTTGGTGCTGAAGACAGATACCGGGGAAAACAGACATAAACAGATTCAGTGTCTAAGAGAATAAGCAGTTTAAAACTTCTCTGAAACATAGAATTGTATTGTATCTACAATAATTAATAGATTGTTCCAGAGATAAGGGGTCAAAGTAGAAATAACTCAGCCACTCCCACTGCAAGTTCCCCTTTTACAGTGAAGCGCCTGTAGTAAAAATGCTACAAATCACAATGCTCTGGGTGGAACTTGGCAACAAAGCTTTAGGCCCCTCATGACAAAAGACCCAATGCTCCATGCTTAAAACTTTAAAATGAACACTAATTGAAATGCATACTGCACCAAAAACAGAAAAGACTCTATCCTCTGTTAACAGAGTGTGCACAAATGGTGTTGGGAAGGGAATGTGACCTGCATGGGATACAGGTGTGTTCCCCTGTCCTGAGTGCTCAACTGTGTGTATATCAGGCCTTTTTTGTTTGCATCTGGCATCACAATAATCTAAGCATGTGCTTAAAGATTTGTGCCTGGCTAAGGGCCAGATGTAGGTAAATACCATTTACCGATTCTAAAATACCGAATTTTACCGATTCGGTATTTTTGAATGGGTAAATGGTATGTAAGTATTAATTTGGTAATTTTTACAGAATCTGTAAAATTTGGTAAATACCAATTCGGTATTTACCGAATCGGTATACCCCATTCATTCCTATGGGCCTCCAGGGGAATACCGATTCAGTAAATACCGAATTAGCAAGGGGTGAAGACCTACAAGGGTGGCAGGGTGTCATGTTGACACCCTGTTGCACCCCTGAATAGTGCATGGGTGCATGGGTGCACATGTGGCACACATGCATGCCCTAAAAGCATGTATGTCTGCCACATGGCACTGTTAAAAAAGCACAAAATTGCTTTTTAACGGTTTTCGTTATATACCACCAACTTGTAGTTGGTGGTAAATAACAAATCCTTACAGGTGAAAAGTACTCACTTGAGTGCTTCCTACATTTCAGATTCGGTAATTTACCGAATCAGTATTTAAGAATTCGGTAATTTACCGAATTCTTAAATACCGAATCGGTAAATTACCGAATCTGAAATGTAGCCACCTACATCACAAAAGACTAATACCGGTTGGTAACGGCCGAAATTCGGTAATTTCGGCCATTACCCACCGGTATTAGGGTTCCTACATCTGGCCCTTAGAGAGGTAATTGCCTGTCCAGTGACCTAGAGGGTGTTGGAAATTGGGTTACTGGTTGAGCGGGATGTGGGGGGCTGAAAACCTACTTAAGCAGCAACCACAATCTGTGGTGGTGATACTAGACCGGGACAAAGTCACAAGTTCAGGTTGATCATGATGGATAGTGGGCCAGATAAAGGTGCCAAGTTAGGCCAGCTGAAGAAAATACCTTAAATCCTAGTTGTGGAGCTCCCACATCGAGGTGCTGTGGAGTCCTTCATCCTCCTCATGGATGCTATCAACGAGTGGATTGTGATGGGTAGTCCTGAGTCAAAGGTGCTTTGCGGGACAGTGGTTCCAAATTAAGTTGTGGGGCTGTGACGCGAAGACCTGCAATGTCGTAGAGGATGCCGTTGACGACATTGAGCATGCAATTGACAAAGGGATCGTGATGCGAATGTCTGTGTCAAGGATGCATCCCGCAGGGGCGGTTCTGAGGAGACTGCAGGCTGTGATGTGAAGTCCAGTGCCATGCATGCGTCACGCTGCGGCGGTTCTGAACTGGTGTTGCAAAGGGATGCATCCGTCTGCATTGGTTCAGACCACAGGATGAAAGCTGGGCTGGCAGAGCACCTTCAGACCCACTTCCAAGGGACCAGGACTGGGATGAAGGGCGGAAAGGCTAACATCAGACTAAGTCCTGGTGCTGGGTCCGAGGTAGTTGGGGCCTTTTCTTTCCCTGAGTCTCTGATCAGGAGATCAGCCAACTAGCCCTTGGAGTCACTCTGGGTGATCCTGGGATCAAGATGCAGGTCCATTCCTTGTCACTCAGCCAGCAGGGCAACAGGGTAGCAGACCTTGTTTCAAAGCAGCACATCAGTCCTTTTTAGTCTACCACAAGTCCGCAGGTACACTGAAGAGTTGGGTCTGAGGGTGGTGCCCCCTTTGAAGTGGGAGAAGATTCTGGAGGTTTCCATCTTCGGAGGTCCTTGGAATTTCCGGCTTCCCTGCCCTGGTCCCACCTTAACTGGAGTCCCAATAAAGTAGTGTCAACCCAGTATTGAGTGTGCTCGGACAGTGCCCTTGCAAAGTGCAAGTGTGGTAGGTGACAGCTCCTCCCCCTCATCAAGTCAGAGATGACCCATCCTGCCAAAACAGATTCCCTCTTTGTCTGACTGGATGAGAGCAATACACAAAGTCCAACTGCCAGCTACACCTAGTCATGTGACTAAGAATACAGGCTACAGGAATCAACGGGTTAGGAAAAGAAAATGTTATCTTTGTAAAAGTGTCATTTTTAGAATTGTGACTTAAAACAGGACTTTACCATTAAAGAGGGCTTTAAAGTACACTTTTATAGACACCAAGCTCAACATTCCTACTTGCTTCCAATTGAACATTATCACTTATCAAATGTAATAAGTTAACCCATTTTTATATTATGGGAGAGGCAGGCCTTGCAATAGTGAAAAACAAATGTATTAGTTTTCACTACCAAGACATGTAAAAGTTAAAAGTTGCTGTAGGCTGTTTAGAGGCTACCCTAGGGATGACTTATATGTAATAAAAAGGAACGTTTAGGCCTGGCAAAAGGTTTATTTTGCAAGGATGAAATAGCTGTTTAAAACTAAACACCCAGGTTGCAATGGAAGGTCTGAGACATGTTTAAAAAAATCAACCGCAGTGGGTGGCACACCAAGTGCTGCAAACCAACTAGTAGCATTTAATTTACAGGCCCATGGTACATGTAGTACCATTTTGCAAGGGACTTTAAGGTAAATTAAATGTGCCAATTGTGTGCAAACACTTATTACCATGTTTAAAGGAAAGAGCGCAAACACTTTAGCACTGGTTATCAGTGGTAAAGTGTGCAAAGTCCTAAAAGCCAACAACACTGGGGTCAGATAACAGGAGCGTGAAGGCAAAAGGTTTGGCAATGACCCTGCAGAAAGGCCAACTTCAATGGAGGGGCATACCAAGCATGCCCTCAATGTAGAGCTATGGAGGCAGCATACCATCAACAATGTCATCAGACCATTTTGTGTGTGTCAATGGAGTTGAGGTCTACTAGCCCACTTCTGTAAAGTTTAGCTTCTACATATACACACAGATTCTTGTGCTTGCTTCTTGAGTGTATGCTATGTGTGTGGGTGTCAACTTCAGAACCTTAGCAACAATTCTTCAGTTGGATCATTCTTTGAGATTGATAAGTATTCAGCTAATTGACATGGAGGCTCTTGGAGCTCCAGCAAGATGTCTGACCAAAACTAAAAGCACAGGTTGTTATAGCCTTGTCCAGCAATGGATAGTTACTCAAGATTTTAGTTCTCAGGCATGGAAAACAGATGGACATTCATTATTCATGTAACATCTTCTTCCTGGTAAATTGATAACATTTTGTTAACCCCTTCGGCGCTGATGACGAGCTCAGCTCGTCATCAGTTGCGCCGCTCGCACGCTGATGACGAGCTGAGCTCGTCATGTAACGCGGCTTTTTGAAAAAAGCCGCGTAGCGCAAAAATAGCCGCAGCGCGCATGCGGTTAAACAGGGCACTCTTCCCGCTGCAGCTGCAACCTTGAGAACTATTTACGGGAAACATCCTTTACAATGCAACTTTTACCACGCAGTGCTATTACAATGCAGGTTTTACAACAAAAACCATTACAACGCATTGCGCTGGGGGGCGCTCTAGGATAGGGAATAGATTTAATTTACTATCCAACACCTTCCCTAGTGTCCACGGGGACTGGAGTTTGAATAGTAAATTAAACTATTCACTATCCAGCACCCCAAAGGGCTATGCGTTGTAATGGTATGCGTTGAAAAACCTGCGTTGTAACAGCATGCGTGGTAAAAGCATGCGTTGTATCGTCATACATCCGCTATTTACATATGCCAGAATGAGAACATCCTATCTTACTGCCTTGCCTTCCTATGGTATCCGGAGCTCAGCTCTGCAAAATACTTTTATTGTTAGCAGCTGAAGCTCGTGCATGTATTACAGAATTAGCAATGTGTTAATGTGACATGAACAAGATAGAGTTGATTTCGTTTTTGTGTTTGCAGCCCAGGTGCCCACATGTGTAGCAGGTGTATTACATGCAAGGTGTTTGAGTGAGTCAGGGTAATAGATGCCAATGATATTTTGGATATCCATGGACTGGTCTAGAATAGGATATGCTCCTCAACAGTGGAAGTTTAATGGTGGCATTTTTGGTGCTGGAGGGAGGAGAGCCAGACAATGTAGTGAGGGGAGTCGAGCCTTTGTTTAGCAAGGATCTGGTGATCATTCTTCTTGATTCCTGCCATTTGGTGGATGGTATGGGTTAGAGGTTAGACTCCAGACTCTATTGTGAAAGATGAGAAAGTCTCTAGGTTTGTGCACCTGATTGCTCCTTTAGTAGGGCTAGTGGCATCCAGCTACAAAAAACTCAACCCTCTTTGTGCCTCTGTTGTGGGTGCTCCCACTACCCCACGGTTTGCTTTTAAATGAACTGCCAACATCAAACTCAAAATTGTACACACCAGACGACCTCCCCATAAAACATTGCGCACGCACAGCTGTGGGGCCTCCCTCCAATAACAAGCTACTATCCGCGCGGCTCATGGAGTGTGTGTCCACTAACACGACCTTCCAAACAAATTGTGTAGGGCCCTTTAGACGTTCAGATCCTGAACTGCGTGTACATAATCACATGTCCTTGTCAGAAACAGTACATTGGGATGACAACAAGGGCAGTGATATCAGGTGCGCCAAGACAACAACCAAAATGCTCACTCACTCACACCAGGGTCGCACAGGGTCAGACACACCAGACGAGCTACAATGGACGATCCTTGAAGCTCATGCCAATATAACCCAACAAGTTCTCTTTACCAAAAAGCAATGATGGCTATTCCAACTTGCCACACATCTAACGTCAATCATTCAATCAATCAAGAAATTTGTAAGCGCACTTCTCACCCGTGAGGGTCTCAAGGCGCTTGTGGGAGAGGTGCTGCTACTTCTCGAAAAGCTAGGTCTTGAGTAGCCTCCTGAAGGTTAGTAGGTCCAGGGTCTGCCGTAGGAGGATTGGGTGGGTGTTCCAGGTCTTGGCGGCAAGTTGAGAGAACAATCTGCTGCCGGTGGTCACTCTTTGGATGCGGGGGGCGGTGGCGAGAGCGAGATCGCTGGAGCGGAGCTGGCGGTTCGGGGTGTAGAAGGTGAGTAGTTTGATTAGGTATGCTGGCCCGGTGTTGTGGAGTGCCTTGTGTGAGTGGGTGAGGAGCTTGAAGGTGATCTTCTTGTTGACGGGAAGTGCAGGTCTCTCAGGTGGGGTTTGATATGACTGTGGCGAGGGATGTCGAGGTTCAGGCGTGCAGAGGTGTTCTGTATGCATTGTAGACGTTTCAGGAGTTCGGTCAAGGCTCCTTTGTTGAGGGCGTTACCTTAGTCCAGCCTGCTGCTGACGAGGGCCTAGGTGACCGTTCTTCTTGTTTCGTGGGGATCCACCTGTAAATCTTGCGGAGAATACAGAGGGTGTGGAAGCAGGAGGATGAGACGGCATTGACTTGCTTGGTCATGGAGAGTGTTGAGACGAGGATAAACCCCCGGTTGCATGCGTGGTCAGTGGGTGTTGGTGCTACTCCCAGTCGGCCACCAGGAGTTGTCCCAGGCTGAGGTGGTGGGCCGAGGATGAGGACCTCCATTTTGTTCGAGTTCAGCTACAGACAGCTGTTCTTCATCCACTCAGCGACAGATTTCATTCCTTGTTGGAGGTTGGTATTGGCGGTGAGGGGGTCCTTGGTGAGCAAGAGGATCAGCTGGGTGTTGTCGGCGTAAAATGATGATGTTGAGGCCGTGTAGTTGGGCAACGTGGGCGATCAGTGCCATGTAGACGTTGAACAGTGTTGGGCTGAGGAATGATCCTTGGGGTATGCCGCAGATGATCTTGGAGGCTTTGGAACGGAAAGGGATGAGGCGGACGCTCTGGGTTCTTCCCGAGAGGAAGAAGGTGGTCCATTCCAGAGATCCCTGTGTTGTGGAGGGGTGTGCGTAAGATGTGGTGGTAGACAGTGTCGAAGGCGGCTGATAGGTCCAGGAGGATGAGGTCCGCGGTTTCTTCATTGTCCAGCAGGGCCCTGATGTCATTGGTGGTGGTGATGAGGGCAGTTTCGGTGCTGTGGTTGCTGAGGAACCCGGACTGGGATGGGTCCCGGATGTTGTTCTCCTCGTTCTAGTGGGTCAGCTGTCTGTTGACAGTTTTCTCGATGACCTTCGCCGGGAACGGGAGCAAGGAGATGGGCCAGAGGTTCTTGAGGTCCCTCGGATCCGCTTTGATTTCTTGAGTAAGGCGTTGATCTTGGTGTGCTTCCAACTCTACGGAAAGGTTGCAGACTCAAAGGAGATGTTGATGGACTTGCGGAGATGTGGTGCGATGGTGGTGATAGCTTTGTTGAAGATGTGGTGTGGTCATGGGTCTGACGGAGAGCCGGAGTTGAAGGTATTCATAATTTCGAAGGTGTCGTCATCGTTTATGTTGGTCCAAGTGAGCAGGGGGTTGATGTGGGTGGTGGCCGTGGGGTCTGAGGTGTTGGTGGCTGTCGGGCGGTCAGGTTGTTGAAGCTGTCATGGATGTCTGCAATCTTGCGATGGAAGAAGGTGGCAAGGGAGTTGCACAGGTCTTGTGATGGTGGGATGTCGTTGGTGTTGGAGCTGGGGTTGGAGAGTTCCTTCACGATGTTGAAGAGCTCTTTGCTGTTGTGTGCATTGTTGTCGAGGTGGTCCTTGAAGGAGGCCCTGTTGGCGGATCTGATGAGGTGATGGTGTCTGCGGATGGCGTTCTTGTGGGCTGCGTAGCTGTCTGGTGTCTGTTTGCGGTGCAATTTCTTCTCTAGTTTTCGGCAGGTTTGCTTGGAGGCCTGGAGGTCTGCGGTGAACCAACTGGCTTTCTTGTTGGTGCGTCTGTTGAAGGGTTTCTTGATCGGGGCGAGGGTGTTGGCGCAGTCATCGATCCAGCATCTGAGGTTGCAGGAGGCGGTGTCGGTGGGGTCGGCTGGTGGGCTTCGGGCAAGGGTGGTGTTTAGCTGGTCTTTGGTGATTTTGCTCCAGCCAAAGCGGGGGATCTGTTGAGTGCAGTGGTGCGTGGTGTGTTTCCGGAAGGTGAAGTGGATGCAGCAATGGAGTTCGGGCTCAATGATGACATCCCTTGGGGGGAAGTGACATGCTACATACTCCCCCAACCCCACCACAACATGTGTGACCTGTGGCTCCTCTGATTCTCCACATGTGTGCCTTGCTCTTGTTTTCTCCTTCCACACAGGTTGGCTTGAAAATACCCATCTTGCTGTGTCAGGGTAGCTCTGTTATATCGAAACAGTGCTCCTGCCACCCCATAGGCATGTTTCCTAAGGAGCCAACATTCCCTCTTCTTTTCATCCTTATATGCCCCGTCAAACTGGCACATTTTACACTTACAAGTGTCCACCCCCTTACCTTATACCCATGGTAGTATTTCCTCTACACTATGGGTCCCTGTCCCTCTGAACCAATACTTCAATTGGTTATGTGATTTCTTCTTACTACTCTTATGAGCGTATTAGGACCTATAATACTCTGACTGCCGAGGGGTCAGTAATCCGTCATTGGTCTTTCAAGCCCCTGGTTACATTTCTGTGCACTTCTGAGTACCTTTCACTTATGCACAGTCTCTGCATCAACAGTACCGCCACTCCCACATAGCAGTGAGCATTTTCGTTCCCCAGGGCACACCCTTACAAGATGGTGCCTACCATTTTTACTTTCTGCTTTTAAATATGGCACCCGTTTTTCCTTCTAGTCACGCACATGGAGCACTCTAGTCTTTCTACTTCCTTCGTACTCACACAGATAAAAATGCCCTGGCAGGGTCCCAGGCATATGGCCATTTCTGAACTGGGGTTGCAGAATGAGATAAATAATGATGATGGATTAAACCCAGATCAGTTTGCTAGGGTGAGTGCTTGCAATGTTCAACACTCCATTCATCATCCCCTTTGGTTTTGTTTTGTTTGCCCTAAGTTGGCAGGGAATGCCCAGACGTGGGTCCCTTGCTCACTTTGCCACTGGATTTAAGCTAGCATGGCTGATGATGGCTGATTAGCCCGAAACTGGCCCAAGGATGCTTGTTTACGGTCCAGGGAAGACATGGCTTTGCAGTTTGGGCTGGACTGTTCCCATGAGGCACGGGGTCAGACTGAATTGCATATGGCCATGTCTGAACTGGGGTGGCGGAGTGAGCTAAAGAATGATGATGGATCATACCCCGATCAGTTCACTGGGGGTGAGTTCTTGCAATGTTCAACACTCCGTTCATCATCCCCTTTGGTTTTGCTTTGTTTGCCTTAAGTTGGCAGGGTATGCCCAGACATGGGTCCCTTGCTCACTTTGCCACTGGATTTAAGCTAACCTGGCTGATGATGGCTGATTAGCCAGCAACCGTTCTTAGAATGCTTGTGTCTGGTCAAGGTAATGCATGGCTTGGCAGTTCGGGCTGGACTATTCCCATGAGGCACAGGGTCAGACTGATTTGCATATGGCCATGTCTGAACTGGGGTGGTGGAGTGAGCTAAAGAATGATGATGGATTAAACCCAGATCAGTTGACAGGGGGTGAGTGCTTGCAAATTGCAAAACTCCGTCCATCATCCCCTTAGGTTTTGCTTTGTTCACCCTAAGTTAGCAGGGTATGCCCAGACGTGGGTCTCTTGCTCAGTTTGCCACTGAATTCAAGCTAGCTGGCTGATGACGGCTGATTAGCCAGAAACCGGTCCCAGGATGATTGTTTCTGGTCCAGTGAAGACATGGCTTGGCAGATCAGACTGGACTGTTCCCATAAGGCACAGGGTCAGACTGATTTGCATATGGCCATGTCTGAACTGGGGTGGCGGAGTGAGCTAAAGATTGATGACGGATTACACCCAGATCAGTTGACTGGGGGTGAGTGCTTGCAATGTTCAACACTCCATCCATCATCCCCTTTGGTTTTGCTTTTTCGCCCTGAGTTAGCAGGGTATGCCCAGATGTGGGTCCCTTGCTCACTTTGCCGCTGATTCAAGCTAGCCTGGCTGATGACGGCTGATTAGCCAGAAACCGGTCACAGGATGTGTTTTTTCAGTCCAAGGAAGACATGGCTTGACAGATCGGGCTGGACTGTTCCCATGAGGCACAGGGTCAGACTGATTTGCATATGGCCATGTCTCACCTGGGGTGGTGGGTGAGCTAAAGAATGATGATGGATTAAACCCAGATCAATTGACTGGGGGAGAGTGCTTGCAATGTTCAACACTCCATCCATCATCTCCTTTGGTTTTGCTTTGTTCACCCTAAGTTGGCAGGGTATGCCCAGACGTGGGTCCCTTGCTCACTTTGCCACTGGATTCAAGCTAGCCGGGCTGATTATGCTGATTAGCAAGAAACCGGTCCCTGGCTGCTTGTTTCTGGTCCAGGGAAGACATGGCTTGGCAGATCAGGCTGGACTGTTCCCATAAGGCACAGGGTCAGACTGGTTTGCATATGGCCATGTCTGAGTTGGGGTGGCGGAGTGAGCTAAAGAATGATGATGGATTAAACCTAGATCAGTTGACTGGGGGTGAGTCCTTGCAATGTTTAACACTCCGCCCATCATCTCCTTTCGTTTTGCTTTGTTCGCCCTAAGTTGGCAGGGTATGCCCAGACGAGGGTCCCTTGATCACTTTGCCACTGGATTCAAGCTAACCTGGCTGATGATGGCTGATTAGCCAGAATCCGGTCCCAGGATGCTTTTTTTCTGGTCCAGGGAAGACATGGCTTGGCAGTTCGGACTGGACCGTTCACATGAGGCACAGGGTCAGACTGATTTGCATATGGCCATGTCTCACCTGGGGTGGTAGAGTGAGCTAAAGAATGATGATGGATTAAGCCCAGATCAGTTGACTGGGGGTGAGTGCTAGCAATGTTCAACACTCCGTCCATCATCCCCTTTGGTTTTCCTTTGTTCGCCCTAAGTTGGCAGGGTATGCCTAGACGTGGGTCCCTTGCTCACTTTGCCACTGGATTCAAGCTAGCCTGGCTGATGACAACTGATTATCCAGCAACCGGTGCCAGGATGCTTGTTTCCGGTCCAGGGAAGACATGGCTTGGCAGTTCGAGCTGGACTGTTTCCATGAGGCACAGGGTCAGACTGATTTGCATATGGTCATGTCTCAACTGGGGTGGCGGAATGAGCTAAAGAATGATGATGGATTAAACCCAGATCAGTTGACTGGGGGGTGAGTGCTAGCAATGTTCAACACTCCGTCCATCATCCCCTTTGGTTTTTCTTTGTTCGCCCTAAGTTGGCAGGGTATGCCCAGGCATGTGTCCCTTGCTCACTTTGCCACTGGATTCAAGCTAGCCTGGCAGATGACGGCTGATTAGCCAAAAACTGGTCCAAGGATGCTTGGTTCCCGTCCAGGGAAGACATGGCTTTGCAGTTTGGGCTGGACTGTTCCCACGATGCACAGGGTCAGACTGATTTGCATTTTGCCATGTCTGAATTGGGGTGGCGGAGTGAGCTAAAGAATGATGATGGATTAAACCCAGATCAGTTGACTGGGGGTGAGTGCTTGCAATGTTCAACACTCCGTCCATTATCCCCTTTGGTTTTGCTTTGTTCGACCTATGTTGGCAGGGTATGCCAAGACATGGGTCCCTTGCTCACTTTGCCACTGGATTCAAGCTAGCCTGCCTGATGACGGCTGATTAGCCAGAAACCGGTTCCATGATGCTTGTTTCATGTCCAGGCAAGACATGGCTTGGCAGTTCCAGCTGGACTGTTCCCATGAGGCACAGGGTCAGACTGATTTGCATTTGACCATGTCTTAACTGGGGTGGCGGAGTGAGCTAAAGAATGATGATGGATTAAACCCAGATCAGTTGACTGGGGGTGAGTGCTTGCAATGTTCAACCCTCTACTGCCACCAATAACCCTCTACTACCACCAATATTAGCACCTAATGTCTTACACACACGCAAGCAAGTACTAAAGCAAGCACTAAATGGCCCTGTGGGGAGACCGTGGAAGGAGGAAGGGGAAAAATTGAAAGGGGTTTTTCTTGACCTCCCTCCAGAGGCTAGGCCTCATACTATAGTGCTGGCCAATGTCCCAAGATTGGAATCACGTGAGGAGGAACATTGGTCGTGACTCGTCACTAAAGAACAAGGCCCTCCATTACTTGAATCTAAAAACTGGGCTCGGAAATCATTTATTTAATGAATTCATGATTGTCAGAAGGGTTGCCTGGGTGGGAAATTCTGAAAAAGGTCTGGCTGGGGATAGCGTAGTTTTAAGTTTTAGGTCACCGGACATGGTCAGGTTTATATTGGAAAGGGCAGCTCCTTTCACAATTCAGAAAGATGCTATAAATGTCCTCCCCCCTGGGGTTCTTTTATCAAGCAAATGCAACCCCAAAAGGGGGAATTCATAGGAACCCAGGATGGTTGTTAGGCCCTATCAATCGCGAAGTCCCGATCTGTAACAGATACGAGGTACTAAGCACATTGGAGGAAAATGATTGACTGGGTCCGATACACAAACATCTTACCCCTGTGCATCCAGTTATAAAGGATAAGGGAGAGCCGGGTTCAAACTATAATAGACATAACCTAGGGGTTTCCACTCTTGCAATAACTACCCTATTAGATGTACCTAATACTAGAACTACCACTACCAAGCCCCTGTAAGTTACACCAAGAAGAAAATAGCCCATTGCTTGCTGTAATGGATACATGTGTGATAGACAAGGGCAGTAGGGTGCCTATTTTTGGTGAATCTAGTAATGGGCCACGTAATTTTGCCTTCACCTCATGGAACATTGCCGGGCTGAAGAATACATTATCGTCATCTGACTGGCTATCTTTTATTGAAACCAATGAAATATTGGTCTTTCAAGAAACTTGGCCAGTGTGTCCTGAGTTTAGACAAGGTTACATACATTTTTACAAACCGGCCATTGCTGGCCAAAGGGGAAGACCGATGGAGGGGCTAACCATCTGGGTAAGACAGAGTGATAGGTACATATTTCAACAGATGGATAACGATATCCTAATAATTAAGATAAAAGTCCACTGTGCTGAGGACCTTATACTTTTGAATGTATATGCTAGAGGGTTGCACAGTGGGAAAGCCTCAAGCATTGTTGCACTTCTTGATTCCTACCTCAAGCAGTACAAAGGAGTGGGAAACATAGTGGTTGCAGGGAATTTTAACTGTTCCTTAGAACCGTTAGATACAAATGATGTAGACTTAGACCGAGAGGAAGATTTGCTATGGGATATCGTGCAATTAACACTGACTCTGATTAAGAAATGGTCTGAAGCGACCCTACAGCTTAAAGTGCTCTGTCTGGAGCATGGATTAAGGGCGGTTAATGGGAGGGCGAAATCTGATAAGCACGGCTTATAGAAGCGGGTTGAGGTGTAGCCGTATAGACTACATACTCATTAATAAGGAATACTGGCCTTGTCTACTAGATATGATTGTCCAGGAGAAGGTAGAAAGCGACCATAACCCCCTGGTGCTAGCACTTGTTCCAGAATTTAATCGCACAGAAGTTGGTTCTCCTGTGGGTGTAGAATTACAGCTAAGTAACGACACAGGGAGAATCAGATGGTCAAACCTGCTAAACAAAGAGGATCAGTTGGAGGCTATCAACAATTTGGTGATAAAGGCGACCACAGATTTTCAAATCTGCTTTGAACAACAGGAAAATAAGTCCAGTATTACTTCTGTTCATATTGAACTTTTTAATAAGCTGGAGGGCTTTTTTATATCCTATATAACAAAAACAAAAAACTCTGCAAAGGCACCGGTTGACTCATGGTATGGGAAAACATGTAAGGTGGCATATAATGCATTGGCTTTGGCAATAAGATCTAAGAATAGGGATAGGATTCACAATGCAATGGTGGAGTATAAGGAAGCGCAGTTTAAAGCGAAAAGGGATTGGGATGAGGAATATTGGAAGGAGCTGTATTGTGCCAGCCAAGATAGGAATATGACTGGATTTTGGCACATGGTTAAGTAGGGTAAGGGAAAGCCGAGCCAACCACCAAACAACCATGTAGCTCCCGAACTCTGGGTCTCGCACTTTCAGACACAGTTTGCTAACGAAACCGGAGAAAATGAATTATCCCAGGGTCCATTGATTACCAATGTTGGTAACCCTGCGCTCCACTTTACCAAGCAGGAAGTCGAAGCTGCACTTAACACTGTACCGAGTGGCAGAGCGCCCAGGCTTGATTGTGTCCCTGCCGACCTGTTCTTGTATAATAAGGCTCTGTGGGTAACATACATACAGATTCTAATGAATGCCATCTCACAGGGTTCTCCAATCCCTGAGTCATGGATGGGCGCAGAGATTATACCAATTTTTAAAAAGGGGGATAGATCGGACCCTGGTAATTACAAGCTTAATTTATTGCATTCAGAAAGTGATAGCAAGGCTTGTGATATATAGAATCCAGGATTGGGTCAACGAGTTTGAAATCCTCTTACCCTTACAGGCCGGGTTTCTCTCACATCAGAGTACAATAGACCAGGTTTTTAGATTTGTTTTAATTTACTGGCCTGTGGCAATTCTCAATGGAGGCAGAATATAGGCCACTTTTGTAGATTTAAAGTCGGCGTTTGATTTAGTCCCGCGAGCCAAGTTGTGGAGTGTCCTTGCCGAACAGGGAATGCCTCTGGACCTTCTGGCTTTTTTAATTAAACTTCATGAGGCAAACTTTGCTCAAGTTCGCTGGGGTCAGCAAGGCCAAGTGACAGATAGATTCCCTATTGCTAGAGGGGTCCGGCAGCGGTGTGTACTGGCACCGACTCTATTCTCTCTTTATAGTAACAGGGTGATCCAGTATTTCATGGACCATCCTACTGATGCTCCAACTTTAGATGGCAGGAAGATACCTTTGGTAATGTTTGCTGATGACACCCTGTTAATTTCAAAAACTCAACAAGGTTTGCAAAAAGCTATAGGGAGATTTGAGTTGTTCTGTCAGGACTATTGTCTTTAAATTAATATAGATAAGACCAAGTTTATGGTGCTTCACAAACAAAAAACTGTAAGAGGGAGAGTCACAATGAATGATGTTGCACTTGAGCAGACTCATGTTTTTACGTATCTCGGCATCACACTAGGCTCTAGGTTAAACTGGAATTCACACTTGGACCAGCAGTTATTTAAACACGCACAACTATCTGGTGCCTTGCTGAAAGAACAACGCTTATTCCTCACAAAGCCAATTGCCCCTGTGCTAAAAATCTACAATACAAAAATTGTAGCTTTGGTTCTGTATGGGGCCGAACTATGGGCTTTTAGCAACTTAGCGGCATTTACGACCTCGCAAAATAAATTTATGAGGGGTATAACAGGTTTGACTCAGTCTACTGCTTTAATACTGCTCTACTATGATCTGGGAAGCCAGTTTTTAGAGGATGTGGCACGCTTCAGACCAGTGGCCTACTGGAGGAGGCTCTGGGTTACCCCCGAGCTATCCCAGTATGCACAAGCCCTACTTGAGATCAGGGATGTTGACATTAGGGGGAAAATGTTATGGCTGAGGCAGGTAAAGGCTACATACACTGAAATGTGCTTCATTTCACTATGGCAAAACCCCATAGAGAGTCAGTTTCTATCTCAAAGGGATCTGAGGGAACTGTATTGGAATATTGTCAATATGAAACGCTTTAGGTCCTTGATGAGCCCCTCCTTGTCAAGAGACTTTTTAGAGACCAAACAAGAATCTGACTATGAAGGGTATTGGGATCTTATCACGGTTCCCAGTGATAGGAAATGGTACCACCAATTTAGGATAGGCACCCTTCCTATTAAATCATTTATGGGTAAATGGGGCATAGGCTCCTGCAGGGGTTGCCAGTTCCGCCCGACACAGTAAGAAACAATAGCTCACATTTTGCTTGTTTGCCCTGTATACAAAAAATTGAGGTTTAAATTGTTGAAGCCGATTGGCCAAACGATGGGGATTACTTCAGGTATTGAAGCATTACGGATATTAAAAACAGATAGAAAGGAAGTAACTATAATTGCGATCGCCAAATAGCTACATAAAATGTGGATGACCCGTGCCCATAGATTGAGTAATCATTAATTTAAATATTGGATACGAAAGGCCTTCCACAAAGGAAACATATTTAATTCATTTAACCTAAATTCTAGCCTATTGCACTATAACCCAGGATCTTTGATATCTTATTGTGTTTTTTTATTTGTTTTAAATTAATTTATTGTACCATTGTACTTATTGATGGAACAATTGTGGACTTATTTTTAGTGTAATCCTGTTACTGAATGAGGATGGAATGTCAAGATATTATTGTTTTAAATGTAATGTCTTTTATGAATATGTATGGAATAAAGACTTTTTGAATCGAGTGCTTGCAATGTTCAACACTCCGTCCATCATCCCCTTTGGTTTTGCACGGTTCCAGGTATCCCAGGTAATGTCCTCAAAACTCATAGTGATTACAGGAAAGGAGGGACGGGACACGGGCCACTACTTATCAATTCCAGTAGGGCTCAGAAACCCATGGCAGTGTCCAGTGCATAAAGAAAGGCACCAGTAAGTAAAATCAATGAAATTGAAGAAAATGACAAAATATGTGATAGAAACGGGGACTCCGCATGGTGGTTTTGTAATGATGGTGACGGTGCATACAAATGGTATAAACTACAGGGCGAGTACGCTGTAGCCCCTGAGTCTCACTGCCATGTCGGGCGATGGACGTGAGTCCCCACAAGTAGCTAGGTTGCACTGAGCTTGCAGATGTACAAGGAAGGTACCATGACCGGATAGCCAACTGACAGCGTGCATAGGCCATTTAGCAAGCTGTCAGCAAAAACGGGGAAAAGTGAAGAGGGCCGGGGGCAGCCTCCTAGCTGATGCCTTAAGGAGGAGACCCGTACTCACTCAGCAGGAGGTCCTCCGAAGAGCGGGACCTACCCGTTTCTGGCCATCACCGGGGATACCAGGGACCATGCCAGGGCATTCTTATCTGTGCGAGTACAAAGGAAGCAGAAAGACTAGAGCACTCCATGTGCGTGACTAGAAGGAAAAATGAGTGCCATATTGAGAAGCAGAAAGGAGAAATGAGTGGGTGCCATCTTGTGGCTGTGTGCCCTGGTGATAGAAAATGCTCACTGCCATGGGAGTGGTGGCACCGTTAATGCAGAGACTGTGCATATGTGAAAGGTACTCAGAGGTGCACAGAAATGTAACCAGGGGTTTGAAAGACCAATGAAGGATTGCTGAACCCTGGGGCAGTCAAAGTATTATAGGGACTAATACGCTCATAAGAGTAGTAAGAGGAAATCACATAATCAATTGGATGCAATCAGAGTTTTGGTTCAGAGGGACAGAGACCCATAGTATAGAGGAAATACTACCATGGGTATAAGATAAGAGGGTGGACACTCGTAAGTGTAAAATGGGCCCGTTTGAGGAGGGCATATAAGGATGAAAAGAAGAGTGAATGTTTGCTCCTAAGGACAGATCCCAATGGGGTGGCAGGAGCACTGCTTCGACATAGCAGAGCTACCCTGACAAAGTTGGTTGGTTATTCTCAAACCCGTGTGGGGAAGGAGGAAACAAGGGCAAGGGACCCATGTGGAGAATCAGTGGAGCCACAGGTCACACATGTTGTGGTGGGGTGGGGTGGGGGAGTATGTTAGCATACCTCCTCCCCCCAAGGGAAGTCATTATTTAGTCCTGTCACATGTGTGGCAAGTCGGAATACCCAACGTTGCTTTTTGGTAAAGAGAACTTGACAGGTTATTTTGGCATGAGCTTTAAGGATCGTCCATTGTAGCTCATCTAGCGTGTACCCCATTTCAGTGTAGTGAGTGAGTATTTTAGTTGTTGTCTTGGCCCACCTGATATTACTGCAGTGTTCTATTATTCTTACTTTCACTGCCTTTGTTTGATATCCCAATGTACTGTTTCTGACAAACACACGTGATCATGTACACGCATTTCAGAGTGTTGCAGTTAGTGTGGGACTTCTGGATCTAAATGTCTGAAGGACCAAGCTCAATTTGTTTGGAAGGTCGTGTTAGTGGACACACACTGCATGAGCCACACCGATAGTGTCCTTTTACTGAAGGGAGTCCCCAAAGCTGCGGTTGCCGTTATGTTTTATGGGGAGGTGATCTGGTGTGTACAACTATGTCTTTGATATTGGCAGTTCATTTAAAAGCAAACCATGGGGTAGCGGGAGCACCCACAACAGAGCCACAAAGGGGGTTGAGGTTTTTGTAGCTGAATGCCATCAGCCCTACTAACGTAGCAATCAGATGCACACACCTAGAGACTTTCTCATCTTTTATAATAGAGTCAGTAGTCTCACCTCTAACCCATACCATCCACCAAATAGCAGTACTCAAGAAGAATGCTCACCAGATCCTTGATAAAAACAAGGCCCTACTCCCCATCAGTGTCTGTCTCTCCTCCCTCCAGCACCAACAATGCCACCATTAAACTTCCACTGTTGAGGAGTATATCCTATTCTAGACCAGGCCAGGGAGATCCAAAATAGATATTACTGGATTCTATTACCCTGACTCACTCACATACCATGCAAGTAATACACCTGCTACACATGTGGGCATGTGGGCTGCAAACACAAAAACTAAATCGACTCTATCTTGTTCATGTCACATGAACACATTGCTATTTTTGTAATACATGCACGGGCTTCAGCTGCTAACAATTAAAGTATTTTGCAAAGCTGAGCTCTGGATAGCATAGGAAGGCAAGGCAGTAAGATAGGATGTTCTCATTCTGGCATATGTAAATAGCTCTCAAGGTTGCAGCTGCAGCTGGAAGAGTGCCCTGTTTAACAAAATTTTATCAATTTATCAGTAAGAAGACGTTACATGAATAATATATGTCCATCTGTTTGCTATGCCTGAGAACTGACATCTTGAGTAAATTTCCATTGCTGCACAAGGTTATAACGAACCTGTGCTTTTAGTTTTTGTCAGACATCTTGTAGGAGCTCCATGAACCTCCATGTCAATCAGCTGAATACTTATCAATCTCAAAGAATGATCCAACTGAATAATTTTAGTTAAGGTTCTGACGTTGACACACACATACATAGCATACACTCAAGAAGTAAGCACAAGGATATGTGTGTACACATAGAAGCTAAACTTTACAGAAGTGGGCTAGTAGACCTCAACTCCATTGACACACACAAAATGGTCTGATGACATTGGTGATGGTATGCTGCATCCATAGCTCTACACTGAGGGCATGCTTAGTATGCCCCTCTTTTGAACTTGGCCTTTTCTGCAGGGTCATTGCCAAACCTTTTGCCTTCGCACTCATGTTATCTGACCCCAGTGTTGATGGCTGTTAGGACTTTGCACACTTTACCACTGCTAGCCAGTGCTATAGTGCTTGCTTTCTTTCCTTCAAACATGGTAATATTGGTTTGCACACAATTGGCACATTTAATTTACCTCTAAGTCCCTTGCAAAGTGGTACTACATGTAACCGGGGCCTGTAAATTAAATGCTACTAGAGGGTTTGCAGCACTTGGTGTGCCATCCACTGCAATCGCTATTTTAAACATGTCTCAGGCCTTCCATTGCAACCTAGATGTTTAGTTTTAAACAGCTATTTCATCCTTATAAAACAAACCTTTTGCCAGGCCTAAACCTTCCTTTTTTTATTATATATAAGTCATCACTAGCGTAGCCTCTAAACTGCCCACGGCACATGGTGCAGTGTATTAAAAAGTGGGACATGTACTTTTAACTTTTACATGTCTTGGTAGTGAAAACTCATACATTTGCTTTTCACTAATGCAAGGCCTGTCTCTCCCATAATATAAAAATGAGTTAACTTATTACATCTGATAAGTGATAACTTTCAATTGGAAGCAGGTAGGAATGTCGAGCTTGGTGTCTATAAAATTGTACTTCAAAGCCCTCATTAATGGTAAAGTCCTGTTTTAAATCACAATTCTAACAATGATACTGTTATAAGGATAGCATTTTCTTTTCCTAACCCTTTGGTGCATGTAGCCTGTATTCTTGGTCACATGACTAGATGTAGCTGGCAGTTGGACTTTGTGTATCACTCTCATACAGTGAGACAAAGAGGGAATCTATTTGGCAGGATGGGTCATCTCTGACTTGAGGGGGAGGAGCTGTCACCTACCACACTTGCACTTTACAAGGGCACTGCACACTCAATACTGGTTTGACACAAGTTTTTTGGGACTCCAGTCAAGGTAGGGCCTGGGCAGGGAAGCAGGAAATTCCAAGGGCCTCAGAGTGTGGAAACCTCCAGAATCTTCTCCTACTTCAAAGGGGGCACCATCTTCAGATCCAACTCTTCAGTGCACCTGTGGACCTGTGGAAGACTAACAAGGACTCCTTTACTGCTTTGAAACAAGGTCTGCTACTCTGTTGCCCTTCTGGCTGAGTGAGAAGGACTGGACCTGCATCTTGATTTCAGGATCACCCAGAGTGACTCCAACGGCTAGTTGGCTGATCTCCTGATCAGAGCCCCAGGGACAAAAAAGCCCCCAGCCATCTCGGACCCAGCACCAGGACTTAGTCTGATGTGAGTCTTTCCTCCATCACCCCAGTCCTGGACCCTTGGAAGTGGGCCTGAAGTTGCTCTGCCAGCCCAGCTGTCGTCCAGTGGTCCGAACCAATGCAGACAGATGCATCCCTTCGCAACACCAGTTGAGGACTGCCGCAGCACGACACATGCCTGACACTGGACCTCACATCACAGCCTGCAGTCTCCTCAGAACCGCCCCTGTGGGATGCATCCTTGTGCATGCTCAATGTTATCAATGGCATCCTCTACGACAACGCAGCTCTTCGCATCACAGTCCCACAACTAAATTTGGAACTACTGTCCGCAAAGCACCTTCGACTCAGGACTACCAATCACAATCCCCTCGTTGACAGCATCCATGACGAGGATGTAGTACTCCACAGCACCTCGGAATTGCTACTGCGTGACACATCCTCAACATGGGAGCTCCACAACCAGGATATAAGGCATTTTCTTCAGCTGGCCTAACTTGGCACCTTTATCTGGCCTACTATACATCATGATCAACCTGAACTTGTGACTTTTCCTGGTCCAGCATCACCACCACAGATTGTGGTTGCTGTTCAAGTAGGTTTTCAGCCCACCCCCCCCCCCTCAACCAGTAGCCCAATTTCCAACACCCTCTAGGTCATAGGGCCGGCAAATACCTCTCTTAGTCAGGCATATATCTTTAAGCACATGCTTAGATTATTGTGATGCCAGAGGCAAACAAAAAAGTCCAGATATACATACAGTTGAGCACTGAGGGCAGGGGAACATACCTGTATCCCTTGCAGGTCACATTCCCATCCCAACACACTTTGTACACACTATGTGGACAGAGGATAGAGTCTGTTGTCTTTTTGGTGTAGCATGCATTTCAATTAGTGTTCATTTTTAAATTTTAAGCATGGATTTTGTGACTTCTCCCTCAGAAGAATTGTGGTTGCTGCTTGAGAAGGGTTTCACCCCCTCAACCTGTAACACAATTTCTTACAATAATGAACTAACAGACAAAATAATCTTACTGTCCAGTGCACTGTTGTCTTCACAACAAAGAAATTCATTCAATCACACAGTTGTACCAAATACTTAACACTTTAATGTGCGCTCATGTCTGATCCTGAGTGCAATCTTGTGTACTTTACATGCTTTTTGCTCCCTCTTTTCTCTCTCTTGAGTACTTCCCCTAGTTCTGGGTTCCCCTTCTCCCTAGTAAGTCAGATGGAGCATGAATCAGAATCTGAGGCCCACAGTTCATATGCACTCAATCTCACCCCTCCTTAGACATAGTGATACTTCTCGAGTCTATATGTTCCTGCCTTGTACCAGGGAGCAGAAAGTGACTCCTTCACTGTGAGTTTGAATGCAAGCTTACTACGCATGTCTTAACATGCATGCGCCATTTCCTTCGGTCCTGAAGAAAACCAGGGATGGCAGAAACATGTTAACCATGTTTACGGATACAGGAGACTACTAATGTTTCAGAAATATCCACCACTTTTTTAAAACTTGCCCGAGGCCCCCTAGTATTAAAATCCCTTCTCAGGTAGGTGGCTTGAGTACATTTTAAATCACTCACACTTTTACTTCACAAACCAGCTCCCCTGCAATCACAAGTTAAAACACGCCCTGGAGGCATTTGGCAGCCAGGGTGGGAACGCAATGATGTAGCATGTCCCCAACCTCGGTTAGCGATTAAGGGTTCTTTAAAATATAACGAGGGTTCCTCTTTCCCATTTTTGAGTAAGAGACCCTTCAATAGCCTGGGTTAGGTAGGTAGTGAGCTCTTTCTTTTTGTTTTAGGTTATATAGTTTAAGGAAGACGGAGGAGTTCTCCTCTCTCTCTCTCTCGTTCTTGTTTGTTAAAACCTTACATAAAGCCTTTATTTATGGCAGTGTATTTTCCCGAGGTAAAGTAAAATACCCATCTCTCCATTGTGTAGCTCAATTATTTAAAGAATACATTTTCACAGCATTTGTGTAATTTCACACATTTAAAAATGCTACATAAGCTTTAATTAGGTACATGCTTAAATAGCTGGCAATTTTAAAACTGAGCTCTCAATAATATTTCAATATTTTTCATCCATCCGTTATCAATCTATTTTTATCGTGAAATATTTTCTGATTCAGAATATTAAAACATAGCACAATCGAAAGTCATAAAGTAATCCAAACACTCAGTCTCATAAACGTTTGTTGCCACAATATGTGTCCTATAGTTTAAGTTCCTATATAGTTCTGCAAGTACTATGGGTGGCAATTTTCAAAGCTAATGATCGTCCTGAGAACTCCATGCATGTAAATTTGTCCCTTGATGCAATTCACAAACACTGGGAAGAGATTACAGTCTAATAGTAGGTGTACATGTCCCCAACCTCTTACATGAGGGGCTGCGAACATGTACAACTCAAATTATAACTGTAAAGTTACTACTAGAAACTTTACAATTGTATTTTAGGCATAAAATGTTGCACTACATAACATATCTCACCTAATCCTATGGAGAAATATGAATTGTTATGAACTGGGACACAGGCATCACATAAGAAACATAACTCAAACCTTTACAAACAGGACTAGTAAAAAGAAATAAATACAGTCTACACTCTAGTCTCTGCCCTCTTCACCTTGTGCTGCTAGACATTGTGGAGGCAGACATCACCTATAAACACCATGGTGCAAACCACCCCACTCAAAGGAAGAGGACTTTTACTGAAGAGCAGATTGATAATGTTGCAAATTAAGTTGCAGGTCACTACAGCGCATTGCATGGAGTGTATTCACACATCCTCAATGAAGTGTAGAGAGTGGCCATGTGGCAGGAAGTCACTGCCAGCTTGAATGTTTTGGAGTGGGTGTATGCACTGTGAGGGACATCACAAAGAAATGTTAGAATGTGAGGAGGTGGTTAGGGCAAGGTTGTCAAGATAGAGGTGGTTCTTCCTTGTAGCAGGTCAGTATCCACCTTCCATATCACCTTCCTTCCTTGGTTATAACCTTTCCACCATGCATTCTGACCAGCTTTTTGGCCAGCCTGTTTTAGGCAATCCAAACATGAAGCCAGGTAAGATAACACACACCTCTAAATGTAAACTAACTCTGGACTCCCTACTCATGCCATCCTACATACAAACAGTAGGCATCTTCCCCTTTACACACAGGTAAACAACTGCCTCATGCCAGGGCCATACAACCTGTCTCCAACCTAACAAATATAGAGTTAAGTATTAAAATTCCATTGATGACATCTGCTACCTTTCCTTTGGACAGCCTTACTTTCTACTGCATTGCAGGCAGCAGATACAGCAGAACCACTGCAATATTTCAAATGTCCTAACTCAACATTGCCTTAAATGTATTTGATTATGTGTCTCAAACGTATTGGTTATTCAATAACTATATAGCACTAACATGTTACACCTTACATACTGTTTATGTTGTGCTATTTAAATACCTGTGTGTCTCTCTCCTCAGCTGGTGTGAACCATCACTGCCTGGTAACCACACCACATCCCACCTGTTGACACACACCCGGTGACATCCATCAAGCCACCAAGCAGTGATTCATCCTGCTGCAATCTATTGCTTAGGAAAATCTGTATCTCTGTCCCATCCACAATAATTTAAATCCATCCGCATCTCGCGTATCCCCTTTGTCATCTACAATAAATGTCAGCCCAGTTAGTAAGTTGTTAATGTGTAAGGAACATGCTATATCCCCCTTTGTCATCGATCACTATTAACACAAGTTGTCACACTTATCAGTGCTGTCCTCAGTCACACCATCATAAATCTCTTGACTCTCATTATTCACATCTTCTTCAGTTGCATCTTCAGCCACATGTCCACAGCCATCAGCATGCTGTATTGGTCAGCAGCTAAAGTACGAGGTCCATCCAGACAGCAACCATCTGTAGCCCTGCCAGTTAAGACACAATACTATCTCACACACCAATTCCAGACATCAGGTACCCATGGATACTAGCGCTATGGCCGAGTTACATCAAAGTGGCCTAGTTACATCAAGGTGGCATGTGTGCCTTGAATATACATTATAAAATGTCTTGCTGTTTGAGACACTATTCTTCTTCACCAGCACTAATGTCAGGGTTACAACTGTAATGTATCATCCACTGCAGCACCTAGGTAAAGTTTTGACTATCTATGAGCATAGGGCATCCCACAATCCCAGGAGAAAACCTCTTGATCCTGGAAGCTGCAATCAGAGAAGACTCCAACACTGAAGAAGATGAGCGGATTGTTGTTCCCACAAAGATAAACACCACACAGATTACCACACTTCTCGTGGGTCAATCTTTCACATTGCAAATACCCAAAGAGAAGAACCAAGGCCAAGGTTGCAAGTCCTGGCTATGCACGATTCCTTCCACCCCCATTACCCTGCAGGTATCCAAGTTCACCGCCACCCAGGTTCAATTCTGGCATGTTCTTCATCCAGTTGAAACAGTGTTTTTTTTCATTTGAACAATCCCTTCTTCCTTAACATCCCAGGTGGTGACACACAATGTAGAAGAAAGAAGGTGGATATGTCAGACAGCCATGAATGCAGGGGTCGCAATGGACAAGAGCTGACTTCATGGGATGTTGGGAGGACCATGTATATCATCAACCCACTCCTTCAGAAAATTGACATGCATGGATGATATTTCACGGTAGATGGAGAGACATGCTTTTTGGACAAACCTACATACAAGACTCTAGCAGGCACATGCATCAAAGGATTTTGCGATCGCAAAATCTGCTTTTGGAATGCATGAAGGGTCAAGGCCTTCGCAATTTAAGAATTCGCAAATATTTGCGAATTCTCAAATTGCGATTGCATTTAAGGAATCGCATTTTGCAATTCCTTAAATGCAATGTATGAAACTTGAAAAAATTGCGATTTCGCAATTGAGGGGAGCAAATTATCATGAGGTTGAACCTCATGGTAATTTGCGAAAACTTTGAAAAATGCACTTTTGTGCATTTTTCAAAGTTTCATGTTGTGCACACACATGCCCTAAGGGCATGTGTGTGCACAACATATGTGCACAGATTGATTTCAGGGGTGCAACAGGGTGTCCTTTGGACACCCCTGCACCCTTGAAATTGCATTCTCAATTTGCGATTCGCTAATTGCTAATCGCAAATTGAGAATGTCTTCCCATTCATTCCTATGGGCCTCTAGCCCATAGGAATGAATGGAGAGGTATTCCTTAATTGCGACTCGCAATTTGCGACTCGCAATTAAGAAATATTAAGAAATCGCAATTTATTTAGCGATTTCTTGATGCATTGCATTTTGCAATTCCTTAATTGCGATTCCTTATTTTTCGCAATTAAGGAATCGCAAAATGCAATATTGATGCATGTGCCTGTAGGTCTTCTTTGAGTTGCACTAGTTATATCCCCAGGTTACAAGGGAGGAGGATGCATGGCATTGTGCTGAGGTCATGTATTCATACAGGCTCACACAGTGGCCCCTCTCAAGATACAGGACCAAGTCATGAGCCTCAAAGACCTGGTAGTCAGCAATCACATGCAGAGCCCACAAACCTCACTAATCCACCTGCCTGAAGTTACAAATGCACAAGAGCCGCTTAAGGGTGTGACTTGCTAACACCACACCCATGAACAATCCAATCACCATATAATGACAAATTTCCAGACATCACACCACTTACACATATATGTCACCCCTTTCTACCACTATACACATTTTGATACCTTCCATAGACTCACTTGAGACATAAAGCCCTTTTGCACCTATCATTCTGCTGTTTGCCATCACATGTGTACCTGTGAATAAAGATGGGTATATTTAACAACTGTAAACAAAAAATGTGCGAGCAAATTTTAGGAAAGGATTGAGTAGCCTCACAACATCAAATAACTTCCATGAACATTCATGCTCACACAGAATGCACATAATAAAACATATTAAAAATTGATTCAGAAAAAAAATTGATTTAATTAAAAAGAAAAGTAATACATAAAGAGGTATGAGATGAAGAGATACTTGGCAGGGGTGGTATGTAAAGTTGGGCACATTTTCCTTTAAACCAGCATAGCACTATATCATTTCTGAAATGTGTATAACAGAAGAGATGTGTAATGCCTGATATTACTTCATTATGCCATTTCACGCAAATAACAAAAAAATTCAGGTATACAGGAACAACACAGCAGATGTCGTTTTTGAGGTTACTGTGCCCACAGTATCAACTTATTCTTTGTGTCTTCAAGATTCCTCCCTGTTCTTTGTTTAACCCATGGTTATTTTGTTTTTGCACTCTGGCGAGAAATCATCAGCCGCGGCCTGTGTAGGTAAGAGCGGTGGGGTGGTGGGGCTGAGTGGTGTGGATTACAACATACGATGACGATAGAAAATAATTATTTAATTAATTGTCCCTCATCATCGTCTGCTGAAATCTTCCTCCACCCGGCCCCACCACTCTTACCTGCATGGCCGCAGCTGGAAATCATCAGTCAATCTTTGTCTACAATCTGTGCTGCATCCTCCATCCTTGGAATCTTTTACATTTTTGGGGGAAAATCAAGTAAGTTTAGTGTAGAAATGCTTGATATTTGAGGGAGGGCAGGTTCCACAATTAAATTTTTGGGGGGATTTTTTACATTGTGTTTGTTGTTGGATGGCCTGTAGTTAGGGGTAGAAAATGCAGTGCAGAGCTAGGTGGGGATTAAGGAATACGTGTAAATGCAGTAGGCATTTTGCAATGGTGGTCACCTAGGCTTATAGATCCTCCTTTTCCTTGTATTTTGTACACATGTACTATTATACTGTGGAGGTTTACTGTTCGGGCCTACTCTGCTGTAGGCCATTTATGTTGTTTTTAATACCCTTTTCTCATTTTCACTGCTGATTTGCTCAGGATCTTTTAGGGGCCAGTAGATGGTTTGGAATGCATGCCTAATTTAGCCTATATTCTGCCTGCATGTGTCTACTGATGACACAGGAGTCTACATTTAATGCGGCGGTAATTGTTTACTGAGGTGTTTGTGCATATTTAAAGTTTGCAATGTTCATTTTTACCAATTTTCAAGTTGGTGTTCAGTTTTTTAATATAAATTCTTTTTGCTGCTTTACTGGTGGGGTATAGACTAATGAATGAGCCCAGGCACATTCTGGGTATATAGTTGTTCTTTCCTTCCAATGCTGTAAGTGTTTGTTGGTGGAGGGGGTGGGAGTAGAAGGAGATCCAGACAAATGAGGCAACCATGTACTCTTTCAGCCTTATTCATCAACGGGCCGTTTTGCGAGCCCCTAATAGCGATTCATAGCGAATCGCTATTAAGGACTCGCAAAACGGTATTCATGTAGGAATTGCTAAATAAATAGCGATTCCTACACATTCCTTATTTGCGAGTAGCAAATTGCTAATCGCAAATAAGGAATAACTCCCCATTCATTCCTATGGGCCAAAAGGCCCATAGGAATAAATGGGGAGTATTCCTTATTTGCGATTAGCAATTTGTTACTCGCAAATAAGATAGCGATTTAAAGGGTGCCAGGGGTGTCCAAAGGACACCCTGTAGCACCCCTTAAATGCAAATTGAAACAGGTGTTGCGCACACACATGTCCAAAGGACATGTGTGTGTGCAACATGCAACTTAGAAAAATGCTTTTAAAAGCATTTTTCTAAGTTTTTGCTATTTACCGAGAGGTCTGACCTCTCGGTAAATAGCGGCCCAAAATTGCATTTTCGCAATTTTAAAATGCTTCATGAATTGCATTTAAGGAATCTCAAATAGAGATTCCTTAAATTCAATTCTTCACAAATGTGCGAATTCTTAAATAGCGAATTTTGCATTTGGGATGATGAATCCCAAATGCAAAAATTGCACTCGCAAAAGGCAAGATTCTGAGAATCTTGCCCTTTGCGAGTGCAATTTAGCTTGATGAATCAGGCGGTAAGTCCTCTATGCCTCCTCGCTGCTTGCCATATGCATGTTAACAATTTGAGAGCCTTAGAGGTGTCCATCTTGTCTTTGTTCTCCCTGAATTCTGCCTTTTCAAACCATATGTATATCCACCATTTTGTGAAACCAGTGTGTGCCACATAAGCGTCCAATTTGTCTTTGTTCTTCATTCCTTCTGCCTTGATAAGCCACGTATTACACAATGTATACATCTGCTATTATGAAAAAAAAAATTGTGCATCAATGTGCTTTCTGATCATTGAGTGCTAACCATTTATGCTACTTTTCAAAGCCTTTTTCCTGCAGGATTGAATGTTATTGCCATGTTGAAGCCCATAGATATTCCTGATCATGTTTCCTATTTCATACATATTCCTGCTATATTTTGCTTGTGGGCTAGTTCCAGCAATCTGTAGTTTATTAACCCCTTCAGTGCTCATGACGGTTCCGGCCGTCATGAGTCACGGTGGGCATGTGCTGATGACGGCCCGGAGCGGTCATGATCATGCCCGCGATAGGAATGTTCAGCACCGGCACGGAATTCTGGCCGCAGCCAGGGTGTTAACTTAATTGATATTTCCTATCCTCCCTCATGCTCCCATAGGAGTCCTTCGGGCCCTGGAGCAGCACCAGGTATGATTTCCTATTTTTTAGATTTATTTTCATGTGACATACAACTGGGCCATGGTTATTATTATTATTATTTGTTGATCATTTAATTGATTTGACCAACTTTCCCATGACTTCTACCAGGGCCCCATTGCACCAGATATTTATTGTTTATGTAGCTTTCACTGATTTTTCTCTTACTAGTGCCTTCTGGGTCTACCAAAAAAGTTAATTTACACATGGGTATGTAATTGTTATGATAACTTATTTTGCATTTACTAGAAGTCTCACTGTCTTCCTTTGTCTTATTGCCTGCAGGTAGACAATATTGAAATAAAGATGGAGAAGAAGTGATTAATGTCGTGGACATGACCAGCAAAACGAAACCTGTTTTTTTAATGTCTGGATGACCAATCATTTATGATAGAAGCTGCTGGTTGTCTGAAAGAGTCATTAGAGTAACCTTTAGTAACTGGTACTTGCACCTAAGTAAGCACCGCACTCTTAGATTCATGCACCCTGTTTACCTTCACTCTGTCAGATAGTTTTTTTCTTTTGTCTTCTCATTCAATTGGTGTTAGACCAGTCAGCCTTAGTGTGGTCTTCCCTCAAACATTTTGCCTGCTTGCCTCCAATTTATATGAATACGTTTTTGTTGGCCTTAGAACTCTATGGACTTTACCACTGCTAACCAGTGATAAAGGGCTTGTGGTCACTTAACTTCACTAAACATAGTTTAATTGGAATATACCTAATTGACATATTTAATTTACCGGTAAATCCCTTTTTAGAGTGGTGTACTATGTACCCAGGGCCTATAAAATAAATGCTACTAGTGGGCCTGCAAAAAGAACAATTGATGGACAGAATGCAGAACAATGGAATACATTCACCCCAGTACAGAGATCTGGGCCTAAATCCATCGGTTTTTTGCTCACCATGTCATTCCAGTTTGGACCCAGTCATATGCAAATCAGTTCTAACCCTGCGACCCATGGGAACAGTCCAGCCTGAACTGCTAGGCCAGGTCCTCCCTGGACTGGACACAAGCATCCTAGGACCGGTTTCGGGCTTTCGCCCTTATCAGCCAGAATAGCTTGATTCCAGTGGCATGGAGAGCACGGGACCCACATCTGGGCATTCCCATCCCACTCGGGGTGACAAATGCAAAAAGAACAAATGATGGCCAGAATTCAGAACAATGTCATACATTCACCCCAGTACAGTGATCTGGGCCTAAATCCATCGTTTTTTTGCTCACCATGCCTTTCCAGTTTGGACCCAGCCATATGCAAATCAGTCCTGACCCAGCGCCAAATGGTAACAGTCCAGCCCGAACTGCCAGGCCAGGTCCTCCCTGGACTGGACACGCGCATCCTAGGACCGGTTTCGGGCTTTCGCCCTCATCAGCCAGAATAGCTTGACTCCAGTGGCATGGAGAGCACGGGACCCACGTCTGGGCATACCCGTCCCACTCGGGGAGACAAATGGAAAAAGAACAAATGATGGCCAGAATTCTGAACAATGTCATACATTCACCCCAGTACGGAGATCTGGGCCTAAATCCATCGTTTTTTTTGCTCACCATGCCATTCCAGTTTGGACCCAGCCATATGCAAATAGGTCCTGACCCGGCACTCAATGGGAACAGTCCACCCTGAACTGTCAAGCCAGGTCCTCCCTGGACTGTAAACAAGCATCCTAGGACCGGTTTCAGGCTTTCAGCCCTCAACAGCCAGGATAGCTTGACTTCAGTGGCATGGAGAGCACAGGACCCAAGTTTGGGCATACCTGTCCCACTCAGGGTGACAAATGCAAAAAGAACAATTGATGGACAGAATGCAGAACAATGTCATACATTCACCACAGTACAGAGATCTGGGCCTAAATCTATCGTTTTTTTGCACACCATGCCCTTCCAGTTTGGACCTAGGCATATGCAAATCAGCCCTGGTCCTGCGCCCAATGGGAACAGTCCTGCTTCGAACTGCCAAGCCAGGTCCTCCCCGAACTGGAAACAAGCATCTTCGGACCGGTTTCAGGCTTTCAGCCCTCATCAGCCAGGATAGCTTGACTCCAGTGGCATGGAGAGCAAAGAACCCACGTCTGGGCATACCCATCCCACTCGGGGTGACAAATGCAAAAAGAACAATTGATGGACAGAATGCAGAACAATGTCATACATTCACCTCAGTACAGAGATCTGGGCCTAAATCCATCATTTGCAGCACAATTTGTGCCACCCACCTAAGTAGGTCTCTAAAACTTGTTCCAGGCCTGCCTTTGCAGCTTGACTGTAGTGTTACACTGCCATGTTGACTTAGCATTTAAAACCCCTTGCCAGGCATTAAACTCCTATTTAAGTGCATATAAGTCACCCCTAAGGTCGGTCCTAGGTAGCCCATGGGTAAGGGTGCTGTGCAAGTAAAAAGTAGGACATTAAGTTTTACATGTCCTGGTAGTGAAAAACTTCAAAACTCGCCTTTCACTACTGTGAGACCTACCCCTCTCATACGATAACATTGGGGATTACTTATTACATTTAATAAGCTGAAATTCCTAATTAAAAGGAGGCTGATCTATCATGTTTAGTACATATGAAATTGTAATGATAAATCCTCTTTAATGATAAAGTCTGATTTTTCATTACAATTTTAAAATTGCCACTTTTAGAAAGATGGCATTTTTCTGTTCTTCGCCCTGTGCCTATCTCTGATACACGTCTGGGAAGGGTGACAGCAGGACTTTGTGTATTTGCCCTAGACAGTCACATACAATGGAAGCTTAGGAGTAACTTGATGGGCCATCCTGGGAGGATAGGAAGGAGGGTCTGGGCCCATCCTACAGTAAAGGAAGGTTTTTGAAAGGTCCAGCATACGTGCCTTGGTCAAAGTACAAAACAAATAGGTATGCAGTTCCTAAGGGGGAGAGAAAGGTAAAAAGGCGAGATCATAAGCAGGAAAAAAGAGGTATCTAATGAAAGGAGGGAAGGGAAATCTTTCCTTTCAGAATGTGGGCCCTCAAACACCCAGCCCGCTGGGTGTCATGCTTCATCATCGGGCATGCTCCTCGTCGGGTCGGTGCTGCAATACCAGACGGGCACCCTATGCAGGGGCTCTTTGGCAGAGATCTTTTATTCCTTGCTGTTTGGTGCATTGGGTGTAAGCGGCCTAGGGAGTGTAGAAGGGCAGGTGTGTAAGTCAAGTAGACCTTGTGAGTTAAAACAGGGAAGTGGAAGAGTCAAGCAAAATAATTTTAATGATCCTGACTTCCACCCTGATTAAAAAATGGAGTGGCGACTCTCTGCAGTGATGGTGCAGTGTGTTGCGCCCAATCCCATGTGGTCAACATGTTTCTTGGCTATTAGTCAGGTGGATCTAGTGGCAATTCCTCAGGACCTAGTGAAAATGTGATACGTCTACACTAAAAACAATGGTAATGTGGTGTATTGACCTAATTTTACCATTACTTGCACCAAAAGGTGTGGTAGCTGTCAATGCAGCGGCCAATCTATATAGACAAAATGAAAAAAACATTTCATTCAAGATAGCATTATTGCTTAATGGATCGCGTCATCATACTCACGTAACATAGGTGAGCCTGACATTGGGAAAGTGGCTGAGCCTCAGCCTGAATCATCCATGCTCACACCACATTGGTCAAACACAATTAGTGCAGCTGTAGTGCCAAGTGGAATAGGTAATATGTGGTTAAAAAGTAGTAGCAGAGCGGTGAAATCAAACAACTCATCTATAAGCTAATCTCGACTGGCCCCAGCAAATCACGACATGTAATGGACATGTTAAGCTAACGAGTGTTCTAGGGAGGGGGCCAAACGATGTGAACAGTTAATAAAAATTGGATGGAGGCAGGGGTCCCCATTCAGAGTGCAGAATAGAAGTCATAGCGTCTGATGCGGCAGGGGAAGTAATTGAGGTGGCTTGAAGTCAGGGCCTCACGTCGGGGTCCATCAATCACAGTCTGGGTGGCACTATACCTGCAGGCACACACAAACCGAACGCCTCGCGGCCAGAGAGGCAGGCCACACAGTAAGGGCACCCAGGCAACGAGCCGGCAAAGCACCATCAAAAGCAAAGACTTGTGACGATCAAGCCCCAGGTTGACGGTGAACTGCTGATATCGGCAAACGATATCATAGCCTAGGACCCCAATGGCTCACCTTGTACAGACAAAGCACTGTGGGACATCTAGAAGGTGGAGAAAGCATAGGTACTCACGTTAGTGTTGCGGCCAGGTGGCGGAAGACCTACCCCGCGATGCCGGATCCATGAGGTAAATGCACACTCGATTGTGGCGGCTAAATACTAATGGAAGTGGCGCGCAGTGTGGTTTGTCTCCATATGGGGCAGGACACTAGAAAGTAACCCGCCTCAAAGAGAGACAAGTAGCGGCGGCCATATTGAAAGTACCTGGGTTGTGAAAACCGCTAAGGGCGCCATCTTGTAAGGTGTAAGTAGGCGTGAAAGGTCAGTAAAGTACTTGGTCAAAGCCTCAAGAGAACCCAATTAGGACAAGAATGCAAATTGCAGAAAACAGGGAAGGAAGCCTTGAATGTGGTGTCATGTTAAGGCAGGTTAGCTCACCATAGGACACAAGTGCGGTTAGGCGAAAACTAGCCAAAACGTCAAAATTAAGCCCAGAGAGTGAATTTGAAGGGGCCCGGGTAGTAGGCCAATGGGATTGGGGTTCAATACAAAGGCAACGTGTCGGCAGGGGCCAAACCTCACTAGCAAGACTAAATGCGGCTGTAATGATAGGAGCCAAAACAAACCCTGTGTGGTGAAATGCCCTGGACTAGGTAGTACATGTGCTGCATTTAGGACCTGTTCAGGGTACTCCAGGGAATGTCTTCGCTAAGGCAGCCTATCTCTGATAAACGTCTGGGAAGGGTGACAGGGTGACTTTGTGTATTTGCCCTAGACAGTCACATACAATGGAAGCTTAGGTGTGACTTGATGGGCCATTCTGGGAGGATGGGAAGGAGAGTCTGGGCACAGCCTCACACATAATCCAGAATAGGTTGAGTCCTGTCCCCACACAAATTACTGCCTAACCGCCTGCAGTGAGCCTGGAGCGAGGGCAGGAAAGGGGGACTTCTATGCACTTCAAAGGTACCACTGGGTATAAGATCTGGACCTCAGACCCCGCCACTTCAATACACTTATGGATCTGTGGATACTCTGCCTGGAAGAAGGACTGATGTGTTGCTGAAGGACTGCCACTCTGATAGACTGCTGCACTGGAAGAACTGCTTTCTTGCTGTGCTGACCTGCTGCCCTCTTGGTCTGAGAGAGAAGGACTGGATCTGCATCACTTGACCCTCAGAAACCAGAGTGACTCCAAGGGCTAGTTGGATGGCCTCCTGTTCTGAAGTCTCAGGGACATAAAAGACTTTCAACTATCCTGCTTCTGCACCTGGACTCTACCATCTGTGAGTCTAACCTGCCTAGTAGTGCCACCCCAGTACTGGGCCCAAGTGGGCCAAAGGCGCCTGCTCGGCAGATCCAATGCATCACTGTCATTGTGGAGACCAGAACTGGCAGATTGTCACCACTGTGTGGGTCTGCACTGATGCATCATTGGTACTGCGCAGATCGGACCCAGCACATCGTCGCTGTTGCATTGACCAGATTTGGCATAACACTGCTGTTGCGTATCTCAGAAACATCCCTCCACCTTTAGAACCACCACTGTGCGACACTCAACAAAAGCAAAGTCCTCACATCTCCCTCACGACAGCCTCAACGAGATTCGGAAATCAGCATTGCAGCAACTCACTCATCAGAGCCAACGCATCACCACTATTGGGCAACCAGGACAAGCTCATCGCTGCGTGGATCATCAAGGCTGCATCGCCCTCTCTGCACTCTGCATCCACGATGCAATCTGGACTAAGGTACTTTTGCTTAGTAGGGCCAACCAGGTCCCTGTAACCGTCCTGTGCTCCATAGCAGTTGGCCTGAACTTTTGGCCTTGTCCCGGTCCAGCATGACCTGATATCCCTGGTTGGCATTTTGTGTTTTTTTGGCGCTATTTTCACTTAATTCTTTCAAATTCACTATCTCCAGTTTCACTCATTGGATTTTTGTAGATTTGGTCTTGTTTTAGATATTAAATCAAGTTCTATTTTTCTAATCTGGTGTGAAATCTTTCTGTGTGGTGTTTTCTACTGTTGAACCCCTTGAGTGCGTCAGGCGGCCGGGAGACGTTCTACGCACCAGTGCTCATGTGCATCAGAGGGCTCCCGGCCATCTGTGCAAATGTTGCGGGGACCAGAGGAATTACTTTAATCCCTAAACAGCCTCGGAGCTGGGGAAAGGCTTCCCCAGCTCCCGTGGCAGTTTGGCTTGTTTCAGGGAAATGACGATCTGCATGCACATCACACTGACATAATTTCTCTGAAACTTAAATGAGCCAATAGTGTCATTTCAGTTTCACTTTGTATGTGTTCAGAGGGCTATCCCTGAGCATGTAGAAAGGTCAGGAGAGGTATCATTGGAAAGGGGAGAATCTCCCCTTTCCAATGGTACTCCGCCCTAGTGTATCCCTGCTTGGGTATCACCCCAGGTTGGAGATCACCAAGCAGGGATCACCCACTGGACACCAGGGAGGGGAAGCGGCCCCTTAGGCAAGGGCCTTTGCTCCCCCCAAATTATCTTCAATCGTATAGGGGGACAGATAGGGGCAATGGCCCCCAATCTAGCCCCACCCCCGGGGGGCAGAAAGTGCACTAGCCACCACAGATTTTTCAGCACATTTTGGGGTGGGGCTGCTAGAGATGGACATGCCAATGCCACCACCCCACCTAATTCCACAGTCTATCTGTCCACCATAAGGCCAATGGGCAATAGCACCCGAATGACCCCCCAGGGGGCAGAAAGCCCACTAGGCACCAGGATTGTTTTTTTTTATATATACATAGGGGTGGGGGCTGCCCAAACTGGGAATGCCAATCCCCCACCCCCAAAAAATGTCCACATCCTTTCTGCCTCCCTTGGGAGGCAGATGGGGGCAATAGCCCCCAAACTGCCCTCCTAGGGGTACAGAAAGCACACTAGGCACCAGGGCTTTTAAAAAAATGTATATAATGGTGGGAGCTGCCCAAAGGAATTCTACAGTCTTTCTACCCCAAGGAGGCAGATGGGGGCAAAAGCCCCTGATCTGCCCACCCGCATGGGGGGGGGACAGAAAGCCCACTAGGCACCAGGGATATGTTCATGGGCATGCCAGTGAGGCAAGGGTAACACCCTTTTTTTAGGCACACATTTCGGCTGTTTCAGGGATATTTTCATTCTCATATGCACCCAAGCGGGGGCAGACAATCACTAGAAACCAGGGAGAGTTTGTGTGTGTGTAAACTAGAGTTTGGTTGATGGTCCGTGTGTACTGACCTTTGGCTGGCATTTTTCTGGCAGTGTGTGTGGACTTGCACATGGCTAATGGTTTGGGTGGACTCACGCTTGATGATGGGGACTGTTGATTGGCACTTGCCTGGTGGTGTGCGTGGAGTGGTGCTTGGCTGGCTGTGTATATGGATGGTGCTTGGCTGCAGTGCCAGACTGGCCGTAGTTGGCACGGGGTGTTTCCCTGGTGGGCCGGAGGGGTGGGGGATTGTTTTCTGGTCAGGAGGGGCTGTTTTATCACTGGGGGCCGGATTTGCAGCAGCGCAGCAATATCTTGCCTCATTAACAAAACAGTGCTTTTTACTAGCACGCCCCCACTCCCAGGGCCGGTGTAGCAGCAATCTGCCAGGGCTCCTTGCAGTGCTCCTTGCAGTCCAGCCCTGCTTGGCTGGCAGTGTGCTGGGATGGCGCTTGGCTGGCGGAGTGCATGGGTGGCGCTTGGCTGGTGGTGTGCGTGGATATTGCTTGGCTGTTTGTGTGCATGGATAACATTTGGCTGGCGGGGTACATGGATGGCACCTGGATGACAGTGTGCATGGATGGTGCTTGGTTGGCGGTGTGTGGATGACGCTTGGCTGGTGGTGTGCGTGGATGGTGCTTGGCGGTGGTGTGCATGGATGGTGGTGTGCGTGTACTGACTATTGGCTGGTGGTGTGGCTTGCATGTATCCCCCAGTGTTTTCCTACCCATAATCCCCCGCAAACCTCAAATTCACCTACAAAGTAACATTTGCCTCGCATTTCTGTGTGGGTAAGTTGTAGGAGCACCACACAGTAACAAATGTCCTACTACCCAGCATTCGCATTGGTCTCTTGAGAAAAATGATACCTAATTTGTGTGGGTGCCCAAAGTAGCGTCAGGCTCAAAACGTAAAACAAACTGCCCTTTTGGGCCCACTTTGGACCTCCCTCAATCTCTACAAGTTTTGGCCGCTCCATGTTCTAGGCACTTGGCCCATCCACACAACTAAGGTATTGTTTTTATCGGGAGACTGAGTGGTAGGAAATTTGTGCCATGCGGGGTCCCACAACTTCCCACACAGATGTTAGAGGAAAATGTGACATTTTAGTTAAATTTGAGGTTTGCAGTGGATTCTTGGAAGGAAAATGTTGGGGGATCAACGCAAGCTACACCTCCCTGGACTACCAAGGGTGTCTAGTTTTCAGAAATGTTTGGGTTATTAAGTTCCACTAGATGCCTGCAAGCCGGGGTCGCAAAACTTATACAACCAGTATTCGTATATCTGCCCCTTTATTTTTATTTTTATTTTAGTATAACTGCGCCAAATTATCTTATATTATGACTTATAATTTCTTCAAATATGTCTTCATTATCACTTGTGTTATGAATTAGTCTTTCGTTGAATCAACATTTTCCCTCAACGTTTGTCTCCTATCTTCTAATACTGTGTCACTGTCTATGAGTGAAAATGGACTCTTCTTTCAATTCTGCTCCACATCCTATTTTGCATTCTTCTGTCACTGATAAGTTTGTTAAATGTTTGATTATCCTGAATCTACCCTCCCTGTGTTTCCTTTGTATTCAGCCCTCATCTTCACTCCATCTCACTGCTGTCTTCAACTAAACTGAAGAAATGATTTATTCAGAAAACATTATTTTATCAGTAGTGACAGAGTGCTTTGTAGTATGATAACATGGCTGACTCATCTGATACCAACCAACAGTAAAACAATACATTAACTTTCCGGTCGGTGCATAAAGGACTGATTTGTTCAATACAGTACAGAAACTATTACGCCTATACATCTAAGAAGATACAAAGTTGATCAAAAACATGGAAAGCAGATTGACAGTTATACAAGTGAGAACAATTCAAAAACAAAACAACCAAATTATACATTTTATTCAACTTGGATGGATAAAACCTCATTTAGTCACGCCGAGGTCCATACCTATCTTAATTTCTTTCATGTTGACATCTTACATGTAGTCAATGACTTTGGAATTTTTGGGTGCATCTTTGTTTTAATCACACAGAGGTGGGAGAATCGTGTAATGTGAAGACACATTTCTGGCATTTAAGTACTTTCTTTATACTCTTCCAAGGTTAAAGAAAATGCATGTTGGTTGTAGGTCATTCCTTCTTTCCGCAAGTGCCAAGGATGCATGTATGTATGTTGGGGTACTTATAAAGCATGAATCAAGCTAAAGAGTGTTGTACATGGCAGTGAGCCCAGGTACACACTTCAAGATCTTTTGAAATAGTAAAAATGATAAGTGTGTAGTTCCTTTCACTGGTTGGAATATTGTTCCAGATTCTGGAAGCTAATATGTTACATTCCCTATCCCTGGATCTGAAAAAACGTGTGATCAACCATCTCTCAGGCCAATCTTAAGTACCCACAAATTTCCAGTGAAATAACTCCTGCTGTGTCATCAACACAAACTCTCCTTTTTTGGTTAAGCTAAATGGAGATTTTCTCATATGCATATGATACTCCAAAGTTGTATTTGTGCTTTTTAATTTTGTTTTATAGTGTAAGACTGAGGCTTAACTTAATTGAAAATGTAATCAAGTGTGCCAGTGCATATGTTATGAATACACACAAGTAGACAGAGAGTTGGTTTGGGGTTAGATCCCCTCAGCCACTGCCTTAATTGGGGTAGCTGTCTTCAGCCATTGCATGTTTGAAGTTTCTTTCACGCTCTGTATCAGTCCACAATCGTATTGTGCAGTTACTGGGGTATTCGAAAAGGATCATATTTCCAGTATTGTATATGTGATACAAAGTTGTATTAGATAGCATTTGACCAGTGTAGCACAACCCTTTTTGCGGTCACCTTATTAAAGGTAGGTGTATCATTTGTCAGTTCTTCAACATGGGAAGGAGCTTGTCAGCCGACAAGCACATGCGTCGTGATTGACGCAATCTTTCCATACCCAATATATAAGAAAGAACTCAGGCCTCAACCTAATTAAAGTAATGAATGACATTCTAGCCGATGTGTATAGGTCTATGCATACCTTAAAACTTTGGGGCATATTACCAAGCAATAGCGATAGTTATCGCTATTGCTTGGTTAGAGAGAAAATGTTACCGCTAAGCTGCGGCGATTTTTACCGCAGATAAACCTTGGTATTACCAGGGTTTATCGCAAATGCGATAAAAAACGGCCGCAATGCATGAATATCGCTGAAAAGTCCGCGATATTCATGCATTACCGAGCTAATGCTCTTAGCCATGTTATCCACCTCCCATTGGATAACATGGCTAAGACCTGCTCAGGGGCAGGTGTTCGCTTTTGGAGATATTCGCGCTTAGCGCGAATATCTCCAAAAGTTGGTAATAGGAGATAGCGATGTTAGCGACTGTTTCCGGTCGCTAACATCTTGGCACCCCCACTTTGCATGTCATTAGTGATAAATATCACTGACATGCAAAGTGGGGCCCAAGATGGTCGCTATCTCCTACTAGCTGTCGCTAACTGGTGTTAGCGACAGCTAGGTAATAGGGAGATAATTTTATCTCCACTTTCGTGGCTTTTAAAGCCAAAAAAGCGGAGATAACCCCCCTTGATAATATGCCCCTTTATTTGTATCTTCTACACCAGCCGGTGGGAAGATCTTGTGGGCGGGGCCGCCTAGGCGATCGCCTAAGGAAATAAGGGATCAGGTCTCAGTGCAACAGGTTCTTATTGTGTTGTCCAGAAGTGGTTGGGCACGGGTGCGTGTTTATTTAACCGCGACTAGTGTGGATTAAATTGCTAGTTGTGAGAGCTGTGCGCATGCTCAAATGAATGATCGACGCGCGCGTGAATGAGGAAAGAGAAAGGCTTTGTCCCATTTGTGCCGAGTGCCTTAAGAGTTACACACCCGTTAAAACCCGTCTTTTATATGTAAAATCATGCCGTGGGTATACCACTCATGCGGGAGGGTGATCATGCCGGCTCATTATTAAACCATTGCTCAGAGCTAAAGTAAAAGTGATTTGTTTGGATGAGTTACTCAACAGTTAAAAAACCTTCTTTTATATGGAAATCATGCCGTGGGGATACCACTAATGCGGGCAGGTGATCGTGCCGGCTCATTATTAAACCATCGCTCGGAGCCAAATGCGCTAAATGCGCTAAAGTAAAAGTGACTTGTTTGGATGGAAACCAAGCCGTGGGGTATTCAGGTCCGGGGCTGTGTACTTACTCGTTGTAGACAGAAGGGTTCGACCCATGTGGTCAGTGGGACCTGGGTAATAGATTGAAGTATATGGAGCGGTCCCAGACCAACAAACACAATAAACACTTAATCTTCACACAGTTAAATAAGATCAAAATCAAAAAATAATGCAGGTTGACAGTGTTTTTATTTTCACTGAACCCAGAAGAACCGTATAATGGTTGTACATTCGCTGATATTAAGCACAAAATTTTTAAGTGCGCCCACACGAGGGAGGGGGAGGAGTGCAGAGGGAGGGTGGGTGTTTCAATTAGTTAACATCACTAATCAAACAAATCCATAAGCACAAATCCACAAGTGAAACCATCATTATCATTGATCCATGAATGAAAGATCAAGACAAACACATGTTAAATAAAACATTCTACATAAAACAGAGACTCCTGTAGTGATTTTTAATATCAATCTTGGGGTGAGGAGTTCGTATAGGTAGAAGATGGTCTACGTTTCGACCCAGAGGTGTAGGATATTGGATCCTTACTCGAGGGTCTTCATCAGGACGTGGGGGGGTGAAGGAAGGTGTCAGCCTGGAACCAGGAACTTCCTGGTTCCAGGCTGACACGCGCTGACGCTGGCTCCGCTCTTACCCAACACGGATGGCGGTCTGAAGCACTCTGACGCTCAGGCCACGGAGGCCCCGGTCACTTTCACGGAGACACGCTGAGACGGCTCCTTTCTGAAAAAATATCCCCTTTGGACGAGCGCCTTGGGGAGTGCCTAAACGTACTTGAGGGACCCCACCCGCCGGGCCATCCATAACGGTTGTCCTAATCACTATAAGACAACTCCAATATTAATCTGGACTGGGCCCTGCCTGGAGACGCAACACGCCCAGCAGGCTTGTGGCCTTGTCTACCTGCGCTGCCAGGACCCGGCCCCACCTCTTCCTTCACCCCCCCACGTCCTGATGAAGACCCTCGAGTAAGGATCCAATATCCTACACCTCTGGGTCGAAACGTAGACCATCTTCTACCTATACGAACTCCTCACCCCAAGATTGATATTAAAAATCACTACAGGAGTCTCTGTTTTATGTAGAATGTTTTATTTAACATGTGTTTGTCTTGATCTTTCATTCATGGATCAATGATAATGATGGTTTCACTTGTGGATTTGTGCTTATGGATTTGTTTGATTAGTGATGTTAACTAATTGAAACACCCCCCCTCCCTCTGCACTCCTCCCCCTCCCTCGTGTGGGCGCACTTAAAAATGTTGTGCTTAATATCAGCGAATGTACAACCATTATACGGTTCTTCTGGGTTCAGTGAAAATAAAAACACTGTCAACCTGCATTATTTTTTGATTTTGATCTTATTTAACTGTGTGAAGATTAAGTGTTTATTGTGTTTGTTGGTCTGGGACCGCTCCATATTCTGTGTACTTACTCGAGCGGCACGCCGGGAAGTCTGATTCCGTAAGATCCACTTTTCAGAATGACGACCCAGGTTCCTGTGCGTGTCCCATCTGACCTGCGCTGTAGATGGCGTGCGTGTCAGACGTGCGTACCGGGAATGGCAGGTGCATCCCTTTTGTGTAACCTGAAAGTACTTCTAGGATGCGCTTGGTTGGCGCGCGTGTACTTTTGATGTAAGGATTTAATTTGCTGAATGACGGGGGTGTTATTAATTGGAGTTTGTTAACAGTATTTTTTTGAAAGCACATTTTATTGTTATTTTGCACAACAGTCATACATCTTATAGTCAATCCCTCAAAACCCAACCAGCCCCTCCATGAGAACAAAGGATCTTCATAGGAACCAAATATTCCGCTATAGTCCGGGTCTTGCAGCGATTAAGTCCAAACAGTTTGCTCTCAGTTAATTTATACTCCTATGTGATAACTCAACAACCAATCCCAATCAACAAATAGGTTAATTCCTTACTTAACCCCTCCCCCTCCCCCTACCCAATCTACCACTCCTCTTCCCCCCTTCTTCCCCCTCCCTAGACCCTGTTACCGGTGTGTTCTATATGTCTGCGGATATGTTTCGCATGGAGTGTGTGGCCTATTCTCAGGATTCCACTTTGGGCATTTCCGTGTCCTTCCTGCGCTTGATCATTTCGCCCTTGGGCTTCTAGTGTCTGCTGATCCGCTAGGGAGTGGACTAGTTCTCCCCATGCTCTTGCTGTATCTAATGCTTTCTCATTGTTCATGCGTTGCGCTTGCCTAAGCTGAATTGCGTCCTCTGCACTAGTCCACTTGAACAACTCTGCCCTCCATCTCTTACTGCGGGGACCCTCGCTGGACTTCCAGTGCATTGTTATTTCTCTTTTCGCCAGCACCAGCCCCATATCTACAAATTTGCTCGTCACTTTTGTTTTGGGGGTGTGTGGAAACCTATGTAATATGCACGTAGCCATGTCAAATTCTAAGTTGTGCTCCGTAATCAAGTTCAGGAGATCTCGCACTGCGCTCGGTAATTCCCCAACCTCGGGCACTCCCACAACATGTGTTCCAAATCCATCCCTACTCCAGCACACCAGGGACACACCGCATTCTCAATGTTAAAGTATCTCATAATCTTACCAGGCGTCAAATATGCCCTATGTATTATGAAAAAATGTACTAGCTGAAAACGTGCGTTTCTGCTGCTTTTCCATGCCCTGCGCAAGATTTGTCCCCATACAGTTTCTGGGATGGCTTTTCCAATTCCCTCTTCCCATTTTAATTTTAGTGTATCCAGCGGAGCCAATCCCTCGTTCAGCATTCTCGCATACAGGCACATAACAGCCTTAAATGTGCCCGCCGCCATTACCACGTACTGACACGCCATTGTTGTCGCAGGCTCTGCCACTCCCCCTTCCCAATGTTTTTGCAGCGCTCGCACCAGGGCAGCATGCACCAAGAATCCACCCCTAGGGATGTCATATCACTCCTGCAACGCCTGATAGGGGAGCAATGTGCCATCTTTGTATAAATACCCAAGCACCTGGATCCCCGCCTGCTCCCAGTCTTGCAAGGATGACCAGTCTCCTCCATGGGGCAATGCCGTAGCCCAGTGGAATTTCAGGGGCATAAGGGTGTGAGACACCTGCACGCCGCTGACTCCGATTCCAGCACAGCCGTAGTGTTTCTTCCTCTAGGGAGAGATCCCCGAGGTCCGACCGCTGCTGTAGAATATTGAAGGAAAGTATATGCCTTGGTATGCCCCTGCCCCTCAAGTCCTCCGGTCCCCTAAACTCATTTGCCACCGCTTGTGTGAGGAGCTGGAGCTGTGCCACTAGGTAGTAGAGTTCCAGGTCTGGGACCGCCAGCCCGCCCTCTGCCTTTGGCCTCATCATTGTCTTCAGCGTTACTCTACGTCTCCCCGATCCCCAGAGGAACCCCACGACTATGGACTGCAATAACTTGAATAACGAGCACGGTACCCACACCGGTAATGTTCTGAACAAGTACAACATCCTAGGGAGTGCTACCATTTTCAACAGGGCTATCCTCCCCATCACGGACAATGGCAGAGTACTCCAAAATGCCATACTTCCCTTCAGCGCTCGTACGAACCTCCCTATTTTTCCATCCAGAATAGAATAGGCTTCGTGATAGACACGTACACCAAGATATTCCAAGCAAGACGGTTCCCATAGCATGGCCCGCGGCATCTCAGGCACCGTTCTCCCTGGTAGTACTGGAAACAAGCAAGTCTAATAGAGGTTCTTTTGCTAAGGCAAATAGCAGCGAGGACAGCGGACAGCCCTGCCGAGTCCCGCGAGCCACTGCGTACCGGGGTGATATCATCGTCCCCACTTTCACTCTTGCCACTGCTGATGTATATAACACTGTTGTCCAACCCACGAAGGCGTCTCCCAATCCAAAACACATCATTGTTTTGTAAAGATATGGCCATTCCAAGCTATCAAAAGACTTTTCTATATCTACTGACAATATCATTTCCATTGGTGAGGCAACGCGGGCTTCCCCAGTCACTCTCACCACCCTCCGTATATTCGTGGTGGTGTTTCTAGTTGGAATAGACGTGGCTTGGTCCTCATGTATCAAGCTGATCATATGCTGCAACAAGCGTGAAGCCAGGATTCTACTGAGAATCTTATAATCCGTGGACAGCATAGATAACGGGCGATATGCAGCCGTATCCATGCCTTCCCGTCCCGGCTCCAGCAGTGGAATAATAAGTGCCTCTCGCATTGACAACGGCAATTGGCCTAGGTTTCGGGCTTCCCCATAGACCTCCAGTAGTTCTGGCGCTAGCAGATTTATATATTGCAAATAAAACTCTATTGGTAATCCATCTACCCCAGGTGTCTTATTACGTGCCATGTTCTTGACCGCACTCCGAATCTCCTCAACTGTTATATCCCTACCTAGGTGCTTCGCCTGTTCCTCCTCCAGCTGTGGAAGCTGCAGATTCCCCAAAAAGGAATCAATATCCTCTTCTCCTGCTTCCAACTTACTCTCATACAATGTCTCATAGTACTCCTGAAACCGGGTCATTATCTCCCTCTGAGTATACACTGCGCCCCCATCCCCTGTGGCCAGTATCGGTGAACCCCGCGGAGTTGGGTTAGCTAGCCATGCCAGTAAGGTACCCGTCTTGTCCCCCTCTGCATGAGTCTTTTCAATGTAACTCCTATAGTAAAAAAAGCACAGTCTTTCCACTTCCGTGGCCACTGCCTCTTTCGCTTCTGCCACTTCTGCTTCCAATTAATGCCTCTCAGGTCTCGCTTGTTCTGCCAACCTCAATTTAAGTTCTGCTCTGTCTACATCCTGCAACAATACTCTCCTCACTCCAGCATATTTTCTAATACAGAATCCCCTTCACTACTCTGGTAGAAGCTGTGCCCGCATTTTCAGCAAAGTAGTGCATAATCCCTTCCCCCACTTCTCTCAGGAATACTGGGTCTTCCAATGTTTCAGGGCGCAATCTCCAAGTCGGTATGTCAGACCTCTCTCTCGTCCAGTGCATGGTAACCAACAATGGGTTGTGGTCAGATAGTGTCCTAGTAAGCTACTCTGAATTGGTTACAGTGGACAGTACCGTCTTTGAGCATACAATTGCGTCCAGCCAAACATGAAGTTCATGTAGTGATGAAAAATATGAATAGTCTCTATCCTGCGGATGGTGTGCCCTCCACACATCCACCAAGTTCCACCTGGTCTGCCAGTCCAACCTGTACTTTCATATTTCGTGGACCGGGGAACCCAGCAAGGGAGGGTGTGCCCTATCTTGTGAGGGATCTGCTATTGAATTGAAGTCTCCCTCCAGCACTATCGGACCTGCCAAATAATGTGCCAACACTCGAGATAACCGATCCAGGAAGCGTACCTGGTCCACATTTGGTGCATACATGCTGCAAAACGCTACTTCTCTGCCATATAAGCGCCCTTCAACTGCCACAAATCTACCCTCAGAGTCTATCGTTTGCCTTATCACCTGAAAGGGAACCCCTGCCCTGATCCAGATCAGTTCCCCCCTCACAAATGCAGAATATGAGGTGCTGAAAACCTGCCCTCTCCACCTATGCTGTAATGCCAGTCCCTCTGCCTTAGTAAGGTGTGTTTCCTGAAGCAACGCTACATGTATACCTCTCCTAACTAAATATGCATGAATCTTGTGCCGCCTTTGACATCGTGTGGAGTCCCCGTACATTCCATGTGATGCAACGCAAATCAGGTACTGCCCCTATTGTCATGCCACAATCGTTCCTCTTCCCCTTGGAAAAAGCTGAACACACCGGTGAACATCACACCCCAACCCTTACCCAAACCCCAACTACCCCCCTCAAGAACAGGACTTAGAACAACATTGCTAGTCCCCATCCAAACCATTCCAACTCGTAACCTACACCTAAGCCTATCAGTAGTCACTGTAGGCGTGCCTTATGGGCTGTGGGGGGGGACTCTGAGCCAACGGGTGACGCCTTGCATACTAATACTACCCCCGCCTCCACCCCTCAAACAATCACAGCTAGCCCCCAGGCCCTCCGCATCTTACTATGGGATTTACGGGTATAGCTCATAGAGGTGCCGACCCTGCCCAGCCAAAGTTCTTGGAAGCTTCCTCCGGCCCTCCTCTCAACAACTATTCACATATAGCACAGTAATTACAAACAAGTCTCCACCCTCGGCCCTCAGCTTTCCCCACGCTGCGATGTAAAGTGAATCTTCACTCATCCAAGAGTCCATCTTCCGTCGCCGGGGTGACCGGTGGTAGTTTAATACTCTCCGCCTTACAAGCCTCTGCATCTGACTGGGTCCTGTTCTTTTCAGAATCTGTACTCTCTGGTGACTGCGGCACCGGTTTCCCCAACAATGCCATCACTGCATCCAGCGCCTCCTGTCTTTCCAGCTCAGTTTGTGCCTGTGAAGGCTTTCGTCTATCTTGTCGCTTGCGTCGGAAGCGTTGTGATTGTCGCTGAGGGAGGCCCCCACAGGACTCCCTGAAGTGCCGCTCCATGTGATCTGTTCCAGCTCTGTAATTTTCCAGCCACACCCATGCGTCCTCCAGAGTGTCATGAATCTGCGTGTTACCATCCAGCATTATTTTTAACTTCGCCGGAAATAACAATGCATACTGAATACCTTCCGATCTCAGTTCTTTCTTAATTGACAGGAAGGAAGCACGGCGGCGCTGGATTTCCCACGTATAATCCGGGAATATCGTCACTTTACGGTTGTCAACTTGATAAGGCCCATCTACTCTCGCTTTCTGGAGCAAGAGATCCCTGTCCCTGTAATGCAGCAACTTAGCTACCACCGGGCGGGGGGGACTCCCGGGAAGCGGTGGTTTAGCCGTTACTCTGTGCGCCCGTTCCAGCGCGTAGAAGGGTGATAACCCCTCCGCCGCCACCACTGTGCGTTGCCATTCTTCCAAATATCTCACCATGTCCATCCCTTCCACTTTTTCCGGCAGACCCACTACTCGGATGTTACTCCTCCTAGTCAGGCTTTCGGCGTCCTCTGCCCTTTTTTCCAGCGCCTTTATGCGCTACAGTGTGTCCGCTACTTTGTTATCCAACTTCTCATGGGCTGGCGCCACCTCCAGCACCCTGTCAACCAGCTTAGAGTGGTCAGCTCGCAGGAGTCCCAGCTCTGTCACCACCTTGCAATATCCTGTTGTAGGGCCGTGCGCGAGTCAGCGATCGCTGCGAGTATCTTATCAAATTGTTGCTGCATTCCAGGATCTTGAGAAGCGCTCGTTTCCTCCAGTGCAGCTTGAGACCTCGACTCTCCATCTGGTGGCTGGTTTCCCGCTCCGGGCTTTCCCCTCAGTTTCCCCATGTTCTGGGCCACTGAAGCATAATCAGGTGCGAATGCGTTCACCACGGTGCCCCGAATCCTGGATATTGTATCAATGGCCCAAACCCTCACAGGCCAGGACAGAGATCCTGCTCCCTGGGAAGAGCTCCCCTCACCTTCACAGTTGTCCCAACAAGAGAGCTATTAGATCCGACACTGCAGGGCATCAATACTCTCCGTCCTTGCTGTCCTCTATGCTCCTCTCCGAGTACTCCTCCATGCGTGCCCTGTTATGCGTTACTCCCTTTTTCCCATGCCACTACTGCTGGTGAGACCACTGTGTCTGTCCTCCTTTCTTTTCAGCAGCCTGAAGCCTCAGCCAAACCTGTCCACCCAAAACTGCTCTTGTATCCCGCCTGGGCTCTCGCTACTCCTCGGCTGGTCTTCACTCCTGCCCTCCTCTTCCACCCTAGGAGAGTGGATGGTCACAGGGGCAAGGCGCATCCTCCCATTCAGTGGGGGACTCCCCCTCCAAACTGCAGTTCAGGGTAGCTGCGCCGCCTTAACGGAGACCCCACTAGCTGCCGGCTCCTTCTCCCCCACCCCCACCACAGCTCGCAGGCCTCAGCTGTCTCCACAGCCTCACAACCGCCTCCGCGGCCGGGGGCCACTGGACAGGCCAACCCCTACTCACCACGGCAGGATTGAGGTCACCTCCGGTCCGCCACACAGGTCTCGGCAGCTGCTCCCAGCCGCTCTCTGCGCCGCGTCAATGGAGCCTCCTCCTGGCGCTAGGGCCGCAGTTCCCGCACCTTCTGCAGTCACTCGTCTCTGCCTGCGGCCAGCGCCCGCTATGCCCGGACCTCCGGTCCAGGAACTCCGCACTCTCCGCCTCACTGGCCCGGCCTCAAAACATAGAGCCCAGCAGGGCCAAAGTCACTACTATCCGGCCGTGCTGCACCCAGCTGCCTCTGTTCGTCGTTCGTCCCGCAGCACGTCCCGCCATCAATAGCACCGCCCGAAGGCCGAGAGGGGAGCCTCCACGCTCTCTCAGCTTGCCTTCTGCTGTTAGCGATCTGGCCTCACAGCCTGCACTCGGGACCTCTGGGTTTATAGGCCTCGATTTTCTCGGGCTCAGCAGCAGGCAGTCTTCTTGCCAATCCTTCCATGAGCTAAAGCGCTGAGCTATGCTGCATTCCTCCGGCAGCCAGCTCCTTAGAACCTTGCAGGAAAGTTAATCGTCCTCCAGCGGGGCCGCCGCCATTTTAGGTTCCACCACCGCCCGCGGCCGAGGACGAATTATGCCTAAATCTCGCAGCTCACAGGTCGATTGTCAGCAGACATGAGCCGGGGCAGGTCTGCACCACCCCCCCCCCCCCTCCGCCCCCCGCAACCCCTCAGTGATCACGGGCAATCTGGGGAGCTAAGTATATACAGGATCATGCGGGGATGGAAGCGGAGCTCGGCTCTCATGCAGCCAACTCCATCGGCTTCCAAGCCACGTCCCCCTGCTAACAGTATATATTAAAAAATCGATCTTGTTGGCTAAATTAGTGTATTTTCTCAAATATGGTTTGTATGTGGAGCTACTCTGAAAATCCAGTAGGAGAGTGACTGCTTGTCCAGTAGATGGAGTGTGACTCTAGTGCAACACGGGTAACAGTCAACTATGTCTAGTTTGAGCATTATGGTTTTGGCGGTCACATGATCATACAGTAATATATACATAGACACACCGCAAATGTATGATTCAATGGCACAAACGTCCTATGAGAATTTAGCATGTGCATTGATTATGATGGAAGCAAGCAAGATTATAGTCATGCTAACAATGGTAAATATCAACAATCATAACTCTAATTAATAACACCCCCGTCATTCAGCAAATTAAATCCTTACATCAAAGGTACACGCAGGCCAACCAAGCGTGTCCTAGAAGTACTTTCAGGTTACACAAAAGGGATGTACCTGCCGTTCCCGGTACGCACGTCTGACACGCACGCCATCTACAGCGTAGGTCAAATAAGAAACGCACGGAAACCCGGGTCGTCATTCTGAAAATCGATCCAACAGAATCAGACGTCCCGGCGTGCCGCTCGAGTAAGTACACAGCCCCGGCCCTGAATACCCCACAGCTAGCCCCGGCCCTGAATACCCCACAGCTTGGTTTCCATCGAAACAAGTCACTTTTACTTTAGCACATTTGGCTCCGAGCGATGGTTTAATAATCAGCCGGCACGATCACCCGCCCGCATCAGTGGTATCCCCACGGCATGATTTCCATATAAAAGAAGGTTTTTTTAATGCAAAAATGAGCTGGGAGTGCTTGTTTATCTCAGACTCAATCAGAAATTTTAATCTTCAAAAGAAACATACATCAATTTATAGTTCAAAAATATAAATTCTAGACATATGCACAATCAAAAAAAAGTTTTTTTTTCTCTTGTTTATTCTTGATGTTCAGCAGCCGACGCGTTTCGTCCTAAAGGCAGGACGTCATCAGGGCTGCAAGTGCAAACACATAATACAGACACATCAGTACATGTGTACAATCTCAATCATATGCGTACAATCTCAATCAGTAATAGCCTGAAAACATAACTCAAATCTCTTAAAAAACTAATCATTGTGATACAGCTCACTGTGCCGTGTGGTACTTACAAAGAATTCAATAACTTCACACTGTTAGAAAAATAAGCGGGCACTTCTTGCCTATGATTCTCACTCTAGATACAATCTATTGTTTCTCATTTAAACAATCAAATTATGCATCCACATCCTGGGATCAGAAAAGCATGCAAACTGCTGCATAGTTATACAAAAGACTTATTATTTATGTCATTGATGAACAGCTCACCTCGTACTCTTATCTTGCGGTTCCTCTGATATTACGACTTAGACTTTCAAACTAGGCAATTGTGCTACAAGAGGTCAGATCCTTCATCACAGTACCGGAAATAATCATAAACTGGGGTGGGGCAGAAGAAAAGGAAGACCGATAAATTACCAAACATGATCTGCATATCTACCTGATTGTGATCCTCAAAATTCCACAACTCTTTGAACTTAAAGTCGCCCTGTCTGTCATAATGACAATTTACATCTGCAAGAAATGCGTACCTGGAAAACCCTAGATCACTGTATTTCTCAAATCGATTAATCCTTTATTCCTTTAATCGAGAGTCCTTTAAAAACTAATCAGCAAAATGGCATTCATACCTAGAAAAGTCAAGAAAATACCTTAATGGGTTAAGTTACTCAGCCCACCCTCTCTGATATTAAAAGATTTCCATTTCTATCTTAACTCACCATATTCCAATACAATGTAGCCCAAGAAGCAAATAACATCTATTCTCCAACGATCCTATTAATCCGTTCTGAACCAATCCATTCTACAAAATAAGAATGAACAGAATATGTAGCCTTCCCATCTCTTGTTCTACTTTTGTCTATTACCCCAAAGCTCCGCCTGCACTCACCCTTAGCAACGCGACCTCCTGCTCCACACCATCCGGACTCGATAAATTCCGAAGGTGTGATGCTCCGGACTCCCTATGCTTAAAAAGAACCGAGGGCCAATCAAATCGCTCTAAATTCCGCGCGCATTCTAACTATGTGCATCTGTGAGAAACGGAACGTTTCCAATAAGGTCCGCTGTCTGCGTATGTCTTATTGCTTAGTATATCCGCTCATGCGCATTGAGCTTTGTCCTTGTCACTCTAAGTTTGCCTTCTTTATTTGGTATTTCCGCTCATGCGCTCTTCGTTTATATTACCGATAATGCGCATTGAGCTTGTGCCAGCTTAACTCCTAGCTTGACTGTTGACAACCATTGAGCACAACCGTTTCCGGTCTTGCGCAGCTCACCATAACATCTTTGTGAGCAAGTCTCCAATAAGGTCCGCACCGCGCATTTCGGTGAGCGAGTCTCAAAAAAGGTCCGCCTCGCGCATTGGGCTGTATATTGATTCATCTGCTAACCTTAGTATTTCCGGCTGTTCAAGTGAACAGTATCCGGTCATGCGCAGATCCTTATTATGCCTCAATCAACAAGTGTTCCCATCAAGTCTACCAAGTACGTAATCTGTTACTCCTCAACACCGTTGCCTACTCATTGCAACAGATGTCCCTTTCCCAGATGCACAATGAAAAATAAAAAATAAAAAATGAAAAATAAAAGATAAATTAAAAGCTGACTATCTCTATAAGTCACCGCGACTGGCAAAGATCAGCCTCCCCTTGTCTTCCTTCAATCCACCATGTCCTCTCTTATTGTTCATACGTATGCCTGCCCCTGTTATGTTGCAGCCAATTCACATTATATTTAATTCTTATTGCTTAATAATTGAATGGTGCATTCACTTTCAAAATATTTGTATAGACATAATTTAAAGCACATACGGCTAGGGAAAATATTACTTGGGAAAGCACTGACCCATACTTAGCCACACTGGTCGTAGCCATACAGCCCTAATATGGGCAACAAAAGAAGTTCATATCATAGAAAATAATGCATAATGAAAGAAAAAGCAGCAGTTTGTTTGCTCCACATCCCGGAATGTTTACAATAAACAAACACAAAATGCCTATTAGGACATTCATTATTTAAACAGGCTAAATTAAGTCACATTGGTCTATCACATGTCATGTTTTGCTCTCAACTATGCCAAAAAGTGATGTAGTTCAGAATCAATATTTAAACCACACATTTTCGTACGACATTTGATTATCCAACGTGCTTCTGCTTGACGAATTCGTAATTCCCAATCTCCCCCTCTCACATGTTGGGACACTTTTTCTATGCCATGAAATTTAAAGTCAATACTGGCACCATGTTCCTTTTCCATATGTGCATAGAGTGGAGACCTCGTATCTCGGTTAATGACTGCTCGTCTATGCTCTTGTATTCTTAATTTGAGGGGTCTTTTCGTACTCCCTATGTACACTTTGTTACAGCTACATATTATGGCATAAACTATTCCTACGCTATTGCAGTTGATAAATTCATTAATGTGAAATCGTCTAATACCATCAAATCCAAAAGTTTTAGTTTTGTTCATACCGTACGGGCATATTACACATGCCCCACAGACATAAAAGCCTTTGGGCTGAGTAGGGAGCCAATCCTTAGTTTGTTTCACTATCGGACGAATATAATTCGTTGAGACTTTGTCCCTAATTGTTGGACATTTCTTGAACGTTATTAAAGGTTTGTCATCCAAAATGGTAGCCAAACCTGGGACACCTTTTAACAAAGTCCAATTCCTACTGAGTGCTTGCCTGATTTTATCTCTTTGCACACAGTATGCTGTAACAAAGGAAGGCTTGTGCCTCACTGGCTCTTTCTTTTTCGGAGACAGAGTAGTAGCTCTGTCTATCTTTGACACTTTGTCACTCGCCCTTGCTAGATCTTTTTTGGCATAGCCTCTTTTTCCTAGTCTTTGTTTTAGTTTATTTAGTTCCTGAGAGTAGTCATCATCACGACTGCAATTTCTGCGGGTTCTGACCATTTCTCCATAGGGTATTCCCCCAATTACGGAATTTGGATGAAAACTGTCTGCCCTCAAGATGGAATTGGTGGCAGTTTCTTTCCTGTACAATTTACTAATAATTTTGTCCCCATCCACCATAAGCGTCACATCCAAGTATTCAATGCTAGATGTACTGTGATTCATCGTCAATCTCACATTAAAATCATTGTGATTCAAGTAATGCAGATAATTATTTAAATCATCAGGTGTACCTCTCCATATTATAAGAATGTCATCGATGAATCTGGCCCAAAATACCACCAGATCCATCCATTCCCCAGCTCTGCGGCTCCAGGCGTGCTCCCTCTCATACCATCCCATAAATAGATTGGCATAAGAGGGAGCAAACCTGGATCCCATCGCCGTACCCCTGACTTGGTGATACCATTCATCCTCAAATAAGAAGTAGTTATTTTCGAGAATCAACTGGCTCATTTGAATTATCATTTTGGAATGGTGTCTCAAACTTGCACTTCTGCTACCTAGAAAGTGTTCTAGCGCTTGTAAACCCTTGTCCATTTCAATGCAAGTATAAAGACCCACAACGTCTAACGTTGCCAAAATCATGCCATCTTCCCATTTAAAATCCTGCAATTTGTTGAGAATGTCAGTGGTGTCCCTAACATATGAAGGTAAGTTCACCACTAATGGTTTGATAAAACCATCTACAAATTCTGACAGATGTTCTGTGACGCTACCGATGCTGGAGACTATGGGCCTGCCTGGTGGGTTTACTCTGTTTTTATGGATTTTCGGTAATGTGTATAGGAAGGGAGAAATAGGATGACTGATATTTAGATATTTGTATTCTGATTCCTCGATCAATCCTTCTTCCCTCCATACACACAAGTGCTCCAATACAGTCTGGGCAATCTCTTTTGTTGGATTAGCGTTGATTTTTTTGTAACAATTTGCATCTTTAAGTTGTTCACGTATCTCAGCCACATAGTTCGACCTGTTCATCACCACGATGTTACCCCCCTTGTCGGCTTCCCTGATAATAATTGAGGGATCCTGTTTTAAATTAGACAAAGCCAATCTTTCTTGCCGGGACAGATTATCTCTATAATGACTATTCAACGAGAATTTATCTTGTAGTTTGTGAAATTCTTGCAATGTCTTTTCCATGAATAAGTCAATTGCTATGTATTGGCTACCATGGGGAATGAACTTAGATTTGCAACGTAAACCACTAGTGCACTGGTAATTCGTTTCAATTTCACATAAACTGGCCACATCATCCACATTAAGATCCATTTCCCCCGACAAAGTCATTAACAAATGAACATTTTCCAACTCTGCTAATGTCATTTCAGAATTTTTATTCAATATTCTGTTCTGCACATTTACATCCAATGATGAGAAAAAACTTTTCAATTTTAAATTTCTGCAAAATTTAAACAAATCAATATGTAACTCAGTGTAATTGCAGTTATATACAGGACAATATTTTAATCCTTTTTCTAGCACAGAAATTTCATGTTCATTCAAAAGTCTATCCGACAAGTTAATGACTTCCAATTCCCCAGGGATGGCCTGTTCTAGTCCTTGTTTCTGTTCTGACTCCTGGTACCCATCCTTGTATTTGTGGGATTTCCTCCTCCCCCTTCTAGTCCTCCTATGAACTTCTTCCGACCCTTCTTTATCATTTTTAGTTCGTCGCAAAAAGAAGAATTCTTCTTGGGAGCTCCTCCTACAGCGCCCATAGCATTCTCCTCAATAGAAGAGATGCTGGAGCTGCTATAATTTGTGGACGTGCTTAAATCACCTGGTTGTGCTGTCCCTGTAGTTTGATTGGGTTTAGGTTTTGGTTTAGCCACCTCATCATAACCCCGGGCAAAGGTGAAGATTCTCCCTTCATTATAGTCCCGCTCATCTCTTTTTAATTTACTTAGTTTTTTGTCTTTAATTTGCAATTGGTGTTTATTGATGACATCTTTGAGAATAAGATAATTCTTATCCGTCAGCTCAGGTAGATTCATCTCTTTTATTTCTTTTTCCAAATCAGCAATTTGTTGTCTTAACTTTTCTACTTTCCTGTCCGAATTCTTGATAAGAATATTCATCATGTTAAATGATGAAGTGTACAGATTTTCTTCCCACTCCTTAAGGTGATCCTCCTCGAGGTCATCAAAGGTTGGGAATATAAGAATGCGAAGTCCTCGCGGTACCCTCTTATGTTCCATATAATTTTTGAGGGTTACACCATCCCACCATTTGCTTAATTCGGATTTGCGTAGTCTTTCCAATTTTAAGAATTTATCTCTAAGACTAATCTTGGTTTCGTTTCTTTTAGTACCCGCGGCACCATTAGGCTGTCTGATTTGAAAGACTTCTGCTGCCAATTTATCTCTGTCATCATCCATGTTTTAACAGGTCCCTGTGCTACTCTACCCTTCAATAATAGTTTATGCAGAGAGATTTTTGGACGACGTAGGGTATAATAGGTGCACTAGGGATAGTACATCAAATTAGTGATAACACTCCACCAACTACTGGGGCATCATCCTAACCCCAGATCAAACTGAACAAATGCAAAAATGAGCTGGGAGTGCTTGTTTATCTCAGACTCAATCAGAAATTTTAATCTTCAAAAGAAACATACATCAATTTATAGTTCAAAAATATAAATTCTAGACATATGCACAATCAAAAAAAAGGTTTTTTTTCTCTTGTTTATTCTTGATGTTCAGCAGCCGACGCGTTTCGTCCTAAAGGCAGGACGTCATCAGGGCTGCAAGTGCAAACACATAATACAGACACAATTGCCTAGTTTGAAAGTCTAAGTCGTAATATCAGAGGAACCGCAAGATAAGAGTACGAGGTGAGCTGTTCATCAATGACATAAATAATAAGTCTTTTGTATAACTATGCAGCAGTTTGCATGCTTTTCTGATCCCAGGATGTGGATGCATAATTTGATTGTTTAAATGAGAAACAATAGATTGTATCTAGAGTGAGAATCATAGGCAAGAAGTGCCCGCTTATTTTTCTAACAGTGTGAAGTTATTGAATTCTTTGTATGTACCACACGGCACAGTGAGCTGTATCACAATGATTAGTTTTTTAAGAGATTTGAGTTATGTTTTCAGGCTATTACTGATTGAGATTGTACGCATATGATTGAGATTGTACACATGTACTGATGTGTCTGTATTATGTGTTTGCACTTGCAGCCCTGATGACGTCCTGCCTTTAGGACGAAACGCGTCGGCTGCTGAACATCAAGAATAAACAAGAGAAAAAAATTTTTTTGAACTATAAATTGATGTATGTTTCTTTTGAAGATTAAAATTTCTGATTGAGTCTGAGATAAACAAGCACTCCCAGCTCATTTTTGCATTTGTTCAGTTTGATCTGGGGTTAGGATGATGCCCCAGTAGTTGGTGGAGTGTTATCACTAATTTGATGTACTATCCCTAGTGCACCTATTATACCCTACGTCGTCCAAAAATCTCTCTGCATAAACCAAGGTTTTTTTAATGGTTGAGTAACTCATCCAAACAAATCACTTTTACTTTAGCATAATTGGCTCCGAGCGATGGTTTAATAATGAGCCGACACGATCACCCGCCTGCGTTAGTGGTATACCCAAGGAATGATTTTACATATAAAAGAAGGTTTTTACCGGGTGTGTAACTCTTTAGACACTCGGCATATACGGCACATAGCTATTCTCTTTCCTCATTCACTCGCGCAATACTGGTAAGCTCGCCATTATACAATACGCTGGTTGGTCTTAGACCACTTATGACCAGATATACGGCGCACATGCATATTTATCGCAATTGTTAAATAGTTGCATAGCTCATAACTCGACGGAATAGTCACTACATAACAATAATGAATCGTAGATCATTCATATCTTGTTCATGATGGGCACCAAAACGAACTTTGAGCATGCGCACAGCTCTCACAACTAGCAATTTAATCCACACTAGTCACGGTTAAATAAACAAGCACCCGTGTCCAACCACTTCTGGACAACACAATAAGAACCTGTTGCACTGAGACCTGCTCCCTTATTTCCTTAGGCGATCACCAAGGCGGCCCCGCCCACACGATCTTCCCACCGGCTGGTGTAGAAGATACAAACAAAGTTTTAAGGTATGCATAGACCTATACACATCGGCTAGAATGTCATTCATTACTCTAATTAAGTTGAGGCCTGAGTTCTTTCTTATATATTGGTTATAGAAAGATTGCGTCAATCACGCACCATGTGCTTATCGGCTGACAAGCTCCTTCCCAAGTTGAAGAACTGACGAATGACACACCTACCTTTAATAAGGTGAGCGCAAAAAGGGGTTTTCTAAATACTTTTTGGTTTTAACACTGACACATACAAGGCCCTGACCTCATTTAATTTACATTCATAGGCTGTCCTATCATATTCCAGTCCTGATGAAGACTCTCTATAGATGTGTGGCTCAATGGATAGAGCGGCAGACCCTGATGCAGAGGTTTAGCCCGGGACCAGGGTTCAATTCCCCGCCTTGGCGGGTCTTGGGCTCAAAATTCCACGGACCTGATAATTCTCGCCTCGTGCCTATTCCAATCATGGAGTGCAACTCTGCAACTCTGGGCAATAGTTTGCTTAATCTCCACAACGGCCTCCACAACGCTAAGGATGCCTGGCCTCCACCTTGGGGGTGCCCAGGAGTGGACACCTCACAGGGAAAGCCAGGATGGGTTCCACAGCGGTATTCGTACAAGCACCTTGAGACCGTTGCGGGTGAGTAGTGCGCTATACAAGTATCAATTTACATTTACATTTACATATAGATGCACATAAATCAGCGCATCCCACCTAGTGTCGAAACGTCGACATTCTTTTTAAATATCCGTCTGCACAGAGTCCCAACGAACTAAAGAAATAATTTATCTTCCTGAGACTATTGTGATCAAACATTGATATTTTGGATGTATTGTTTTGTCTATATTTATGATTTACTGTATATATGTTTAATCACTTGGAACACTCAGTCACCAGTCACGACTCACTCACTTTATGTATTCTCAGTTCATGCTTTGTTTGTATTGGTTAGCTCGCCTAAGGCATTTTGAATTTAATCCGTTAAAAGGCTGAATACTAAAGATTTACCTTTACTTCCACTGTGGTCAGTGTCCGTTGTTCTGATATATCCTTCATTGGATATATTGTTCCTTTTATGTATTCAATACGTTTTTCAATTTAATTGTGTTCCCAACAGAACCATTTTTTTGTTTAATTACCCACCCAGGTTCTGAGGGTTACTGGGTTACCCCATTACGTTTAATGGCAACTCATAATGAGGCCCTAAAGAAAGTTCAACGTACTTAACCATGAAGCCCCTCTTTTTACAAGGATTTTGGAGTGTGTATGTATGAAAATCCTCAGATAAATCCCACTCTTAACCCCCTCTTTAGTGCCAGAAAAGGTACAAGTAAACCCTAGGAAAGCCAGCAAATAACTTACTCTGTCTGATGATAGTTGACCCATTACACTGTCATGCTGATCATAAAATGCCTGCAATGAGAGAGTGCACTCAGGCTGTAAACTAAAATCCCCCTTGATAAAGTAAATAATAATTTATCACAGCACAATGGTTTACATTTTGCCTGTATTCTAACAAAAAATAACCTAAGGTTTCTTGATTGTGCTACGGGATTGTGGGCATAGAGCTTCATACACAGGAACGTGGGTATGTAAATGGCCAATATTCCCTGCAAGCAGTGTTTAATTTGCAAAAAAATAAGTGCTGCGGCTTTCGTTAGGAATCCTCCGCACCTTGCCCCATTGCCACTGCTGGCGTTACCAGTGACAGTACCTACAAAATTACTAACCGGTGCACGGCTAAAAGTGTAACAATTCAGAATTTCCCAGGCCCAAAAGCTATAAAAACATAGGTGGCAGGTATTAGTTGTTTTTAATATATAGTGAATTAATAAATAATTACCATTCTGCTCATCTTTAAATTGTACAAACAGCGCCTCCATGTGGCAGCTGCCATAAGTGCCGGTGGTGCCGGCGCCAAGCCCCAGAAACCACTGGCTCAAATTAGGAACTGCCTGCATGTGACCCAGCCTATATCCATCACCCACTCTCTGGTCCCTATCAGGGATCCCAGGCATTATTGCCATTGAAGGCATGACCCTTCAGAAAGTTTCAATAGTATATCAACAATCTGCCGGTTGAGACTGGTTCTGTGCTCTGTCTGTCATAGCCACGTTCTTCTTGTACATCTGTGTGCATGCATGCGCAGCCTATGTGCACGGGTAAACTGTGAAGAGTGCTAGAGTTTTATCTTATGCAAGTGCCAAGAAGCACATTCTGAGGCTCTGCATGCATCTGCCTGGCCCTGGGCCATGACTTTCCCATTAAACCTCACGGATCCTCCCTGCTGTAGTCACTCTGATCCATGTTAGCTCCACATCCTGTTCCGTCCTGCAGGCGCATTGCATGGCCACTTATAACGCGTACTTATGTGGACAATAAATGCATAATATAGAATATGCAATATTGATTTTTGGCGCGTGACTCCTGATTTGACTTTACAATATAGGCGGTAAAAATAAATCACATTGGTGTTTTTCCTGATATGCAGGGAGATTTGTGAGTGTACAGGCCATACGGTAATCAGCGTTCTACTGCACGTCTTTCACCAGCATAAGGGAGTAGTTTAATATGCAAATATACTAAGAAAAGTGTCCCCACCTTGCCATAAGTCAATATTAGTTATCACAAAGTATGACCTATCTTGGACGCACTGCTAGCATCAGTTATGTATATCAAACATTATTTTTTAAATATTAAGTCCATCCTTGAAGAAGTATCAACAAAGTTGCATCATAGTCAGAATAAAACATGATTCTTAGCAAGTGAATCATGATATATTCATGACCACTCTGCTACCTCAGTATGAAGTTAATTAAAACCATTATATTTTTTCATGATCAAAAAAATATAACAATTCACCTCAGTGTTGCAGCTAGTGGACAACTACATTTATTTATTTATTTATTTATACAGTTTTATATAGCGCAAACGTGGCCCTAGTAGGGTATCAGAGCGCTTTACAATTAGGCAGGAAAACATGATAACCAAGCAACTCAATCGCTGTCAATACCTGTTGCAAGTCGGGAGAAGGCCAGTGAGTTAAACACCTGAGGGCAGATTTACAAGCAAGTGATGCATCTATAGAGATGCTTCACTTTCCTTGTGCCACCCTAAAAAATGCTTGCGCCACCATGGGTGCACCGTCTTTACAATACAGCGCACCATGGGGGAAGGATTGACAGATGCGTCAGAAATTCTGATGTATCTGTTGGGGAAAAAGTCACGCATTGCTGGAGTGTCGCAAGCACGACGCAACTCCAGTACTGCATTTTGAGGCCTATTCCCACTACACTGCGTCATTCCTTATGCCTGCTTTAAGCAGACGTAAGGTTTTGATGCAGTGGTGTCCTAAAAGTGATGCAGTGAAATCTTGTAGATTTTACTGCCTCACTTTTACAAGGCTTTCCTGCGTAGGAATGCCCCCCTGCATACATTATACCTGACGCACGTATAATGTGACACAGGGCTTTACAACGTGACGCATCTCCCTAGATGTGTCACGTTGTAAATAGAGTGCGCCGCCGAAAAAAGTGACGTAATGGCGTCACGAAGAGGCAAAAGGGGCTTGTAAATCTGCCCCCAGTACTTCGATGGCAGTGAGAGCCCAGGTTGAGACACTGTGTCAGCTAATTACCTATACTACTAGGATAGAGTCTTGTTCATCAAAAACAATTTGACTTCTGTTTTGAATGATGTGATTGACGGGTTCAGTCTCATTTCAGGAAGGAGGGCACAACGAACACATAAACCAGATGAAAGACAGCTAGTGAAAAGGTAACAAGAGGTATATTATTCAGTGGTCCACCATTCTATCTGTGACTGGAGCAAGAGTTATTTAGTCCCAGTTGGGGTCTTGTTGTGACCTATTTTGCTTTATGCAGGGCACACTGCACCCATCCTATTCACCAGTTGAACTATAAAAATGACTATTGTTTTTCATTGTAGCTCCACAGATTTTGCAACCTCTCTATATGTGAGTGTTTATAAAGGATTAATTATTGACTGGAAACAAATCTCAACATGCATTAATATTTATTGGTTCACATCCGAACATTCATCAGCATTAGCGACACAACTATGCCCATGTAGTATCACCCTACTAGTCAGGTGTAAAACTGTGGTTGATTGATTGGACCAGCAATCAAGATTTCTGAGTCCAAAAATCTTAACAAGCATTCAATTTACTGATATTGCAAATTGAAATATGCAGAAGGGTTGTATTTTTGATACATGGTGGACAGTCTTGGCCCGATTGTGCCCACTAATAAGTAATGGTTGTAATGTTTGGAAATATTGTCGGCCATCTTAGTTCACTGGTGCCCACCCTTGGTGTAACATGTGAAGCATTTGTAATTATTACTGGGGTCTAAGGCCTCTGCCGGTAGGGTTGGTGTACCCTGTCTGCATCCATGCATGTTCTTACTCCTCCTTTCTTTCATACCTTCAACAATTCATTCAGCCATCCATAAATGTGCTCATGCATTGAAGCATTCATTCATCCAAGTATGATACTCCTATAAGTTTCCATACACTCAGTCACTCAGTTAATCATCCATGCACTCAATCATTCATCTAACCATTGACTCGGTATCCCATTCGTTCAGTCATCTATGAACACATTGACACACTTGCCAATCAATAAAGAATATATTAGAACCCCAATACCCTATGCCAATCCTTCTTAGTGTCGTAACCCCAAGATGCCACTCTAGTGGCAAACGTCGCAATAAAGAAATAATAACTAACATAGCACATGGGGTAAACCATTATTAAACCTGCTTCTAATTTGGGGTTTATGGTTCAGTAGAAAAACTGATTTATACTTGGAGCAAATGCAAGACTAATACCCCCAAAGATCTAGTTCAACCACTTAAGTGTAAAACCATTTGTATTCACCACATGCATAACCACTACCCACACAATATTGTCATGAGGAATTACGTGGAAAAATAGAGTTAGGCAGAAACCAAAGTTTACTTTATAACTCCCACTTGTCTTGCACCTTTTCTTTTTTCATTAGAAGTTCTTGATATTTATCATATTTGTTTCAGTTTTTTCGGAAATTAGACGATCCAACAAACTCCTCCATCTGTGAAAAAATAACCTCTGAGTCATTTAGTGAAGGTCACATTGAGAGACATCTGGATTCCAGTTTTAACATCTGTGCTCACATATATTAAGATCCCTTCTCTTCTGACATGGACTGCAGCAGTGTACTAATAAACAAAGAATCATTAATGCTTCCTCAACAGCTAATAGAGATGGCCTCTTAAAATGCACTTATTCGCAAGGACTTATCCATATAATTAACAACCTTTTTAAAGGCTGAGTGACTTTGTTTCAAGAGAGCTGGTTTCAAACATATAAAGTTTCTGGAAGTTGGAATTGTAACAACAAAACTGAAATGTAAAATATTTTAGAACATTGGAAGTGGGAAACTGTGGAATTGAAGTGGGCATTGTAATCAGAGGCAGAGGTGTGCTGCTAAAAGGGCCCCGAATGACAGCATCTGCCTCTCCCAATCCTCTGGTGCTTTTAGAAGTGCATGATGTAGCAGGGACGACTTAAGGGGCATATTATCAAGGAATTTATCTCCGCTTTTTTGGCTTTAAAAGCCAAGAAAGCGGAAATAAAATTATCTCCCTATCAGCAACAGGGTGCTAACACGCAAATTCGCATGTTAGCACCCTTTTTCTCTACGCTTCCCCTTGCATCTCTAATGAGATGCAAAGGGGGCATTCCAGAGAAAAATAATAGGAGAAGTGTTGTTAAGCGACATTTCTCCTATTATCAAGGATTTCGCTAACCCTGTTAGTGATAAAAAAAAGCAGCGCTAACCGCGGTTAGCGGTGCTGTTTTTTACACCTGGTATTTTCCTGACTTAGCCATGATATCCTATGGAAGGTGGATATCATGGCTAAGTTTGCGAGCCCCTATTATCAAGCTAACGCCAAACTTCGAGAGATTATCGTTGGTTTTCCAGCGATAATCTCTCATTTGGCCGTTAACGCAAGGATTTTTATCACTTCTGAGATAAACCTTGCTAATAGCAAGTGATCTCTGCGATAATTTCCTGCGATGCTTAGCGTTAAAAAATATGTTGCTAAGCATCGTTAGGGATAAATATCGCTAATCGTTGGTAACATGCCCCTAAGTGCGGTGCGACTGGTGCTGTCGCACTGGGCTCTGACCTTAAGGGGGGGCACTAACCTCAGAGGGAGCGCTGTGCTTAGCAATAGATTGCAATTTAAAAGCACCTGCTGCAGAGTTCCTTGTGCATCCAGCTTTCAGGCAGCAATACAAATGTCAAGATAACTCTTGTGATTATTGTGCCTGCTAGAGAGGGAGACGGAGTTTTGTCTAGTGGCGGTTTTGACTCATCAAGTAGAGCAGAAGGTTAATATACCTTCAGAGCCGGACTGACTACCGGGCGTTTTGGAATTCTGCCGAGCTGGGGGCAGAGTTCACTGCAGTGGGGGCTGATTTCGTTCATGGAGACCTGCGTGTACTTCGAAATAATTAAAGCAAAACAAATTTCGTTCAGTACAGGCAGGTCCCCATCAACGAAATCTGCCCTCGGGTCAGCAGCATTCCATTTCGCCCGGTAGCCAGTCCGGCCCTGTATACCATCTGCAATGAACAGATCTGTATTTTATGTGGAGAGCTAAGTGGATTAGTAAAGTCAGCCTTAACCAGCACTTTAAAATTAAATAAATGCATGTGAGAGGGGCTATGGAGAGATGAAGGGGACTTTTTCTGGGTGGAAGTGAGGGGCTATGTGGAGGAGGTCATGGAGAGGAGAGCAGCAAAAAAGATTGTCGCACCGGGCGCCTCCAGCGCTAAAGTCACCCTCTGCAGGGTTGTGCTCAGTTGAAGGGAGAGGAGATTATCCCTTTCCTACTTTCACAGCTCTGGTATTCTGGACAGAGAAAGTGCTTAATTTGCTCTGGTGACTGCAGGCTGTGCCCAACAGCCATATTTTTTGGGGCGAGCACTTATTTTTCATGAGCAAACTTTGACCCAAAAAGGAAAAGAATGCAAAAAGGTAAAGGGAAACGAAAAGAAAAGAAAACAATAAAGGAAGAAACCATGAATTAACAGCAAGCCGCTATGGTGAGAAAATAGGCAGAGTGTGTGGTGAGGAATGAAAGAGGCATGACTGCTCAGCCTTAGGCCCAGACTTACAAAGATTTTGCACCTGGTTTATGTTGCAAAATCTGGGTAAGTATCTACACACCAATGCAAATTGCGATTTGCATTGGTTTGTAATGAAAAGTAATCCATGCAATGCGCTGCTTTGCGTTACTTCGCTTCAAAGATGTGTGCCATGTGTGGAAAAAAATGGGAACAAAATTTGCCATTCATTTCCTTTAAACAGGCATTAAATAAAGCCGCCAAATTTCATTAGTTGATCACTGATAAAGACATTTTTTCACATCGTTCCCATTCATGGTCTGTGATCAATAGTTACAAAACTCTTACCCCGGCGGCCTATTTGGACACAACTTACTCTATTTTTATCAAAAAAGATTGATGGCCTTGCGCTTTGGTAAATTTCAAACTCTTGCCGATGAGCCAATCTGGAAGCACATTGAATCTGTTGTTTGTCGTCTTTGTGGTAAAACAAAAGAAGATTTAATCCACATAATATGTCATTGTAAGAAGCTGAACAAGGAGTGAGCGTTTTTCTTAAAGAAAATCTTTCTGGTAAAGAGAATATGCACATGCCGGACTGCAGTCATTGGCGGCTTGGACTCAACAGCTCCCCAAATGAATTGTAAGATGGTAAAGTTTTTGTTGGCCTTTGAAAAATGCTTGAAAGCAAGCCCGTCAATGGTCATATAACATCATTTATACTTATTAGGACAGAGGACAAACCCTGAAGGAAGTTATTATTTTAAGGTTTTAGGAAAAAGATATCTTTTGGAATTAGTTTTATTGAAATTTATGTTTATTTGATTTCTCTTTTTATGTCATTTTATTTTAATTTTGGTTGAAAATTGTAAAAGAAATTTGTTATGGTTTTAATTAACTAAACAATAAAGACTAAATTCAAAAATTCAAAAATGCTGCATGGGTGTTCCTGCACATCCACGCAGGGATTTTGACGCAAATCCATATCTACAATGACTTTTAAACATGGCTTTGCATCAAAATACAGTGCCTTCCTGATACTGGCATAACAAGGAGAAATATTCAAATTCTCCCTGTTTCTTCCTATTTGAATGTGTGCTCCATTCTGCAAAGAGGAAATTGCCTTATTGCTAGTTTTTGCCCAGGAAGGGAACCGTTCCTCAACAAAATCTATGCTGACTACAACACAGACTAGGGTACCTGCACTGCCTGTAGTAAGTGCACCTGCACAGGAAGAGAGCCGACCTGCAGCACCTCTTTGTAGATATGGTACAGTTCTGCTCTCTCTAGTTGACCCAATGGAGCACAGCAGCTTTGCTTCTTCCCTTCGTTGCATCAAAGCTTTGTCAATCTGGGCTTTAGTATTCAGCATCTCGACTTTCAATAATGCCCGACACGGGCTTCTGAGGTAAACATTGGGTCTCAGCACTTACTCCTTTAGAAGCCTAGCAATGGGCAGAGAGAGCTGCTGGACGTCTGCTTTAGGAAATTAAAGGAGTGAAGCAGTTTGCCAAGCTAGAGGGGAAAGCAGGGATTGTGGAGGATTTAACCTCCTTCCTTCGCCATCTTCCACTTTCATGGAGTGACGGTGTGTGCACAGGTGGTGCATGCCTGCATGAACTCTCCTTAATGCAAATGTTGTTCTGTCACTTTGGGAGGAGCATGTGTTGGGGCTATTGCATGTTCTTTTTTTTTAGTTAAAAAGAAAGTTTATTGGAAGTAAATATGTTAGCAATACAACTGAGATGAGAACAACATATAATAGAAAAGTTACATGTAATGTATCAATTGTGTAGCCAAGAAAACAAGTATGGTTCAAAGCAAAGAAAAATAAAAAATATTATAAGGTATGATACCAGAATAGGTAAATATCAATATACAACAAAATTACATTGTATGACAAATATGCAAGTATAAAATGGAGAATACAGTACAAGATAAAACAGAGCATGCAATAAGAACTCAGAGCAATGTCATGGGAGTTTAGCAACTTCTTGTTGTGAAGGAGGCAAACGAAGAGAGCGACTTGCGCTTGTGTCAATAAAGAGTGTGACAGGTGACCACAGATGAAGACGTTTAGGTGCCATGTGTAACGGGTATACAAAAGATGTGTCAAGTCTATCATTATAACAAACCGCATACCACCATGCCTAAAATTATAGTTTGGTGAAGTCCTTCCAGTTCTTGGTAATATGCAGAAAGGTCACTGCCAGCATTAAGTCTATGATCTTAACATTAGACTCACAATTTTCCGATATGGGGGATAGACTACCTAGGAAAATATGCAAGGGGGTAAAAGGGTGGGTGGAGTTAAAAATGGAGTTTATTTGAGCCCATACTTTTTTCCAAAAAGTGTGAACAATATTACATGTGAAGAGCATATGAAATAGGCCAGTCTGTGGTAACGAACAAGACCAACATAGATCTGGGATATGAGCATGTCTAGCATGAAGTATGAGTGGAGAAAGTAAGAGCCTATTGTAAATAAAAAAGAGTGTTTGTGTGGTATTAGCCACCCTAGAAGATTTACGAATTTTAAGCCAAATTTTACCCCAAAGGTCTATCAGCCAGGAGGATCCTAAATCGGTTTCCCACGCTAATTCTACCTTAGTTTTATCCCTTGGATGTGAGGAAGTATGAAGAAACTTATATATAGAGGACGCAGCTGAAGCACCAAGAACACTGTCCTAAGTGTACCCGTATGCAAGAGCTCATATGGATCAGTTGGTTGGATTAACTCAAATTTTGAGTGGGCATTTTGAATAGCTTCCGACAGGAGAGTATATTTAGATTTAAAGGATAGAGGTAAGGTGAACACAGAGCTAGCCCTTTCAAATGACAGAATATGATCTTGATCATAGAGTTGATGGACCCATATATTACCACACTGTTTCCAAGCTTTCCAAAAGATGGGCTTGTTATTAATTAAAATATTCTTATTATGACAAATGGGTGAGGTAGAGAAGGAGGTCTCGGCAGCAGATGGGATCATCTTGGAAGTAAGTTTAATTATGGGAGTGGAAATGGATTGTGGTATACTTGTAAAAGAGAGGTACTCTTGAAATAAGAAAGGTGAAAGAAAAGATTTCTCAAGTAAGGGCCATTTAGGGAGATAGATGTCAGAATAAGAGAGCCACTTTCATGCCTGGTGCAGAAGGAATGATTTGTGGTTAGTAGGAAGGTCAGGGAAATTCACCCCACCCTCCGACTTTGAACAAATTAGTTTTGAAACATACATACGTGCTTTTTTAGTACTCCATAAAAAGGAGGACAAAATGGAAGTAATCTTCTTGAAATGTTTGGATGGAATAGTTAATGGAATATTAGAGATCGTATACAAGACTATGGGCGAGAGCATCATTTTAATGGTGTCCAATCGGCCCCACCACGATAAATAAGAAGGATGCCACTTCGACGTCAAAGACGATAATTTTTGGATTCAGTTTTCCAAACAGCGAGAAATTGTCTCTGAAATGGTCGGAGAGAAGTGCAAACCTAAGTAATTAATGTATTGGGGGCTCCAAGTGAAACCTGAAGAGACAAAATCAGCACTGAGAGTAAACTTGGTGAGAGGTAAATTCTCACACTTATCCCTGTTTAATTTATAACCAGAGACAAATGCAAAGGACTGAACCTCTACTAGAAAATCAGGAAGAGAAGTCTGAGGTCGGGATAAAAACTTAAGAACATTATCAGCATATGCTGCCATCTAGAGAGTAGTATCCTTAAAAGTCACCCATGAATATCGGCATTTTGGCGAATTCACAATAGAAAGGGTTCCAAAGCAAGGTTAAAAAGAAAAGGAGAAAGTGGACAACCCTGCCTGACACCTCTATGTAGGTGAAAGTAAGGAGAAAGGTCACCATTTACTGCGCTAGGATTACAATAGAGAAGGGAGATTAAAGTGATAATCTTCGGGCGAAAACCAAACCATTGAAGGACACGGAAAAGATAAGGCCACTCAACTCTATCGAATGCTTTTTCAGCATCAAGCGCTATGGCCGCTAGACGATGAGAGGAGTGTGAGGCTTTAGACAAAATATCAAAAAATAAACGGGTATTATCTGTAATAAGACATCCTTTAATAAATCCGGATTGTTCTGCTCCTAGCAAATCGGGCAAATGAGATTCGAGCCGCAAAGCTAATGCTTTTGACAAAATCTTATAATCAATATTGACTAGAGATATAGGGCGGTAATTTTTACAATGTTGTGGATCCTTACCTTCTTTTGGTGTAAGGCAAAGAAGGGCATCTGCAAATGAGCCAGAAGATTGACCCGACTTCAAAAAAGCAGAGACGAGGATACATAATTTAGGGAGGAGTAAATTTGAAAAATGGGCAAAGAACTCAACAGTGAACCCATCTGGACCCGGAGCCTTGTCCTTCTTAAGTGTCTTTAAAGCCTCCGAAAGTTCCTTCTGTGAGAGATCAGTTTCTAATGGGGAAAGATCCAAATTAATAGGAGGGGAAAATTGTATTGGAGATAGAAATTGAGTTATGTCATGGTCAGAGGAAGAAGTTTCAGACGTGTAATGTGATTCATAAAAGTGAAGAAACTCATTCAAGATATCTCCATCTTTAAATTTCAATTGAGTATCTTGACCAAAAACAGATTCAATGTTAAGCCTATTTTGTTTAACCTTTAAATAATTAGGTAGCAACTTACCAGCTTTATTCTGGCCTCCGTAGTATTTGGCACTGGATCGTAGCAGAAAATTGGAAGCGTTGTTGGTCGTATCCTGATTGAACTGAAATTTGGCCTTAAGAAGGTCGGATAAGCAGTCCTTAGATTTGGATGAGTAATAGGAATGTTCCAATGCTTTAATTTTGGCTAAGAGAGCATTAGTAGTATGTTGTGCTTTTCGACGTTTATTGGAAACAAATCTGATAATAAAATCCCTAGCTGAAGCCTTAAATGCATCCCAGACTACATGAATAGATGTACTATTTGTGTGATTAAAGAGAAATAAATTGTGAAAAAAGGAAGTAAAAACTGGATCTAAAAGCACAGAATTATTAAAACGCCATTTACGAGTTAGTTTAGTCTTGTCTAAGACATCAAGAAGCATAGAGACCGGTGCATGGTCAGATATTAAAATGAAGCCAATATCTGCCTTTACAAGTGATTGAGCTACATTATGAGAGATGGGAAAATAATCCAGTCTGGACTGAGTGTGGTGCAACGTGGAGTAGAAAGAATATTCCCTTATTGTGGGATTACAAAGTCGCCAAGCGTCTATCAGTTTGTGTTGCTTTACAATTTGTGTGAATAATTTGTGAGATTTGTGAGGAATAAAAGAAGATAAAGAATGTCGATCAATAAAGGGGTCAAAAATGTCATTACAATCACCGGCAAGGATGAAGTTCTCATCATAACATTATGTTATTTGTGATGCTAGAGATTTCCAAAAGGAAGGATCGCCTGTTGTAGGCGCATATATGTTCAACAAGGAGAAACATTTAACAAATACCCATCTACCTGCTGGGTCAGAGCAATGGGAAAGTACCTTAATAAGAAGGGATTTACGAAAAAGAATAAGGACACCATTTCGTTTGCCATCACCTGGAGAAAATAAAACTTTGTGTACCCAATTTCTCTTTAGCTTTATAGATTCTTCAGCTGACAAATGGGACTCTTGTATATATGCAATATCTGTGTCTACTTTGGCTAAATGAGTTAAAACCCTTTGTCTCTTAATAGGTGAATGCAAACCCCTGACATTCCATGAATTAACTTTTAAAGGCATATATTAGAACCATAGCAAAATGATGAAAACAAAAAGAAACAACAATCTGAGCAAATAGAACCATAATGAACAATTAACCAATAGCATTTGAAAAGAGGTAATGAAGATGAAGAAGAAAAGAGAAGAAAAAAGAAGGAATAATATTGAAGAATCGCGTAATAGGGAGTAGGAGAATAAGAAAAGGTAAGAAAAAGTGCTGAGGCAGGAGAGTGAAAAGGTCAAGAAGAGAGGTGAGAAAGAAAAGAAAAGGAGAACAAAACATGCAGAAAGAGAAAAGATAAGAAGACAAAAGACTTACAACAAATCCAAGACATACGGGAGGTGGAGGGATAGAAGGCCACAGCGAATAATGAGACATAACTATAATGCATGCCTGAAGGAGAGAAAAATACGTTAAAGAAAATTGCAGATACAAACAATTATTTGGAATGTGAAGACGAAGTCGTTTCCATCGGATGAGCCTGAAACGAGTAAAGGAAGCTTTTCAATTGCATTGGATCCTCATAAGTATTAGTTTTGTTATTTAAGGTCACCTTAAAAAGGCAGGGATGAAAAAGACCATAACGTGCCCCTATCGATCGTAACTGGGGCAGTAGTGACAGGAATTCCTTACGTCGATCTGCTGTTGATTTGGCATAATCTTGCGTGAAAAATAAGGAGTTACCAGACCAGGTGATTCTATTAAGTGCTCTAGAAGCAGATAAGACCTTCAACAAATCAGTGTACTCCAGAAAGTATGTATTCACCCCTCTTGGTTTCCTGGCTGAAGGTGAGGATGATGATATGTGTAGTCTTGAACCTAAGCGATGGGCTCTTTGAATATTCAAATTAGTGCTTTCCGGGAGTTTAAGAATTTGCGGGAGAAATGACTTGAAAAAAGTGATGGAATCCAAGCCCTCCGTCTCTTCAGGCAGACCGTAAATGCGAAGGTCATTCCTTCTATTTCTGTTCTCCAAATGTTCCACTTGCTTATGGAGTATCAGTACCTGAGAAGATAAGGACTCCACTTTGGATGTGGAAGAGGACAAGAAGTCAACGCTTTGTTCCAGTGTGATGACACGCTCCTCCATATTAGACCATTTATTAGTGAGAACTTGAAGCGCTGAGTTGGTTTCTTCAATAAATGGACGCAGAGCTCGGATTTCTTCTATCAGCAGATCCATAGTAACCGAAGAGTTTTGTTTCGGAGGAGAATGAGGGTCTTTCTTCAAACTCTTGGTGGATGTCTTCGTTATAGTAGAAGAAGCAGTACTCGTTGATGGCGTTGAGGTTTTAGACAAATAACTAGCAGAATCATCCATAGCAAGTCACTGATAACGTGAACTAGTTTGAGGTAAAAACGCAGGTTGTACAGGCTTGGACTGAGATAGAAATTTTATATGCCTTCCCATATAGAAGGTAAAGTGAGGACCTGAAAAGCAAAAGAGTTAACAATAGCAAGCGGCTAGTGACATATAATCCTTGAATTATAAATAGCTAAGTTTAGGAGAACACAGTAGTATGCAATACAATGTATCAGATGTAATGTGTAAGAACACCCCCAAAAGTAAAATGATGTACTATATGTGAAAAAGTGGAAAAGATGCACAGCCCAAATGAGAAACAATCAACGGTTAAACAAGTAGGCACCCATTAAGTCGTAGCATCAACCAACAGTATAGAAAAAATGCTATATAATTATGCCACTAAAGGTCATTCAGGGAGAAAGCATACACTTATCAAACTGGTGCTAAAATTGACCTATATATGACTAGTAACACATTGATAATAGGCGTACTGAAAAGCCTCTGCAATTATTAGACTCAAAAAGTCGAGAGTGTGCACTGATGGAGTAAAGAAACACTTAATAATTAAGAAAACAAGTAATCAGTTAAGCATTAGCATTAGTTGACTGCCTAGTCGAAAGAAGCTAGATCTGAGACAAGAAGGCAGGTGGGGAATGCCATCAAATTCATGTACAAAACAACACAGAATGCCACCAAGATATAAACAGTGACTTTAGTTCTCAGTATAGCTCGTGAAAAATCATTTGAATAGCGCACTTTTGTGTTATAAGGAGGGTATAAAGATGTCTTAATGCAAAAAAGGCTCCATGCACAATAAAAGAAAGTAGAGAGCAAAAATGGGAAACAGAATCACATTAAAGGTATTATATGAGCAAGTTATGAGAAGAAAAAAGTCTTGCAGGCCATGTAAATGCTGCTAATGTGATCTTTTCTTAGTAAACTTGAGTAGCGTGTAGATCATACATGGAAAAAGGCAAGAGCTGCAAGAGGCATCACATGGTATTCTGACAGTTTAAAGTCAGAAAAAGCGGCATGTAGAGGTAAGGAACGTAAATGGCGGAAGACAAAATCTAAGGAAGACAGACTGAATTATACCATCTCACATAGGACCTATCTCAAAAAACTGTAATATATAGCCAGGCGTTCGCATTTAGCCACTCGGATAGAGGGAGCCAAGGGCTCCTTGAAAGAACTTTTTAAAGTTCTAAAAGAATTTACCTCCCCTACGTGAGCATCACCACTTGTTCATCCTCGCAAGAGTTCTGTGAGGAACTTGCCCTACATTTTACCAGTAAAATAGACAAGATCTATAATTCCTTTTCCTTAAACGATGAACATGGAGCAGAAGTACCTGCTCAAGGCAACCCTATATCATCTAAACTGGAGCACTTCTCTCCTGTAAAAAGTGAGCAAATGCTATCACTCCTAAAACAAAGTAAGTCTGGCTCGCCAACTGATGTAGCACCCCCCCACATTATGTCTACTCTAGGGACAGAAGTGGTAAACCCAATTACGGAAATTTGTAATCTATCCCTATCCTCTGCCTCTTTTCCTTTGAAATGGAAGAAGGCTTTATTAAGCCTTTGCAAAAAAAAACCTCGGCTGATCATCGAGATATGCACAATTATAGGCCAATTTCTCTCCTTCCTCTGTGTTCAAAAATCATTGAGTCCACGGTTAATCATCAACTCTCAGATTATCTGGAACTGCACCACCTTCTTGACCCTTCACAATCTGGCTTCCGTGCTGGGTTCAGCACGGAGTCCGCACTAATGGAAGTGTCAGACACAATTAGGCTGCTGCTAGATGGAGGGACTCCCACTATGCTGGTCCTTCTAGATCTATCTGCGGCTTTTGACACCATCTCCCACAGGATCCTACAGGGAAAACTGGGGGAGATTGCTGTCACGGGAAAGGCCTTGGACTGGTTGCAGAGTTTCCTCACAGAGAGATCTCAATGTGTTCAACTTGACACGTGGGTGTCTGGGACAAAAATTGTGGACAAGGGAGTCCCGCAGGGCTCTGTATTAAGTCCCACATTATTTAATATTTACGTGTCGTCATTGGCTTCCGTGATTAAATCCTGCGGGTTTCAGACTATCTCATACGCCGACGACACACAGATAATTGTCCCAATTGAGAAGGATCAAGAGGGGGCGAGAGACAGATTTAAGCTGTGCATGATAAGGATAGCAGCATGGATGAAGTCACATTTCCTACAGCTGAACTCAAATAAAACCGAAATTATACTGTTCGGGAAAGCCGAACAGATATGGACCAATGAGTGGTGGCCAGAGGAATTGGGAGAAGCTCCAATCCCAAAAAATTGGGTAAGAAATCTGGGTGTGCTAATCGATTCCAAATTATCCATGGATGAGCATGTGAAAATTCTAGCTGGAAAATGCTTTGGACTAATTCTAATGCTAAAAAAGATCTTCCCATGGATCCCTCTTTCCTCCAGAAAAGTTCTGTTACAGGCACTTCTGGTCAGTAGGCTTGATTATGGGAATGCCTTGCTGGTAGGAATGAGGGAAGAACTATTCTCTAAACTGCAAGTCGTGCAAAACACGGCGGCCCGTCTTGCTCTTAAGAAGCCACCATGCACACCTGCTCTTCCCTTATGGAATGAATTACATTGGTTACCAATAAGGAAAAGAGCGATCTTTAAGCTCCTCTGCTTAGTTTTCAAAGCCTTGTTTGGAAGGGGACCGGAATACTTAACTAAGAAATTATTCTGGTATACCCCGACTCACCACCTACGATCGAGGGGACATAAGCTTCTCCAAATTCCTAGAATTAAGAAGTCCAGGATGGGGGGACGTGTGTTCTCCCATGTTGCCCCAAGACATTGGAATGCATTACCACTAGAGGTTCGGAGTTGCTCCACATATTAGGCCTTTAAAAAGAAATTAAAAACCTGGCTGTTCTGAGCACTCTGACTTAGTATATGGCAGTCTGCATACTGGTCGCCGAGAGATCCCTCTGGGGATGATTTGTGCGCCAGATACAAATAATAAATAATAATAATAATTGAAGGAATTGCATCAGTAAACATCACAGAATTAAAGTTGTAGTTGGACCCCAAGGTAAATGAACTTTGTGAAAGGCATTCAATTGGAGCTGTTGAGCATTCACTGGTGTCACGTAGAGAAGAGTAGATGTACCGCATAGGAGGGAGACTCCGTCAGCGGTAAGAATGAGGGGAGAACGTGAAAGCAGGCAGAAGCTCAGCAGACTAAAAAGGCATATTGCGCAAAGATGCAAGATGTGATATGCCTGAATTGGTGTTTAAAACAAAGTCTCTGCAACAGGCATAGAGGTCAAATACTGCAGTCTATGGGCAAGCGTCGGACTCGGCCAAACAAAAACCGCATAGGAGACAGCTCCGTCAGCGGGTAGCATAAAATGTCTGGCGCACCCTTCCTAGAACCGTGCTGCCAGTCACAAAGTAGGTTGAGGTGGAATTACAGACCTGAGAGGAGGTCTGAGGAAAGTATTTTGTTGTCCTGGTAGTTCTCTCCCCTCATCTTCAGAATGCTTACCCCAAATGTAGCGAGATGGGGACTGCGAGAGATATTACATTCCTGTCAGCGTGCGGCACAAAATGGCGGGCGCAACCGGCTTGAGCCGCGCTGCCACTCACTCGGCAACAAAGTCAAAAGCAGACCTGGTCAGGGATCAAAAGAGGCTCCAAAGGTATCCCGCCAGGTTCAGACGCCTGGAGACGACGCAGAAGTATAAAGCGTCACATGAAGCCGTTCTTGTCCCCGTTGGGCCCAGAGAGTCACAGAGCAGCTGCCATTCTCGTCTGGCGCAAGCCACGGCCCCCATTGCATGTTCTTAATCAAGTTTCTATAAAAGGCACAGACATGAAGAGAAGAACCCAAAGAGCCTCTTAAGAGTTGGCTGTTGTTTGGTGTGTGGATATCAGGGGGGCATAATCTCTGATTCCATCTGGTATTTATTCACTAAATGACAGGGATTCTGTATTATTCCGCCTGGAATGGGAATAACAGGAGGACCCATAAATACTGGGCAGTTTTCCTTCTTCATTGCGGTTTATCACCAGGTTTAAGCTTAAGCAGTGGGGGAGTGCTGTTGGAGGCTAGGGGGAGTGAGAAGGACGGGAGTTAAGGGAATGCAGGGCAATAGTGGATGGACATTGTCTTCTCTTCCTGTAGTTCCTCAACAGTTGTTAGAGGGGACCCAGCAAATACTCTTCACATGCCCCGCCCCAGGGCCAATCAGATGCAGATCTGGACTGCACTGTTGGAGCTAGCCCTGTGTTTGCAGACCTGGGATTGCAGGACCTTGAATGTGTGCATCTGGTTACCTTCATAATTCTAGCAGATATTCCCCACATTTACAGAAGCAGAGCAGGAGGAAGGGCGTTCTCCTACATCGAAGTCAAGACCTGGAACGAGCTCCCAATCAGCAACAGATGTGCCCCGAACCTTCACGCCTTCAAGTAGGACCTCAAGACCCTGCTCTTTGCCTGAGTAGGAGCTGCCCCCTCCCCCTAGGGCCTTGAGACCCTCATGGGTGAGTAGCACGCTCTATAAACCCCCTGTTCGATTGATTGATTGACCTCAGCATGTTCACACATACCAGTTGGTCCAGAAGTCTATAGTCTGGAATTCCACAGAAGATCATACCCTGATGACTGTCAAATATGGTAAATCTAATTAAATAGTTTAACCACTTGGATGCTAAGGGTATTTGCTCTTCTTCATGTAATTTCCATTGAAATCAATGGAAACTCCATGACGAGTTACCCTTGTCATTAGCACTGAAGGGGTTAAGCAAATTATGAGGAAATATTGGAAGTTAACAAAATGACAAGCAGCGATCACAGTCAGAGCATTTCACATCAGTTATTACATTTGAAAGGAGAGACAAGATGCACAGGATATGACTGAATTGTCTGTTCGTCCAATCAACACCAAAAGAGTGTACGATCTATAACTATATCTCTACAACACCCTTAGTTGTGTGAACAATGATGGAATTAAATGCAAAACTCAATTACTAAGCTGTATTGAGGAGATTAGAAAATGCGCAGTGCTAAATGAAATCAGAGGGCACCAGAGAAAGAAAGCCACCAGCCATACATTGCATTTGGGTTGATGAAAGAGTAGTGCCCAATTAACATACATCCACGTGGCCACATCTGCCCTTCCATAAGGAGAATCCTTTCTCACCAGTAACTTATGAATGTGGAAATTGTGTCATATTTCCAGATTACGCAGCGCGGTATCCCTTTTACGAGGCACCTAAGCGCATTATTTGTGTGTTAGCACCTACAGCATATGAGAGTGTTTAGTTAGAGAAGTGCAAAAGCACTTCAGTGTCCTCTCGAGATACCAGAGTGGCACTCTTGTCCTTCTTGGGTCATAGTGATTAGTAGTCTAGTTGTAGAAAGAAGAGTGAGAGACAGAGCGCACTCAGTTTATCTGCAGTTTTCTGCAGGGCACTAAAGACCAGAGCTCCCCACTGTAACTCTTCCCCTCTTCCCTCCATTTACCCCCAGTCAACCAGACAACCCGGACACCCAGGCTCCTCCTCACCTCCTCTGCTATCTCCCTTGGTGGAATTCCATCCTCCAGCTCAGCCCATCCACAGCCCCCTGCCCCCGATTATCTCAGGTTCTGGCACCATTCTCGAGGCAGCATTCCCGTCAAGTAGATTGCCTGCCCATCAATGCCTCTCCTCCACTCCCCCTTCAACCCCCAATGGGGATCATCACCTTCCAGTTCAGCCCACAAACCCCCCTCCGTCCTCTCGTCACCTGGGTCCCTTCTCATGCCTTGAGGCAACATTCTCCTACCCATTTACTCCTACCACAGATTATCTAGGCAGCCCCCCTCACAATAATCTTCCTGAACAGGACTCTCGTCCCTCTTTAAACCACCCTGACCCTCCCTCAGTCAGCAGGGACATTACGGCCTCTGACACCCTTCTTCACCCCTTGTTCCCTTCTCCCTTAGTCCCTTCCCCCTCACCCAAGACCACTCCGGACTCAGACACCCATCAATCCTACATAGACAGCTCGGCGCAGCGCCTCTCCCTACTTGAATCCCAGTTGGAAATACTGGTTCGAGGCCTGAGTGAAATTCTCTCCTCCCTTACCCTTACCCGAAAGCCCTCACATTCACCCTCAGAGCAAGCCGATCTTACCCATCCAACCATAGACAGAACAACGCCCCAATCCGAGCCACGCGTCTCACCCAGACCTAAAGTCGGTTCCCCCAGTAAAGGGAAGATCAGCTCCTTGGACACACTCTCTAGAACACCCTCCTCACTCTCCTCCCAGATAATGATTCTCCCCAAGGCACCCCTAGACCTTCCGCTGAACTCGTCCCCAAAATCTACGATCCAAGTTATCACAGGCTTCAGAAGCAAACACCCTCCCCCGAGAGCACCCAGACCCCCGTCCCACCTTGCCCTCCTGCCTAAAGCCCAACCGAACGAATACAGAGAAGTAACCCCCATCAACTGCATGCTCATAAACTGCAGATCAGCCTCTAAACATTCATCCGAACTTTCAGAAACCATTCTCTCCCATGACATACAGATAGCAGTCCTAACAGAAACCTGGCTCAACAACCTCTCCTACCCAATCATGGACATGTTAGTTCCCCCTGGTTTCACAATGATCAACAAGGACAGGCTAGGGAACAGAGGAGGGGGCATAGCAATCATCCACAAGAACAACATCGCCATCACGGAAATCTCCTCTTGCGCTTACAGCTCTTTTGAATGCCTCAACATCAAAACTCAGGACTCCAGACCCACACTCTGCCATCTTCTTTATCATCCCCCTGGCAATTCTTCAGAATTCACGGTTCACCTTTCAGACTTGATTGCCCACTGTGCCCTAGGCAACGCTAACTACATAATCCTGGGCGACTTCAATCTAAGGTCGAATGAAACCAAGAATCCACTCATTCAAACCTTAAACAACCTACTCCTAGAGAACAATCTGACTCTACATTGCCTAGAAGAAACTCACCACAAAGGAGCCATCCTTGACACCATTATTGCTGAAAGCAAGACTATCACCATCGATCACATCCTCCCAGTCGACTGGTCCGACGATCACATAGTCCTCTTTCACATTAACCTTCTAATCGTGGACAATACAATTCCAAAACGAGACATTCCCAAACGGGTTTGGAACACAGCTCAAATTCCTCGAGCGGTCCTAGAAGAAAGAATCAGCCTGCTACTCCCCCCTGACACTGACCACCTCTCATCCAACAATATCACCTCTCTCTACAACACTAATTTGACGCTTACCCTTGACCAAATTGCTCCCATTAAACTAAAGAAAGCTAGGAATATTCCCTCTAGATCATGGTTCACTTCCGATATCAACGATGAAAGAAGACTTCTAAGGGCTGCAGAAAGAACATGGAGGAATGATCCCTCAACCCTCCACCATGATCAACCCAAGCAGCCCGCAGGATGTACAAAAATCATATCAAGAATAAAAAGTCAGCTTTCTTCAGTTCTGCACTAGATAACGCAAAATACCGGCCTAAGAGCTTTTCAACATCATCAAGAATAAGACCTCCAAACCTACTCCCCCCTTAACTCAAGCATCCAAAGCTCGATGCGACAGCTTCGCAACCTTCTTTAACGACAAAATCGTCAAGATAGACCTAGCATTGGGCTCAACCCCCACCTCCCTCAATGAGATCAATACGCCCAAAAACCATGTCAACGCTTCCATAAAATCTCCACAACAGTGGTCATCATTTACTCTCATCCAGGAAGCAGAGATAGTCAATCTAATCTCCAAAGCCAAGCCCTCAGCACACTCCCTGGACCAGCTACCGCCTCTTCTGACCAAAGACCTAAAGCGAGTCCTAGCTCCAATATGGTGCAAGATCATCAATAGCTCTTTGAGCTCTGGATCCGTTCCAGACTGCCTCAAGGTAGGGCAAGTCACACCACTATTAAAGAAGCCAGGTCTAGACACAGAAGATTGAAATAATTACAGACCGGTCTCGAACCTTCCTTTTTTTAGCCAAAATAATGGAAAGATGTGTCCTCCCTCAGCTAACCCTTCACCTTGAACACATCAAGCTTCTAGATCCCCTCCAATCAGGATTCAGAAAGGGATGCAGCACTGAATCTGCAATCCTCAACGTCATAGATGACCTACGCAAATCACTCGACTCGGATCAATGCTGCCTTCTCATCCTCCTTGACCTATCGGCTGCATTCGATACAGTCAACCACAATCTACTACTAAGGGACCTTCAAGAAAGAGCTGGTCTACAAGAGGCAGTCCTCCAATGGTTCTCCTCCTTTCTTCACAACCGATCACAGGGAATAAAAATCAAAAACGTCGAATCCGACCTACACCCGGTCATCAGAGGTGTTCCTCAAGGGTCTGTTCTCTCCCCAAAGCTCTTCAACATCTATATCGAACCCCTCACCTCTCTACTCAGAAAATCCAACATCCCCTTTCACCTATATGCGGACGACACGCAGCTGTATCTGGAAACGACCTCTATTGAGGACATCCAGAGACTAAACAACACGCTCAAGGAGGTACAAGACTGGCTCTCAACCAATCACTTGAAACTGAACCAAGATAAAACAGAAATACTACTTATTTGCAACAAAGATGATAACCCTCAAATCAAAGAATGGCTCAAAGCCATCGATGCCCTCAATGATAACCTTTCCCTAGCAGACTCGGTGAAATGTCTAGGGATCACCCTAGATCCAAAACTCGATATGAAGAAACACATCTCAAAATCTGCTAAAAGTGCTTTTCTCAACCTTAAACTACTATACAAAATAAAACCCTTCCTCCCACCCAAAGACCTTCAACAAGCCACCCAGGCTCTAGTCCTCTCCAGAATAGACTATGGAATTGCAACCCTGACAGGGACAGCAAAATCCCATCTTGCCCCCCTGAAGACGACACTCAACGCAGCAGCAAGAATGGTCTCCGGAATTAAGAAATTTCAGCACATCTCTCCAGCCCTCAAAGAACTCAGATGGCTCCCAGTGGAGTTACGAGCCAATTTCAGAACAGCCTGCATCACGCACAAAGCCCTGCATACAGGTAAACCAGGGTACCTGGCCGCCGAACTCAATAGGGCAGGCCAGTCCAGAAACCTAAGGAGCTCCAGCTCTCTACTGCTCATCCCGCCCAAATCGCGCAAGCTCAGAACTACAGCTAAATCTTTTGCTGGCAACGCTCCCAAAATCTGGAACTCCATTCCTCCCCACATCAGAACAATCTCATCATTTTCAAAATTCAAGAGGCTCCTCAAAGACTTCTTCCTCGCCCATACTCGAGGGACCTGAGAGACCCTGGACTGCCCCCGATTCTGTCACTCCAGCTTTAACAAAATTCCAAGTCTGACAACAAGGCTGCAGACCAAAATAGCTTCTGGATACAAACATTCTATCAACAGATTATGTATGTTTGAGTTTCAGTCTGCTCATTATGTCATTTACTGTATATGTTGTGAAGTGCTCTGATACCCTTGGGTCCAGCCAGCGCCATACAAAACTACTAAAATAAAATAAATAAATAAAATAAAATAAAGAATTTTCTCAGGTGAAACCCAAAGCCAGCCACATGTAGCCTGTGCTGGATACAACAGTGAAGATAATTCTCTGTGCATTCAGGGTCAGGCAGATGAGGAACAGGAGAGCCACCCACTGAGAGTCCGGTCAGGAGAAGGTGAGCTCAGAAGCCTTCAGTGTGAACTGTTGCCCCACTAAGTTCTGTGGGTGCCTCTATATATCCTGCAGGGCAGCCCTACTGGTCTACACTTGTTAGAGGTGTCCAGGGCTGGGCAGAAAATAGTCCCAGATACCAAAAGGAAACTGGCCCCCATTATTGAATCGGATAGCTAAAAACAAGTGGTCTATGTTTGGAAACTGGGCCAGTTTTTCACTAGTGAAGACCCGTTGTATAAATGTTTTGTAAGGCATAGAAGCATTTATGTATTTGTGCTTTCTGGAAGCAATATTTGTTATATAGGGCAATCAACAATAAAACCCGGTCTAGGAGACCATAAAGCAGGCCCACACACTGACCCTTCAGACCATCCCGTGGGGCACTGCCTGATTGCCCCGTAGGGCAATCTGACCCTGTAGATGCCTAGACTAGGAACTCAATGCAGAGACCGGCGATGCACCAAATAGACACCGTCAACCCCTAGGCCCAGGAGTATCTTATAGAATTCATTAATTACATACAAAGTAAATGTTCTTCCCTTTTTCCCTTTCCCCCTTTCCTCATTTATTCCTTCCAACCCCCATCATTTTCCCACTGTTAAATAGTCTTGTAACAAGCACTATAGGTAAGTATTGTAACTTATGGTAATGTGTACTGACATACAAGGGCGCAGCTTCAGGAGGCGGGGTGTTTGGGGTATCACACCCCCCCTAATACATTTATTTTCTCCTAAATAGTTAGGTACAGATGCTTTCAGTCCTGTATGGTGAGGTGTCTGTCGGATTTCAATAGGAATTTTTACATACACACATTTAAAAACACATTTAACATATTTTAACATTTTATGCCAGCGCCATTGCTGGAAAATATGAAGATCCACCCACTTCTCCCCCAATCCTACTGACCAAGCTACGCCTCTGCTGACATTCATAGCATGTAGGAATCAGAAAAAAAGTGTTTCAGATAATAAAGGCATGCATTTTATGTTTCAAAGTGAAGTTTATGAACATTTTGAAGACATGAAATAAAATGCACATTGAGTGTGTGATTAGTGGTGCTGTAATGTGTGTCAAATTAGATCGTTTCTAGATTGCTTTATTTATGAAGACAATCACTTTCTGCATATTTACAGAGATATGCAGTCAAACCGCAATTTACAAGACCATATTCGATCATGGGAAGAAATGTGCTCAAAACTTCGACAATAGCCTGGAATACGTTTACATTGGTTACACAGTAAATATAGTCCATGAGAAAGCAAAATACGGAAACAGAATGTTCTGGAAATATCAACAACAGAGCACACTCAAACAGGAGGGGAAAATCATTATATTTATTTAGTTTTAAATCTGCTAAAAGTAAACTGACAAATAAACCGGAAAAAGCAGCATATTTATTAAAATCACATGAAATACGTAGTTTTTACCAGTGGCAAAAAGCGCACAACAAACGTATCTTAAAAAAAGACAAGTACAGAAATGTAAAAAAAAAAGTATCCAGCTTTTAAAAATGTAAAAGAAACTAAATACTAACAAAGAGTAATTGAAAAACAGTATATGATCGGAAGCAATATTTAACAAAACAATAAAATACAGTAAGAAACAAAAAGTACATAAGAAACAAATTAGTAAACGTAATAAATTCACTTAGAAAAACAGCATACACATTTAAGAAATGGTTTGCCCATTGAAAAAAGTACAGGGAATGCAAACCGGTTGTCCCATTGAAGAGAAAAGAACACACATAATAAAACCTTTATTTCAGTTTTTTGTATGGGACATTATTTGTGTTTATCTGTTATCGATAAAACCTATTCCCTCACTTAATAACGTTTCCATTTCCAGCACATTATTTTTGGTTCATTACTTTTAGAAAAGTTCCTTACCCACTACTTCTTATCGGTAGATCAGAAAATATTCATCGGACGACAAATAGCGCCAAGGTGTATAGGCAATCGTTCTACTACCCATAAATGCAAAACCCAAAGCTTTATACAGAGCAATTTAGCAGTTTTTCGCAGGAAACAAATACCAATTGCTTCTCCTTGGTAAAAGGCGCCTCGTGCTCTGTTGATAAAGGAGGTTTCAGGCCCTGATCTTCTCATCTCAAGACTGCTAACATTTTCTGATCTAATCCTCCAGGGCACCCAAAGTGTAAACAGTTTTTTGTGGATGGCCTGTGAGTGTCCTCAATGAAGAGTTAAACTGTATCTCACTTTCTGGTTCTTGGCTTTGACCTGGAGGTCTTGTATATGTATGACTTTGTACAGCAGCTATTCAAGGATGAAACTCTTCAGTATCATGACAAGACATAGATAAAACATAGGGGCATATTTGCAAGCCCCTATCACCACCACAGCGTCACTTTTCAAGACGTGGTAGTGGCGATAGGGGCTTAGCCTTATTCACAAGGCGGCGTTAAGCCACTTAAGGTGGCTTAACACCGCCTTGTGAATAAAGTCCCCTTTCAGGCTATACTTAGAGTGAAAGAGGTGTGCAATGGGTGTTGTGGTGGGCGTTCCACCGCAACACCCATTGATTTTGATGCTGCTCTACATTTACAAGGGCAGCTTAAATATGGAGCAGCGCCAAAATTGAGCCCAGGAAAACCTGGTCTTAAACAGGCGCAACAGGGAGAAATGTTTTATTTCTCCTCATTTTTGCTGTTTCTATGTTTGCTGCGTTGTGCAGCACACATACTGCTGCATTGTGCTGCACACATAAAAACAGCAAAACGCCATTTAAAGATCTTCCTCTCAACAATCTTCCACTCAATGCAGACACCCTTGCTTTGGCAGTAGGCTGCTAATTTTAGCGCCAACGAAGGGGAGAAACGCAGGGCTGCACCATATTGTTGTAACTATGGTGCAGCCCTGCGTTTCAGAAGTGGCGGAGCGCGGCGTTAAGCCAAGCAGGCTAACGCCGCACTCCGCTACTTCGTAGTAAAGATGCCCAATAACTTCTCTTTGCCTCTATTTCACAATACTGTTATATTTTTACATAAAACAACACAGGGCCGGAATCGGAAGCATTCACCTCTCGACCAATATATCAGTAGGCTGTAGCAATTGAGGAACAAACAATACAGTGAAAATTCAAAGCTTTAAGTAGTTGCTGTCTTTTGTAGGAGTACAATTGTAGCTGCTTGCCTGCGGTCTTAACTTACCCTTCAAAACGTGTTTCAGCCTAGAACTTTGAAATCTAACCTCATCAAACCTCGAGATTTCTGATCTGAATATCTCAACATATTGCCAAAGATGTGGGCAGTCAATAATAAGTCACACTGCAGCTCACTTTCCTGTTCAACTGCTGTGTCCAGTGGCGTAGGAGGGGGGGGGGATGGGTGCGGGCCTCCCCGGGTGTCACCACTGAGGGGGGGTGATAAATGGCAAAAATATGTGTAACTATCTTTTTGTCCTAATTTTAATAATTTCAATGTGGGTGGGGTGTGACAAGAAATGTTCCAAATTGGGTACCACCTGACTTTATGGACTGGCTGTGGCACCTTGTCTCACATACCATTCTTAGCTGATGCTTTACCAGTTTGTCAATGAGTTTATAACCAAACTTAAATCGTATATATATTTACATTATTCAGGTAACAGTTGACCTTGTATTCCAAAATGCATATAGTTTTTAGTAGAATTTTGCTTACTGTTATTTGTTTGTTGAAAGTAAGAGATTATTGTGCTAAATAAAATCAAGATCCAGAATGCACAGATCACTTTATTTCCTGATTATACCCGCAGGTACAAAGACAGTGGAACTCCTTTCAAACTGTGAAACGTCATCTCTGTGAACTAGACTTATACTACACTCTGCTGTTCCAAGCTCGGCTATGGGTGGTGGCAAATGACACCTCCTGTTTCTTTGACCCACAGTCGGAAGTCTGGGACTGGCTGGAAAGCGCTGGTCTCGCAGAAGGGCGTGGTTGCTGAAGAGTGGAATGGAGGCACGCTGTGAAGAGAGAGGCTGACACCGGGAACGGGCTGCCCTGCTCCAACGTCAGCTACTCTCTACCTAGAGCAGATCATAATGGAAAGGAGGAAGCTCTCAATGTAACGGCAGCAATCCAGGATCTGACTCAGAGCGTAGACCAAAATGTGGAGTCAGTCAAGTCCCAGAATGAAGAGGACTCCACTCCTGCATGGACCGGGGGTTCGAACTCACCAGACCTACCCATCGTCATGCCTCAGACCTTAGAAGACATCATATGATTGGGTGTGTGATGATACGTGGCTGATTGAACCTCCTACATTATTAGCTATTGGGGTGGCCCTATATTAGTCGGACCCACTTCTTCTGCCACAGAGGTGATGGATAGATCTTTATGTGGACCAATTAGTGGAATTTGTGGGGACGACGCTGTCAGGCCATACAATATTAGTAGATGTAACGAGGCACATCTAGCACTCCACATAAGACACTAAAGGGATACCTCGGAGCTAGCACCACATTACAAGCAACCTCTTACCAGACACTAGTATATTGGTAGTTGCCACAGTTGGGTGATATAGTATGGGTAGATCCATGTTTCAGGTCCTCTCCAATGAAGTTGTATATATGTTACAGTTCAGATACTCTTTTTTCTTTTCAGACCTATGGAGGGATGAGCAGACACCTGATCCCCTCTTACACGATTGCACTTGAACACTAAAACATGCTGTGGAAGCAAGTATTATAGGAACACTGCGTGTAACAACACCATGGCACGCATAAATATTGAAACCTGGAATGTGAGAGGCATACACACACTGGTGCACGACTACTCTATATCCTCACACCTACAGCGCAGATCCACTAGCATAGCATTCTCACAAGAAACTCAATTAACATAGAAGGAGGCAGAACACCTCCGCTGGAGAGGGAAAGGGATATTGGAGAGCAATAGTGGAAGCCCTGACTTGATGCATGGAGTGCACACTCTCTTTCGAATGGGAGACCTGTATCCTGCATCTCTACCTCAGAAGCAAATACTACAGGGTGACTTCCTGTTTCATTGACTTGGGGATGGTGGTAGTGAAACAGATGATTGCGAAGAGGTGGAAATCCTCTGAAACCCCCAAGATAGTGGCCTGGCAGCGCTCCCTGCAGACATGGGCCAAAGCAGAAAGCGTGGTACTACACCAGGAGGACACACTGAGTCTCCACAAGAATCAAATTGTGACACATTGGGACATGATCATGAAGGACTTCCAGAGCAAGCACAACACAACCGTGGATACACTAAAGTCCAGTAATGCCGCTGAGAGTGAGCCAAAGGGAGCGTGTCCCCCGATGTAGATGCGGTTGCGGACAGACACAAGCAGCCACACTTGAGGGACACTCACTGTAAGCATCTTAACAGACGCACAAGTGTGAAACGTGCAGTCATATAGAGGTGGAAATCGGGGTTCACTCCAGTTATAATAAACCACCACCTGTTTAATTTTTCTTTGCCCCACTCATTATTGCCTACCTCCTAAGTTAGTAGACTGCCTCACAGCTGCTAAGCCACGGCTGCCTAGCTGGGAGACTATGGGAGATCAGATCTCCGCACAGGAAAGCGGAGGCGAATGTGGGAGGCACGCAGTATTCTTAAATGTATCAGTAAATAACATGGCCATAATGTCGCTATACTCTGATAGATGCCATTTAATCATGATTTCTGTGATATACATCCAGCAGAGGTAAATATAACAGCATATAGCATGAACTGTGAATGTCTGCTTTCTTAACGAGAACTCAATAAAACAGATTTTAACAGAAAAAAGATGCAAGCATTCTCCAACTGGAAACAGGATCTAGAGCAAAATCTTACCTAAAATAAGTGTTACCCCCACTGCTCCTTCCACTCAGACATAATGTGACGACCCAGTATCATCAGAGGGGCTGCTGTCTCTGGCCTCCTGAAGATTTATTCTCTTTCACCCCACAAGCTTTGTCCACAATCAAGAACCACCTCCCTACCTATTAGCAGACTCTGGTGCTTTCTCCTAAATCGCATTTCATACATATGAAGATTATTTAGCTTCCGTGTCTGACTGTTGCTCCATTAGTTTTGACTGCCATCACTGAGACAGATAGTGAGTGTCCAAATATGCTTAAATCAAGAGAGCTAATCATATCAACATCAGAAGTTAAGAGATTAAGAAACAGCTTAAGTTTATCAAAGGCCAGGTTAAGGGGGCACTTGATTGTTGATAGTCTCCTCAACCCCCTCCCCCCGCTTTTCATTAGAAAGATCCACATTTGGTGTAGATCCTGTGGTAAATATTTTAGTAATTTACCTTGATCGGAATTTCTATAATATCAATAAGGTCAAGCATGAAGTGCAGAGTCCGTGATGGTTAGAATTCAGGGTCTTTATTCAGTAACTCGAGTTAAGGGAGAGCTCCGTCACCTAAGGAGGCTCGGGAATAGTTTATACTTTAATCAAAGAAAACACAGTATTTATACACTTCTGGACATAGAAAAGAGGAAGGAGCTTCCCTTGAGCAAATTTTCAATTACTGGTGTTGTAATCATACAGAAGTCATGGCAGAAGCGACGAAACTGTGTCATAATCGTGAGGAAGTCACGACAGAGGCAGAGTGTTGAGAAATGACCCTAGGCTGGTTCCTTAGATAAGAGAGAGAGAAATGGTCGTGACAGGATGTCTGGTGTCATGTCTTAGCAAACAGGAGCTGGTTTCTCGGAATTGGTTGTCGTGTCTTGGAAAACAGGGGCCTATTTCTCGGAATCGGCCTGACCATAAGAATGTGTGGTTACAACAGGGGCTCGTTTCTTGGAATCGGCTTGACCATAAGAATGTACGGTTGCAGTTAGAGGAAGAAATGTGTTGTGTGCAACCTTACGTTTATGTGCCCGGGTTTTCTAGTTACCATCATGATGAGCTCGGGACGTGAAAGAGAGGGTGTATAATGGGACATAAATAACGAAAATATCAATTTTCCACATTCCCTCCTTGTCCCATAAAATACCCTTTTAAGATTGTCTTTCTTAATCTACCTCTATGTTCATTAGGTTGTCCACTTGTTCCTGTAACATGATATTTTCCTTCTCTTTCTTTCTAGTTTGGGGTCTGGGAATGCAGGTAGTGATACAGAAACTACAGAGTGTTGGGCCACACTGAATACAGAGGCAACAGGTGAAGAGAATGGCTAGAGCGAGACCTATTACTGTAAGTGTCTTCCATCCCCATGAGGACATGAGGCCCCAGAGCCATCCCGTCAGGGACCAGGCGTCAGTATCTGTATCTAGTTTCCTGGAAAGTACATGAAGGCGGGAAATAGCAGAATACATCGAGGGTGCATTATCTGGAATATATATACAGCATCTGGACCCGATCAGTTCACATACGCCACCACGGTCGGCCAATATAATATCTAGAACCATACGGTTCTGCAACGTCATGAGTCTGTCGGCAGCCATCTCAGCTGTGATGTTGCTTAATGCACCAGCTGTTTCATTTATGGCTCCCTAGACTATACGAGTCAATTGCCTTATGTGGCGGCTGTTGATCATGGGCCCCCAGAAAGGGATGATTCCTTTAAAGAAATCGCCAGCCTCTTGGTCCGCTGTATTTTCAGCATCTATGGCCCCCCTTCGCCGTCTATTAATTACGGTCGGAGGGTCACTTAAATGGTAATCTGCTGGGGCGGTGTAGGTAGGGGGGAGGAGAAATGCAATGTAGCACTTCCCGGACCAGCCTTGGGGTAGCCAAGTACGTGTGTGAGGTCCACAGATAAAATAGGTGTTGGGGGCAGTGGCCATCGTTGGGAAATTTAGGTCAGGTAGGGTGTATGTCTTATTACACTCACTGTCTCCCATTTTCTGACCCTTGCCCTTTCCTCTTACACAGAATAGGCCCTTATGGGGCACAGCCCATCCTCCCTGTTCTGTCTGCCTCCTTTGGACTGAAAACGTTTCCCTAAAGGAGGTAGTGTCGTTAAAAAGGGAATAACTGGTATTTTCATTATTATCTGCTCGTCCCCATGTCGCGGTGAAATTTACCATCTTTTCAACAGCTCGTACTGTCTTTGTTTTTATCTCGTTCCAGGTACTAGTGTTCTTGGCCTTGATCTCAGGAATGTTTCTAACAGAAGCGGAGAATATCATAGAGAGTGCATAGGTAGATCCAGCATAGACAAAAGGAAGAGGGATAAAAGGCATTCCTCCGTGTACGGAGTGTGGCATTAAACCACAGACCCAACAGTTGGTTTTGTTAATAACCATTTGGTGTTGGTGGAGTGTGGAGATAAATGTGCTATTGAGAAATTATTTTCTTCTATTTTCGAGATGTGGAGGGAGATCTACATGTGAATGCATAGTTGTGTTGTTCGAAAGCGTGGGGGAAGAAGGTGGGAAAGCTAGGTGAAGGAACCAACCTAGGCAAGCCGTGATACAGAAAATAAGAATCATCATAGAGAGGAAGATTGAAACTTTGTTATGTAATAATCTTACGCATTTAAACTTTTTTTCCATGTTTGGCTGTTAGTCGGAGTCAATTATGGATACGTGACCGGACGCTTCCCAGCAACCGCTTCACCAAAACTACGTCTTGGACTTAATTTGCCACCGATAGGTCGAGGTCAGATGCAATTTCTTTAGCTTGTTTCTGATGGGATCGCAGCCGCGATTTGGACTCTTCTTGAGGGGAAAGTTCAGGAAGGGGTGAAATAAAGTCTGTCGTTTCAGTGTCTATATTCTCGGGGTCAGCAACAATGTCAGTAGGAGTTGGTCCGAAGAATTTCTTGCAGTGGCTGGCATGGAGCCACCCTTTTCTTCCTTCCACTTTGACTGCAGTTCTCGTCGTGAGTAGCACCAGCTTGGGAGACGTCCACCTTCTTTCCAGGGGACTGGTGCGGTCAAAATTCCAAATCAGGATCCAGTCCCCAGGTTGGATGGCGTGTTCCTCGGGCGTTGTTTTGTCTGGAAAGGCTGCAGCCACCTGTGAACGACAAGAACGTAGTACAGACATCAAGGAAGCAAGGTAATCGGTCAGAACATTATAATCGATATCAGTTAATTTCTTTGTGGATGGGACACCCCAGATATTCGGAGGTCTCCCATATGTGACCTCATAGGGCGACAGACCCGTCTGGGAATGTGCCACCATTCGCATGTAGAAGAGAGCAACCGGAAGGGCTGTAACCCAGTCTATTTGTTTGTCAGCATATATTTTAGCTAGTTTGGTTTTTAGAGTCTGATTATGTCGTTCGACTAGGCCTACCGCTTGGGGGTGTCGAACACAGTGGAATTTCCAGGTGTATCCTAACAGTAAGGAAACAGCCGCCATTAATTTAGAGGAGAATGGTTGTCCGTTGTCAGAGTATATGACTCTTGGCAACCCATATCGAGGAAAAAATTCCCTCACCAATTGTTTAGCTGTCATCTGGGCACCATAGTCTGGGACGGGGTATGCTTCAGTCCATCGGGTTAAGGTACAGACTACTACGAGGACATACTTATATCCCCGACATCTTTCCATTTGTATGTAGTCCATTTGGAGGACTTCATAGGGGTAATTTGGAGGATGGAACCCTCCTTGTTCAACCGAGACACTTTTCCCTGGATTGAACTGACAGCAAATCATACAGGTTCGTACTTTTTGTTTGGCCGCTGAGCGCAGATGCTTGTTATACCATACCAAATTTAGACTGTCCAACATCCCTTTTTCTCCTAGATGTGCGGGATTGTGGGCAGTTTCTATGATTACAGGAACCATCATGTCAGGGAGAAACCATTTGGACTTATCTTTTGTTATCCAACCCTGATCTGTGTGAGAACCTCCCTCTTCTTCCCATTTTCTCTTTTCGGTCTCTGTAGCTTGGTTTTGGATGTCTACTACATCTTTGGTAGGATCGATAACTGGATAAACAGTCTTGATGGGAATTTCAGTGTTCAGTGTTCCTGTCTGAGCAGCATGTTTAGCTGTGGCATCTGCCAGAGCATTACCTCTGGTGACAGAGTCCATGACTTTTGTGTGTGCTTTGCATTTCAGTATAGCTACTTCTGCGGGTCTGTGTATTGATTCTAGTAGCTGAAGAATAAGATCCCCATGCTGTATCTTATTTCCATGAGAGGTTAGAAAACCTCTCTCCTTCCACAAAATTCCAAAGTTGTGGACTACCCCAAACGCATATTGCGAATCGGTGTAGATGTTAACCCTTTTTCCTTTTGACCACTCGCATGCTTGTGTAGGAGCTATGAGTTCTGCTGCTTGGGTTGAATGTACAGGTATACTGGCTGCCAGGAGGACCGTATTTTCTGTAGTGACAGCATAAGCTGCTGAAAGTTTGCCTGTCTGGAGGCGCATACAGGAACCATCTACGAACAGTGTGTGTTCTGGTGCACTTAAAGGTACATCTACAAGATCAGACCGGGGCTTTGTGACTAGTTCGACTATCTCTAAGCAGTCGTGAGTTTGGTTGTCTACTGGAACAGTGGGCAGTAGCGTAGCTGGGTTGAGGATAGTGCATCGTTTGATGATAATGTGGGGTTGGAATAATGTGACTTCATAACCTGTGAGACGAGCTATGGTCAGGTGTTGTGTCTGTGTCCTATTCAAAAGTAATTCTACTGCATGTGGGACTTGCACTTCAAGAGGATGTCCTAGCACAATGGAATCACTTTGTCGGATCGCCAGAGCCGTAGCTGCAACAGATTTTAAACAGGCAGGCAAGCCTTGTGCAACAGGGTCGAGAGTACTGAAGAAATAAGCACAGGGACGATGTTTATTGGCCTGTGTTTGTGTGAGCACTGACAAGACTGTACCTTCCCGTTCCGTGACGAAGAGGACAAAAGGTTTGGCATAATCGGGTGTAGCTAGGACAGGTGCAGAGCATAATGCTTGTTTAAGGGTGTCAAAAACAAAGGTATGATCAGGTGTCCATGGCAATGGAGAAGAGGTAGCAAAATCGGAGGTCGTTAATTGTATCAGGAGTTTGGCCAAATAGGCGAACTGGGGAATCCACTGCCTACAATAGGAAGTGAGGCCAATAAAGGCACAGACTTCTTTCTGTGTCTTAGGGACAGGAATGTTAAAAATGAGTTGGATTCTTTCAGGTGTGAGTGCCCTACACTCCTTTGACATCAGGTGTCCTAAGTATGCCACCTGCTGTAAACACAATTGCAATTTAGAGGGTGATACTTTGTGGCCATGTTGTGCAAGATGCTTTTTAAGAAACAATGGTTCAAGTTAGGCCTTACAAGGTCCTAAAAAGGAGAGGTAAAAATAGCGAGTATTTAATAAACGCTAGGGAGCGAAAAATGTAGGTACAGGTAGGAATCTTTATTTTCTCTTTCTCTTTTTCTTTTATATATACATATATACGCAAATCTTTATACTGTAGTTCAGGTGCTCAAGTGAGTAATAAGGTGCAGGACGTGACATAAGTGATCAAAGTGAACGGACTGTCACACAACATCAACAAGGTTAAAAACACAACAATTATATACAATGGAACTAGTGAAAATCCTTGGGTAGGTCGACGGCGTTTCGATCTATATGACTTTAGATCATCATCAGGACTGATGAGCCTCCTGAAACTGCAAGATTATGGATATTAATTAAACCATGTTTTCCTACATGTATTTTTAAACTTACATAAATTATGTGCTCCCAGGGAAAAAGAAATAGCATGCACATCTTCATAGACTCCACATGCGCGTTTAATCAAAGTATAGAGTGGACGAGTGGTTACCTCACCTATGGTGTGCAGCGCATAGTTTGCCAAAAGGGGGTAAGACCATTTGTAGGGTCATGCACTAGTTTAATAATCAATTAAATGACTGAATTCTTTTCATTACCTTGCCAATGCGTTATCAGGCAAGGAAGATCTATTTTGATGACGTAACTGAGTTGATTGTCACTCTCCAGAAAGTATCTGAGGGCAATACAAATTAGTTTAAGAAACAGTGCAGAGAAAGTGGCAACAATCATTTGCTACCAGGTTACAGTTTTTGCCACAGGATTGGGTCAGGGATGGCTAAGAAGCATGGTTATAAGGTACTTATACCCTCGTTTGAGAGTTATGCAATTTAAAAATATTCATTAATTGTCAGTGGTTGTTCAGAATTATAGACAACCATTTTTATTAATGCATTTTCCCAAGAGAGAACTCACGTTGATATAACAAACAAGGTCTCTCAATGGGAAGATCCAAGTAGCGCTCAGCCTCTGTTAATTTGGACGAGGGTCCTACTCGAACTTTTGAAATAAAGGGTAAAAATTAACGGTTAAAACATTAGGGATACTATTTAACAGCGCTACAGTCGGAGGGCGGGAAGGAAGCGAGTAAACTTACTTGGATAGTTAAAAGTAATGGCAGCCTAGGGAGTTCCGTTAGCGCGTTCGTCGCTATGGCAATGAATATTGAAGCCTGGAACTACAAGGACAATTTGTCAGTGCGCATTGAAAATTTAAATGACTGAAAAAATGCTGACGAGACCTCTGTGTTAGGAATACACTTACTTAATCCCGGCGTGTAGGCGTAGCAGGGAAGGGGGTCGGAGATAATGGCAATCAAAGGGGTTCCGCTGGCGCGTTCGTCGCTATGGCAGTGATTATTGCAGCCTGGAACTACAAGGGCAAGTCGTCAGTACACGGGGATGAAAATTAAATTAAAAGTTCACAAAATGCTAGCGGGACATCCATGTCGGGGGTACACTTACTTAATCCCGGCGTGTAGGCGTAGCAGAAAGGGGGTCCGAATGCCTCGCTGTCAGCTGCTCACAACTCAGGAAACGCCAAAACCTCCATTAATAGCGTGTTCAAGGGGTTGCGCGCGCAGGCACAGTAGTGTGTCAATGCAGCGCATGCGCGGTATCGTCTCGCAGGCGCGTGCGCAGGAACGTCAGTGTTTTACAGTGACACATGCGCGGGACTGTTTAAAGCGCTGACTGTCCGTTTTAAGTCATGTATGGGGTACTATTGACGGTCAGTCTCTTAAAATACTAATGGGTTGTTTTTAACGGACAATTTTTTAAGTAATAATTGGCGGTGCAATTTTAATGGGCATTCATGCATAGGGATTAGAGCGCAGTTCCTAACCATTTTTGCAAATTATTAAGCACAGCATTATGCAAACATTGTAATATACATTTTGTTGAGACGAACATTAGTGTGCCGCTTTTATAAAGGTTTTCAGGGGCACATGTTCAAAAATGAAAAACGAAGAGAGTACTTTCATCAAGGGTTTCACAGTGAAGCGTCACTTGGTGTAGTTCAAGTGCACATATTCCATTCATCAAGTGAATTGAGTCCTTTCTCAATGGTTTTGCAATAAAAAATCCATTTGCATTCCATCCGGTTCAGAATTGTCTGTTGATTCCCACCTCTTGCATTTGGCACACGTTTGTCAATAACCTGCCACTTCAGGTCATTTTCGGAGTGTCCCAGCTCGAGGAAGTGTTCAACCAAAGGAGCCGTTGTTACCTTACAGCGGATCCTGCTCCTGTGTTGTGATATTCTTGTTTTTATCTGTTGAGTCGTCTGTCCGATGTAGAGCAATTTACAGGGACACTCAATACTGTAAATAACATTTTTTGAATTGCAGTTTGTGAAAAAGTTAAGGGTGTGCTTACAACTTCCATACTCAAATATTTTGGTGTTCTTAGTAAATTCGCATGCCATGCAATTATTACATTTAAAATGCCCTAAGACTCGTGGCATATTCAGTCTAGTTTCAATTGTGTTGTGTTGGATTTGATGGCTGGCTGCTCTCACAAGATGGTCTTTTAGATTGCGACCTCTTTTAAATGAGAAGAGGGGAAGGCCGGTGTTTAACTCTAAAGGGTCTAGCACATTCCAGTGTTTTTTGATCATTTTAGTGAGGTTATTGCTGGCCGTATTGAAGGTAGTGACACAGGTAATTTTTGATAAGGTTTTTTTTGGGTGAGATTCAAGCAAATATTCCCTGTGTGTATACCAGGCCCTTTTCATAGCCCTTCTCACAAGTTTTCTGGGGTAGCCTCTAGCAGTTAATTTTTTGCAGAGAACTTCTGCTTCAATGAAAAAATCGTTTTTGTATTTACAATTTCTTCTGATTCTCAGAAATTGGCCGTAGGGCAGGCCATCCCTCAGAGCCCTGGGGTGTGCGCTCTGGTATTGTAGGAGGGTGTTTCGTTCCGTTGGTTTTCGGAACAATGTAGTATACAATTGCTCTTCTTCACATTTAATGGTTACATCTAAATAGTCAATTTGAAGTCTGCTGTGTGAGTAGGTGAATCTCAGGTCTGTTTGGTTGGTGTTTAACCATATACAGAAGTTGTGTAATGTTTCTTCGTCACCACTCCAGATCATGAGGACATCATCGATGTACCTGTGCCATGATTTTATCTGGTCGCGAAAAGGGTTTGTTATATTGAGGATGACATTTGTTTCCAGGTCATCCACGAAAAGAATCGCAAAGTTCGGGGCAAAAATTGCCCCCATAGAGGTACCCTTGCGCTGTCTATAATAGGTGTCTTTGAATAGGAAGTAGTTCTTGGTTAGGGCTATGTCAAGAAGACTTATTATGAAGTCTGTCGGAACTTGGTGTGGTGCTGGACGATTGTTTAAATGTTTTTTGATTACATTGATTCCCTTATCCTGGGGGATGTTGGTATAAAGTGACTCTATATCTAGAGTCACCAAAATTTCACTGTTAGGATGGAATGGCTGTGACTCAATGAGATTAATAAGGTGTGTGGAGTCCTTAACATATGTGGCAGTGTCTTGGACCAAGTCTCGGATGAAAAAATCAATATATTTTCCCAGGGGTTCTACAGATGACCCACAGCCTGAGAGTATTGGTCTTCCAGGGGGTCGTTCGGTGTCTTTATGAACTTTCGGAAGTGTGTAGAGTACTGGGGTGCGTGGGTTTTTATTGTTCAGGAATAGGAATTCATTCTTACTTAAGAATCCTAGATCAAGTGCTTCTTGGGTGACACGAAAAATTGTTTCATTTATGTTTTTTATAGGATTGCCTCTTAGTTGTTCATAGTGATCTGTGTTATTGATCTGGCGCATGATTTCATTCTCATAAGAGATGCGGTCTTGGATGGCTATTCCGCCACCCTTATCGCATGGTTTTATGACAATGTCATTGTGTTGTTTTAGTCTAATCAAGCTGTTTTTCTCCTCTTTGCTGATATTGTAGGGTGTGAATTTATAGTTATCTTTCATCTTGCCTAGATCACGTAGCACTAGATGTTCGAAGGTGAGCACTTCTGGCGGCATGGTTCCACTCGGTGGATTGAATGTGGAGGGCGGGCGTAAGCCTGTGGTGTCATTCTCATTATGGGGGAGAATGAAATCATGCGCCAGATCAATAACACAGATCACTATGAACAACTAAGAGGCAATCCTATAAAAAACATAAGTGAAACAATTTTTCGTGTCACCCAAGAAGCACTTGATCTAGGATTCTTAAGTAAGAATGAATTCCTATTCCTGAACAATAAAAACCCACGCACCCCAGTACTCTACACACTTCCGAAAGTTCATAAAGACACCGAACGACCCCCTGGAAGACCAATACTCTCAGGCTGTGGGTCAGCTGTAGAACCCCTGGGAAAATATATTGATTTTTTCATCCGAGACTTGGTCCAAGACACTGCCACATATGTTAAGGACTCCACACACCTTATTAATCTCATTGAGTCACAGCCATTCCATCCTAACAGTGAAATTTTGGTGACTCTAGATATAGAGTCACTTTATACCAACATCCCCCAGCATAAGGGAATCAATGTAATCAAAAAACATTTAAACAATCGTCCAGCACCACACCAAGTTCCGACAGACTTCATAATAAGTCTTCTTGACATAGCCCTAACCAAGAACTACTTCCTATTCAAAGACACCTATTATAGACAGCGCAAGGGTACCTCTATGGGGGCAATTTTTGCCCCGAACTTTGCGATTCTTTTCGTGGATGACCTGGAAACAAATGTCATCTTCAATATAACAAACCCTTTTCGCGACCAGATAAAATCATGGCACAGGTACATCGATGATGTCCTCATGATCTGGAGTGGTGACGAAGAAACATTACACAACTTCTGTATATGGTTAAACACCAACCAAACAGACCTGAGATTCACCTACTCACACAGCAGACATCAAATTGACTATTTAGATGTAACCATTAAATGTGAAGAAGAGCAATTGTATACTACATTGTTCCGAAAACCAACGGAACAAAACACCCTCCTACAATACCAGAGCGCACACCCCAGGGCTCTGAGGGATGGCCTGCCCTACGGCCAATTTCTGAGAATCAGAAGAAATTGTAAATACAAAAACGATTTTTTCATTGAAGCAGAAGTTCTCTGCAAAAAATTAACTGCTAGAGGCTACCCCAGAAAACTTGTGAGAAGGGCTATGAAAAGGGCCTGGTATACACACAGGGAATATTTGCTTGAATCTCACCCAAAAAAAACCTTATAAAAAATTACCTGTGTCACTACCTTCAATACGGCCAGCAATAACCTCACTAAAATGATCAAAAAACACTGGAATGTGCTAGACCCTTTAGAGTTAAACACCGGCCTTCCCCTATTCTCATTTAAAAGAGGTCGCAATCTAAAAGACCATCGTGTGAGAGCAGCCAGCCATCAAATCCAACACAACACAATTGAAACTAGACTGAATATGCCACGAGTCTTAGGGCATTTTAAATGTAATAATTGCATGGCATGCAAATTTACTAAGAACACCAAAATATTTGAGTATGGAAGTTGTAAGCACACCCTTAACTTTTTCACAAACTGCAATTCAAAAAATGTTATTTACAGTATTGAGTGTCCCTGTAAATTGCTCTACATCGGACAGACGACTCAACAGATAAAAACAAGAATATCACAACACAGGAGCAGGATCCGCTGTAAGGTAACAACGGCTCCTTTGGTTGAACACTTCCTCGAGCTGGGACACTCCGAAAATGACCTGAAGTGGCAGGTTATTGACAAACTTGTGCCAAATGCAAGAGGTGGGAATCAACAAACAATTCTGAACCGGCTGGAATGCAAATGGATTTTTTATTGCAAAACCATTGAGAAAGGACTCAATTCACTTGATGAATGGAATATGTGCACTTGAACTACACCAAGTGATGCTTCACTGTGAAACCCTTGATGAAATTACTCTCTTCGTTTTTCATTTTTGAACATGTGCCCCTGAAAACCTTTATAAAAGCGGCACACTAATGTTCGTCTCAACAAAATGTATATTACAATGTTTGCATAATGCTGTGCTTAATAATTTGCAAAAATGGTTAGGAACTGCGCTCTAATCCCTATGCATGAATGCCCATTAAAATTGCACCGCCAATTATTACTTAAAAAATTGTCCGTTAAAAACAACCCATTAGTATTTTAAGAGACTGACCGTCAATAGTACCCCATACATGACTTAAAACGGACAGTCAGCGCTTTAAACAGTCCCGCGCATGTGTCACTGTAAAACACTGACGTTCCTGCGCACGCGCCTGCGAGACGATACCGCGCATGCGCTGCATTGACACACTACTGTGCCTGCGCGCGCAACCCCTTGAACACGCTATTAATGGAGGTTTTGGCGTTTCCTGAGTTGTGAGCAGCTGACAGCGAGGCATTCGGACCCCCTTTCTGCTACGCCTACACGCCGGGATTAAGTAAGTGTACCCCCGACATGGACGTCCCGCTAGCATTTTGTGAACTTTCAATTTAATTTTCATCCCCGTGTACTGACGACTTGCCCTTGTAGTTCCAGGCTGCAATAATCACTGCCATAGCGACGAACGCGCCAGCGGAACCCCTTTGATTGCCATTATCTCCGACCCCCTTCCCTGCTACGCCTACACGCCGGGATTAAGTAAGTGTATTCCTAACACAGAGGTCTCGTCAGCATTTTTTCAGTCATTTAAATTTTCAATGCGCACTGACAAATTGTCCTTGTAGTTCCAGGCTTCAATATTCATTGCCATAGCGACGAACGCGCTAACGGAACTCCCTAGGCTGCCATTACTTTTAACTATCCAAGTAAGTTTATTCGCTTCCTTCCCGCCCTCCGACTGTAGCGCTGTTAAATAGTATCCCTAATGTTTTAACCGTTAATGTTTACCCTTTATTTCAAAAGTTCGAGTAGGACCCTCGTCCAAATTAACAGAGGCTGAGCGCTACTTGGATCTTCCCATTGAGAGACCTTGTTTGTTATATCAACGTAAGTTCTCTCTTGTGAAAATGCATTAATAAAAATGGTTGTCTATAATTCTGAACAACCACTGACAATTAATGAATACTTTTAAATTGCATAACTCTCAAACGAGGGTATAAGTACCTTATAACCATGCTTCTTAGCCATCCCTGACCCAATCCTGTGGCAAAAACTGTAACCTGGTAGCAAATGATTGTTGCCACTTTCTCTGCACTGTTTCTTAAACTAATTTGTATTGCCCTCAGATACTTTCTGGAGAGTGACAATCAACTCAGTTACGTCATCAAAATAGATCTTCCTTGCCTGATAACGCATTGGCAAGGTAATGAAAAGAATTCAGTCATTTAATTGATTATTAAACTAGTGCATGACCCTACAAATGGTCTTACCCCCTTTTGGCAAACTATGCGCTGCACACCATAGGTGAGGTAACCACTCGTCCCCTCTATACTTTGATTAAACGCGCATGTGGAGTCTATGAAGATGTGCATGCTATTTCTTTTTCCCTGGGAGCACATAATTTATGTAAGTTTAAAAATACATGTAGGAAAACATGGTTTAATTAATATCCATAATCTTGCAGTTTCAGGAGGCTCATCAGTCTTGATGATGATCTAAAGTCATATAGATCGAAACGCCGTCGACCTACCCAAGGATTTTCACTAGTTCCATTGTATATAATTGTTGTGTTTTTAACCTTGTTGATGTTGTGTGACAGTCCGTTCACTTTGATCACTTATGTCACGTCCTGCACCTTATTACTCACTTGAGCACCTGAACTACAGTATAAAGATTTGCGTATATATGTATATATAAAAGAAAAAGAGAAAGAGAAAATAAAGATTCCTACCTGTACCTACATTTTTCGCTCCCTAGCGTTTATTAAATACTCGCTATTTTTACCTCTCCCTTTTTAGGACCTTGTAAGGCCTACCTTGAACCATTGTTTCTTAAAAAGCATAATTCTACCCCAGGTTCAACTTTATGGGGTCCCCTTGTTTATAAAAAACATGTTGTGCAAGAAACATTAGGACAATTCGTGAGGCATGTTCGCATTCCGGTTTGGAACGTGCGGTGATCAGTAAGTCATCGACATATTGTAACAATGTCGTATTGGAGGGCAGAACCATGTCGTCCAACTGTCTTTTAAGTGCCTGACTGTAGATACTGGGACTTTCTGTATACCCTTGAGGAGCTCTTGTGAAACAGAAACTACAACCTTGTAGTGAGAATCCGAATAGGTACTGACTGTCTGGATGAATGGGTATACTGAAGAAAGCATTTTAAGGTCAATAACGGTAAAATGTGTGGCATCAGGATCTATAGCTGTTAGCAGAGTACTGATGTCTGAGACCACAGGGTATTGTGGTACCACACATTTATTAAGCTCACGTAAGTCAACCACAAGTCTGTAAGCTGGTGGTGCACTGTCATCTGTTTTCTTTCATACTGGCAAAACTGGCGAATTACATATGTTGGAAGGTACCTCTCTGACTACCCCTTTTTGTATCAAGTCATCGATAATCTGAATAAGGGCTTGTTCCGCATCTGGAGGTAACTTGTATTGGCGGACAGGAGGTAGGACAACACCTTCCTTTAACGTGACTATGTGTGGTGTAATATCCATGAATCCTACGTCAGTTGGATCAGTAGCCCATAATGTAGCAGGAATGTCCCTTAATCTGACATCTAACTCTCGTGTGGTGAAATGACCTTTGAAATCTCGGAGGAATAGTCGGATTCCTTCCGGGGAACAGCATATCACAGCACCCAGTTCCTTTAATGTCTGGATGCCAAGTAGGTTTTCGGGACAGGACTTAGTAAGTTCCAAATCGGTGGAAGTTGTAAGAGGGCCAACCTGAAGTGACACTGGTTCAGAAACTTTGTTGATGAAAAACCCAAGGAAATACTATTTGAGCCAGAGAGGGGTACCTTGGGAACTTTGTTGTGTTGTACTGTCGTCCTACTGGCCCCGGTGTCAATCAGAAATGTTGTTTCTTTACCTAGGAGCTTAGCATGTACATAGGGACCCTTTTGGTCGACCGGGACCAGGATCAGTGGACGACTATCGTGTTCCTCCCAGCTGTCTCATGAAATCGTGGGGAATTCAGGATACGATGATACTGGATACTGATAGAGTTGTGTGGCTAATTTAGTATCAGCTGGGGAAGTTGATGTTGGAGCAGAGGGACGAGTAGTATAGGTGCGAGGTTATGTCTTTCCAGTAGCAATATTGTGTTGTAAGACTGGACAGTCGCGTACAAAGTGGCCAGGCTTTTTGCAATAATTACAGGTAACCCTTTCTTGTGTTACTGGAGGTTGCTTATGGGTCTGAGGAATTGTATTGGTATGTGCTACCAATAGCTTCATTTTAGTATCTTTGGTCCTTCTTTTCTCCTGTTCCTGTTCGTCCCTAATTCTGTTCTGATGGTACTGGAGCATCTGAAGTGCTTGTGAAGGGGAACTAGCTTGCCAAGTGCTTTCAACTTTTAATACTCTATATTTGATCATAGGTAAGGCATTTTCTACAAATTTTGAGACAAACAATCGACTAAAGGTGTCTCTGTGAGAAGTTGGCCTGGTATATGATGCTCACTAGTTCTAGTGATCACCTTGTACCATGCCAAGCAACCCATATGATGATTGGTTGTAAGTCAACCATATAGACCAACTATCCTAGTGGTAGCATGGACAAATCAGTCTTAGGCTAAACTCTGTAAAGGCATGTGAAGCAAGCTGTTTTACCATACACAATCCCCTTGAATACCAAATGAAAGGACACCACACAGATATATATTGAAAATATATATATATTTATTAACTACAAAATCCCCTATACTCTTTATGAGCACAGAAGCAAATGCGTTAAAACAAAACACAGTTTAAATATACAAAAGTTGCACAATATGGATGAGCCCTAGGGGCCACTTAAACCATATACTAAAATAGTGGTATAAGAACCACCAATCGGAAAGGAAATAGGCGTAGGGCCTGGGGAATTGCTAGAGCTGTTCGGGACTACCAGTGAAGAAGTCGGGAAAGGCCCGCGGGACTCGGGTGCAGCGCTTAAAGCACACCCATGCACCAATGCAATGTCAATGGTGCGTAAAAGTTATAAAGTTACTGTTTAAGGAACCTTCCGACTGACCTAGAAGAACAAAACTTTAGACCTAGGTACTAGAGGTGTGTACCAGTGTAGGAACACTGGCGTTGCTGAATTACCTCACCCACAGGAAGCGGGTGCACAGGTGCGAAGTTGTGTCGGGTTTCGTCACGCAGGTCGATGGTGCCTGGAGATGAAGATGCTGCAGGCGGGTCGTCGAGGGGAGTTCCGGTGGATCCAAGGGTGGATCTGAAGTGGTGAAGACCTGAAAGCAGAGGGGACAATGTTCAATGTCACTAGCCAGTGACTACCGTGGAACCAGGATTGAACCAGGCGATGTCGGGTGCAAACAGGCGAAGAGGTGTAGCTTGTCTCTGCAGCCACAAGGACACGAAGAGGTCGAGGACGTCCAGGAGTCGATCACGAGCTGTCCCATAAAGGCTCTAGCTGATGGCGGTGTCGGCAACTTGATTGGAGCAAACAGGCCTTGGCTAATGCAAGCCCCGCAGGAAGTGAACAAAGCTTGTTACTCGGACCAGCAAGGTCAGAGTGGGTGCACCTTTTCAGGGGAGAGAGGGCCAGTCTGGAGCAACCAGACCAGCATTATTCTTTGTAGATTTCGTCGCCAAGATGGCCACCAGCCAACGGGCTAGCGACCGGGATGAGGCATCAAGTGGCAAAGTGCAAAAGGGCCCCACGCAGATCGCGGAGATGCTGGGGGGCTGACCTTTGGTGCAGATGCTGCTCGGTGGTGGGGCTTCTCAAACCCCAAAGCACAGCATTCTGGGGGGTCTTTCAAGATGGCCGGTCCCACGTCTCTTGATGCCTCCACGGGTCTCTTCTTTGCAGGGACTGTGGATCGGGCTGTGAGATGTCTGGGAATCCAGGTCTTGTTGGGCTCTGGGCTCGGGCTCCGGCAGGAGGCCGCGGCAAAGCAGACGTCGAGTTGCTGGTTGGTGCCTGCATTCACAGGGTGGTCACTCCTTGGCCACAAGGGAGATTCTCTTCAGTCTTCTGTGCAGCAGAATGTCAAAGTCCAGTTTTCTTCTTAGTTTCAAGTTGAGTTCAGGATGATCTGAAGTCTTGGGACACAGCTCCTACTCTTATTCCAATTCTAGGGGCCGGATTACCTGCTAGGTCCTTCCTCTGGGTGGGACCAGGAAGGGAGGTGGTTACACCCCCTTTCCTTTGTCCATCTCCGCGCCAGGACTGGGGCTGGGAAGCCCCAGCACAGGTTTGGACTGGCTTATGCACAGGGACCGCTTGTGTGCCCCAGGCATGTCTCATTCTATTCAGCCCTGTCCTACCCAATACACAAAATCCTGTCTGGGGTGGTGCTAGCACCTCTCAAGGCAGGAAACCCTTTGTCCAAGCCTCCCTCGCTGGAAGGACTCCCAGCAGCAGGAGGTCAGACGTGTGTCTGTGGTGGCAGCATCCATTTTGTGATGCTGAGGCTCATGTTTAACTTTTTACCGGGGTTCAGGTTATGTACATGTCGTGTCCCTCTAGAAGGGTGGAATGCTACCCCCGTCACCAGAACTGGCGAGGGGGTAGTATTCCAATTCGTATGACATCTTACTCGACATGTTTTGATAAAGCCAAACCAAAGATAGCATTTAACCGCGGGGTTCATAATGCACTTAAGAGTATATGGTATGGCAGTATCATGGAACAGCTAAAGGACATGGTTCCGAAAGCTGCAGACAGGCTCAGCTCATGCTAGAGCACCATCTCACATATTTCCAAGCACTCTGCCTCCAGGATTGGTGAGGCCTTCCATAGGAGTGGCTGATAGGAACATATGTGTCCATTTTAAGTTAGATATAGACATACTCTATACCTAAGTAAGGGGTGATTACTCTGACTTACCCCAGCTGAGTGATCAGCCAGTTGTGTCAAATATGGAGGCCAGGCCAGGGGTGGCATAATACATGCTGCAGCCCCTGGTAGGCCTTGGAAACACCTATGCCCTGGGTACCTGGGGTACACTGTTACAGGGGCCAATATGGTGAACCAGGTCCAATTCGTAATGCACCTAAGGTACATGGAGTCCATTTTAAGGAGAGAGCAATTAGCCTGGGGCACTGAATAGCAGGATCCCAGGCCAACTAAGTCAAAAACCAGCTAAACACTAGGCAAAAAGTTTGGGGGTAACCATAGTCAGATATCCACCTTCCTACACAACCCCCCCACCCCCAAACGAAAAGAGATAAGGCTATCCTTGACCAGGTAAGCCTATATTGCCTAAGTGGCCATATAAGGAAGTACCAGCTCTGGCTTGGTTACCCCCTGTCTCATGGTCCACTAAGCAATCCCTCACCCTAAGGGTATCTGAGGGTCTCCACCATAGGGAATCTCTACCTGTGGTGTGTTTTGGCAAAGTTAAAGGCTGGTGTTGAGATGGAGTACGGAAGTGAGATTCCTCTGTAGGACTCAGCTTCCTCCAATCACTCTCCACCATGTAGGCCTTTCTTTCCTTGACTGAGTTGCACTGTGCTCTCAGGGTCAACCTCTGGCTACCTAAAGCTGGAGGCTGGGTCCCTTTTGTGGGCTTACTGGAGGGACAGGTCAGGTTTGGGGTTTTTAAGTCCCAGGTTTGGCTGTGCCCAACAGAGTCCCTCTGGGGTAGGTCCCTAACTAATTTTAAGGGGATCCCTCAGGACTTTCAGGAATTTTCACATGGCTAGGGCTGCTAGTTTTGGTGCCCCTAATCTGCTGGTGGGGAGGTTCCTGGGGACAGTGGGCCCTGTGGGGTCCACTGGCCTCCCTGTCCTCCACAGCCCTGGGCTGAGTGAGGCAGGGTAGAGAGGGGCAGGTTACCTGCTCCAGACGGGGCCCCACCTGGGAAGGGTCCACTGACATCAGGGGCTCTGTCAGGCTAGGCCTAACCACCTCTGGGGCAGTTCCTTCATCAGGGGTAAGATCAGTTCCCTGAGGAGGCTGATCCTTTCCTAAAGTCTGGTGGGAGGGAGATTTCTCTTCCTCCTCAATGCTCTCTGTTTGTGTGGAGTGATCCATAGTTTCAGGGTTCACAACACATGAATCAGTTTGAGTTTGGGCTGTGGCCATCACAGCCCCACCAACCTTTTCAGGAGGAGACTCAGTTTGGGTATTGGCTGTTACCATCACAGCCCTGCTATTCTGTTTAGGAAGGGAGTTAGCTAAAGATGGGGCTGAGACTTGCACAGCCCTACCAACCTTTTCAGGAAGGACATCTTGGATTGGGGCTATAGCCATCACAGCCCCGCTAACCTTTCCATGGAGATTTACCATTTTAGAATGGATTTCTTGTTCAACCTCAGCCCAGGCTGAGATTTCCAAATCATTACCCAGTAGACAATCTACAGGCAAGTTTGGGGACACTGCCACTCTCTTTGGGCCAGTGACTCCTCCCCAGCTGAGATTTACCACTGCTATGGGATGATTTTTCTGAACTCCATCAATGTTTGCCACCTGGTATGTGGCACCAGGTAAAAGGTGCCTAGAGGGGACTAGATTCTCAGTCACCATGGTGATACTAGCCCCTGTGTCTCTGTAGGCCTCAACTTTCAAACCATTGATGAGGGGTTCCTGTCTATACTTGCTCAAAGTGTTCGGGCAATCAGAGAAATTGGCAAACCCCATGCCAGTTTCATAGACAAGATCAGTTGGGGACCTGGTTAGGCCAGAGTCCACCTGTGTTCCAAAATTAAACCAACCCAAATGCTTGGGGGTGCTCCCACCACCTGGGGGACCACTGCTAACAGTGACAGGAGGTGTTGGAGCTTTACCTGGAGGTATATTTTCCTTATTACTATTCTCTGGACAACAGCTGTCTGTTTTCCAATGGCCAACCTGTTTACAGGCATGGCAGTAAGGCTTTTTCTGTGTAGAGGAAGTGTCTTGGGAGTGGGACCCACCCCCATCCCTGGAGTTTTGGGGCCCTGGGGAAGGCTTCTCTTTGGTTTTATCCCCACCTTTCTCTTGAGGCTTGGTAGTCTCTTTCTTTTGGTCACCACCCTGGTTCTTAGGCCTGATCCTGGTTCTGACCCATTTCTCTGCCCTCTTACCCAATTCTTGTGGAGAGGTCAGATCAGAGTCCACCAGGTGCTGATGTAGAAGCTGCTTTTGACAATTATTTAAGATTTGCTCTCTCATCATCAAATTATACAATCCTGTATAGTCTGTAACCTTACTTCCCAGCAACCAGCCCTCCAGAGCCTTAGTGGCACATTCAACAAATTCAGACCAGTCCTGAGTCTGTGTCTTCTGGGTTTCTCTGAACATTAACCTGTACTGTTCAGTGGTTAAGCCTAACCCATCTATCAGAGCACTCTTCAGGACCAGGTAGTTTCTAGAATCCCCATCACTAACTGTGAGGAGTCTGTCTCGGCCTCTACCTTCAAAGGAGAGCCACAAGATTGCTGCCCACTGCTCCTGAGGGATCTGCTGTACTCTGCAGGCTCTCTCAAGTGCAGTTATCCATTTGCGGATGTCATCCCCAGCTTTGTAGGGGGGCACAATCTTACTCAGGTTTCTATTGTCATAGGACCTGTCTTTATCCTTAGGGATAGTGCTGCCACCAGTGGATCCTAATTAAGCATGGGCGTAAAATCCGCTCCGCTCGCGGATTTTTCGGATTTTCGGCAAATCCGCAATCCGCGAACGCTCGCGAATTTGTCGAAAATCCGTGAATCCGCTCGCGGCGGATTTTTTGCTTGGTTGCGGCGCGCGGCGTGGTGCACGGCGTTCACTTTCCGTCATTTTAGCGTTTGCCGAGTTGTTTTTCTTTGCGAGTGACGCGCCATTTTAGATCTTGCTGCGTGTTCCCGCGGGAGTTTGTCGCCCGCGAATACGTACTCGCGGCTTGCCACCTTGCACAGCACACCTCGCGAGAGTTCGCAATTGCGAACACGTAGTTGCGGCGGAAAGGAACAATCTCGCACTTGCGAAATAGAGATTTTGCAATTTCGCACAAGAAAATCACCAGCAAACAGGATAAACCTTCAGAAAATTATGATTTTTATCAGAATCACTCCTCAGGTTGACATTTGCATGGCTTTTTTTTTTTGCAAGGAGTCCATTTTGGGGGGGGGGGGGAGGAAGGAAGTGCCCCACAGTCTCCAACTTCCTGTTCCTGTCCAGCAGGCTCCTCCCAGTGCTTTGTCCATCTCCTGGTCACTTTCATTTGGATCTGGAGCTGGAAGGATTACTTTTTGTGGGTGCTGCTGGATATTTGGATTTGAGGCCTTTTTGACTGTCTTTGGATCACTTTTGGATTAGAAATCAACTTTCACAAGTAAGTTTGTTTGGGGCATTACAGTTGCTGCAAGTACAATTTTGGAACTTTTTCAGAAAATTAAATAAATTATATTGTGGGTAGCCACAGTATCCAGTAGGACCAGGGTTGGTTATGGGTGCATGATACAACTGTTTTGTTGAATTTAAACACCATTGAGGCCATGGATGGGCTGGGATTGTGCAGATTTTATTGTTTTTTGTCGTTTTTTTGGGCCTGCTGGTGTGGCCCTTTGCCCAGGGGTGGTGAGTGTTGCATGGGCCTAGTCTTTCTGTGGGGTGTCTTCTTGAATTTAAACATAATTGAGGCCATGGATGGGCTGGGATTGTGCTTATTTTATTGTTTTTTGTCGTTTTTGGGGGGCTGCTGGTGTGGCCTTTTGCTTGCCCAGGGGTGGTGGTGGTGCATGGACTGAGTGTGCCTGTGGTGTTGTCTCACTCTCTTTGATGTAAACATCATGGATGGCATTGGATTGTGGTGATTTCTGGCTGTTTTTCTGTTTTTTGGGGGTGTACTGTTGATGTGGTCTGGCCATGTGGGTGGTGGTGGTGGCCATCTTGAGTGCTGGCTGGTACAGGCAACATGTGCTTGGGGTGTAAGGGGGCCATTTTGAGGAGAGGCAGTGTCTGAGGCCTGCACTTATTTTGCCTACTTTTCATCCCTTATGCCCAGGGGTACTGAGTGTTGCATGGGCCTAGTGTTTCTGAGGGGTGTCTTCTTGAATTTAAACACCATTGAGGCCATGGATGGGCTGGGATTGTGCAGATTTTATTGTTTTTTGTCGTTTTTTTGGGCCTGCTGGTGTGGCCCTTTGCCCAGGGGTGGTGAGTGTTGCATGGGCCTAGTCTTTCTGTGGGGTGTCTTCTTGAATTTAAACACCATTGAGGCCATGGATGGGCTGGGATTGTGCAGATTTTATTGGTTTTTGTCGTTTTTTTGGGCCTGCTGGTGTGGCCCTTTGCCCAGGGGTGGTGAGTGTTGCATGGGCCTAGTCTTTCTGTGGGGTGTCTTCTTGAATGTAAACATAATTGAGGCCATGGATGGGCTGGGATTGTGCTTATTTTATTGTTTTTTGTCGTTTTTGGGGGGCTGCTGGTGTGGCCTTTTGCTTGCCCAGGGGTGGTGGTGGTGCATGGACTGAGTGTGCCTGTGGTGTGGTCTCACTCTCTTTGATGTAAACATCATGGATGGCATTGGATTGTGGTGATTTCTGGCTGTTTTTCTGTTTTTTGGGGGTGTACTGTTGATGTGGACTGGCCATGTGGGTGGTGGTGGTGGCCATCTTGAGTGCTGGCTGGTACAGGCAACATGTGCTTGGGGTGTAAGGGGGCCATTTTGAGGAGAGGCAGTGTCTGAGGCCTGCACTTATTTTGCCTACTTTTCATCCCTTATGCCCAGGGGTAGTGAGTGTTGCATGGGCCTAGTGTTTCTGAGGGGTGTCTTCTTGAATTTAAACACCATTGAGGCCATGGATGGGCTGGGATTGTGCAGATTTTATTGTTTTTAGTCGTTTTTCTGGGCCTGCTGGTGTGGCCCTTTGCCCAGGGGTGGTGAGTGTTGCATGGGCCTAGTCTTTCTGTGGGGTGTCTTCTTGAATTTAAACATAATTGAGGCCATGGATGGGTTGGGATTGTGCTTATTTTATTGTTTTTTGTCGTTTTTGGGGGGCTGCTGGTGTGGCCTTTTGCTTGCCCAGGGGTGGGGTGCATGGACTGAGTGTGCCTGTGGTGTTGTCTCACTCTCTTTGATGTAAACATCATGGATGGCATTGGATTGTGGTGATTTCTGGCTGTTTTTCTGTTTTTTGGGGGTGTACTGTTGATGTGGACTGGCCATGTGGGTGGTGGTGGTGGCCATCTTGAGTGCTGGCTGGTACAGGCAACATGTGCTTGGGGTGTAAGGGGGCCATTTTGAGGAGAGGCAGTGTCTGAGGCCTGCACTTATTTTGCCTACTTTTCATCCCTTATGCCCAGGGGTAGTGAGTGTTGCATGGGCCTAGTGTTTCTGAGGGGTGTCTTCTTGAATTTAAACACCATTGAGGCCATGGATGGGCTGGGATTGTGCAGATTTTATTGTTTTTTGTCGTTTTTTTGGGCCTGCTGGTGTGGCCCTTTGCCCAGGGGTGGTGAGTGTTGCATGGGCCTAGTCTTTCTGTGGGGTGTCTTCTTGAATTTAAACACCATTGAGGCCATGGATGGGCTGGGATTGTGCAGATTTTATTGGTTTTTGTCGTTTTTTTGGGCCTGCTGGTGTGGCCCTTTGCCCAGGGGTGGTGAGTGTTGCATGGGCCTAGTCTTTCTGTGGGATGTCTTCTTGAATTTAAACATAATTGAGGCCATGGATGGGCTGGGATTGTGCTTATTTTATTGTTTTTTGTCGTTTTTGGGGGGCTGCTGGTGTGGCCTTTTGCTTGCCCAGGGGTGGTGGTGGTGCATGGACTGAGTGTGCCTGTGGTGTTGTCTCACTCTCTTTGATGTAAACATCATGGATGGCATTGGATTGTGGTGATTTCTGGCTGTTTTTCTGTTTTTTGGGGGTGTACTGTTGATGTGGACTGGCCATGTGGGTGGTGGTGGTGGCCATCTTGAGTGCTGGCTGGTACAGGCAACATGTGCTTGGGGTGTAAGGGGGCCATTTTGAGGAGAGGCAGTGTCTGAGGCCTGCACTTATTTTGCCTACTTTTCATCCCTTATGCCCAGGGGTAGTGAGTGTTGCATACTTGCATGTCCCTAGTCTTTCTGTGGGGTGTCTTCAATGTAAACATCATGGATGGCATGGGATTGTGCTCATTTTTCTGTGTTTTGTCGATTTTTTGGGGTGTATAACTGAACTGATGTTCCTCTGTCTTCCATTGCTTTTAGGTGCACAAGAAGACTCAATAGAACCACCAGTGCCAGGAAGAAGTCCTGCAGCGGTGTGTGCAGCATAACGTCACGCGACGTCACGTCTGGACACAGAACCCTCTGCAACTCGTGCAACTGCTGCCTGCTGACCTGCTCTGAAGAAGATGGCCCCAAAAAAAGTAACCCGTAGCTCCTCTAGCAAGAAAGGTGCCAGTAAGGAGCAGAAGAAGCAAGTTACCAAGGACACTGGTGTGCCGCCCGCCCCTTTTTTTGTGAGTAAAAAAAAAAGTATGCCTGCAGCAGCTGCAGCGGGATCTGCTGGGGACCAAGCTGGCAGCAGCACCCCCGCTCCATTGGGCTCAGTGCCACCACCACCACCACGCCAACTTAAGTCCAAGCCCTTGAGTGCTGCAGAGGCAGCCAGTATACTTCTTCAATCACCATCGACCAGTGATGTTGGCTCATCGCAAGAAAGCAGCAGCAATGTCCCTCAATCAACACAGGTTGTTGTAGCTCATCTGACGAGTGTTGAACAACCACAGCGGCAACAACAATCACATGTGCAAGTACAAGCCCAAGTACATGTGGAAGGAGAGGCAGCGCAAGGAGATGCGCAAGCAGAGGTGCATGGAGGGTCACAACAAGTGCCCACAATAGTTGTTCCTCCCGAAGTAGGGGCACATCAGGAAATCGACAATCAAGGCGAGGTATCATTTGAGGAAGCCACTCCTCCTGATGATCCTTCATTGTCTTCCACACCCCTAGCAAGGAAGAGATCAAGGGTGGTGTCTACATCCTCTTCAAGCACACCTCCTTCTGATGATACGGATCAAACTTGGGAACAAACAAAGGTAGTTAAGCGTAAAAGGAAGCTCGTCCAAAGTCTCAGAGTTATGGAGTGTGATGAGTCTCAACAAGAAGTGGCGGATACTGCTGCTGATGAAGACTCTGCCAACGACGACCCAGTCATCATAAAGGTCACTGCAGCCCCAGCGGGCATGCAGCAAACAGACATTTTGACCCTAGCCCGAAGAGCTGCTGAGCGTGATGATGATGTTGTCGATGAGGAGGCAGTGGAAACACCACAATCATTGGAGTTAAGTAGTACACCAACTCGTCCCGCTTCCATATTTCTTTCTGGCAAGAAGAGACCTCCGTCAACCTCGACCTTAATTAGTGGCGGTGAAAGTGCAAAACGTACAAAAGTTGGGCAATCCACATCCTCCACTTCATCTGGCATTAGCTTCATGACCACCACCACCAGTATCGCCGCCCCCTCCATGTCCCACAGACACTTCAAGTCCCCAGTTTGGGACTTCTTTACTGTTTGTCCAAAAAATCCAAAGTTTGCCATTTGTACCCTTTGTAAGCTTGCAGTTAGTCGTGGTAAGTCAGGTACCAACTATGGTACCGGCGGCCAGAGAGGTCATCTTGAGAGAAAGCACACTGTCAAATGGTTTGCGCACCTAGATGCGATCAAGAAAGGCCAAATTCAAGGAAACGTTGATGTTTCATCTGATGATGACGAGCAGGAAGAAGACGTGTCAAACACTTCCCTTACACCCAGTACCCCTGTCAGCAGCACACCCAATGTGAGGCACACTAAGAGTGTTGGAGCGAGTGAGACACCAACGCACAAAAGTTCACCAGCGAGCAAAATTGGGTCAACGAAGTCATTATCAGCCCGTAAATGCTTGGTCCAGGGCAACATTAGAACAATGTTTACTTCAGACGTGCCATATGAACGCAACCACCCACTGACGCGTCTGTATAACACTAAGCTGGCTAAAATGCTAGCTGTGGACCTTCTACCTTTTTCTTTTGTAGAAGCGGTAGGTTTTCTTGAATTAGTGGCAACGCTCTGCCCTAAATGGAAGGTTCCGAGCCGGTTCTATTTTGCCAGAGTTGCGGTTCCAGCACTACATGAAGATGTGCTGCAGGCGATTGGGGCAGCTTTGCAGAAGAGTGCTGTTCACACAATACATCTGACAACAGACATGTGGACCAGTGGCCCAGGCGATGATTACATGTGCATCACTGCACACTGGGTCTCTTTTTCAGGTGTTATAGCAAAGCTAAACGCAGGTGTTGACCCGGACCAAGTTTTCAAAGCTGCTCGGAAACATGCAACACTAGCCATGTTTGGCTTGGAGAAAAGTCACACAGCAGAAAACCTTTTGGAAGAGTTTGACAAAAAGGTCTTGACAATGCTATCCCCCCTAAAACGCAAGATTGGTTATGTTTCCACGGATAATGGCGCCAATGTAGTTAAGGCCATGTCGAAGGGTGACCATGTTAGAGTGCCGTGTTTGGCGCACTGTATCAACCTGGTAGTTCAAAAATTCTTGAGTGATAAAGAGAGTCCAGCGTTCGAGGTAATGGCCACCTGCCGCAAAATGTGCAACCATTTCAGCCATTCTTTTAAGGCCCGGAAGCATCTGCGGAGACTGCTACTTGAACGTGGAATGCCAGTGAAAGCACTCATCCAGGAGGTGGCAACACGTTGGAACTCAACCTTCTACATGCTTGAGCGTCTGTATGAGCAGTATACGGTACTCGATCACTATTTCTTGACAGAGGCTACATCTCAGAAGGAGGACCTGCGGATGAGTAAGGCGCAATGGGCCATAGTTAAAAGCCTGACAGACATGCTTCGTCCTTTTGAGTTCTTCACGCGTGCAGTCAGCCAGGAGGACTGTAATTTGGGAAAAGCTATCCCATTGTTGTGCATACTGGAGCACCAACTGATGGCGGTTTCTTCTGAGTTTCAAAAAGATGAAAAAAAAAAAACCCATTTCATTTTGTCTGAGAAATTATTACATCGCCTACGTGGTGATGAACGTCTTAAAAACATCAACTCAGATCAGCATTACATTTGTGCTACTATTCTGGATCCACGCTACAAAAAGGCGCTGGCAGACAACGCATTCTTTCCTTTCGCTGATGCAGATGTTCAAAAGTACAAACATTGGTTAGCCTGGTCAGCCAAGAGGTTTGAAAAAGAACGGCAGGTTATTGAAGGAGAAGCCAGTACATCAGCATCAGCATCAGCAGGCCATCCGCAGTCACAAGAATCCACTTCTGCACCTGTGGCTGGGGCACAAGTGACCTCTCAGCCGTTAAAGACACCGGCAACTGGATCATCTGCACCACACACAATGACAACACTAACAGTGGCTGGGGAGGAGGATTGGCTAAGTTTGATGGGGTATGGTTCTCGAAAAAATGTCACAGCCAGCACAGCAAAAAGTAAGCAAAGTGGAGGAACAGTTGATGACCTTGAGTCGATGGTGCAGGACTATCTGAATGACTCAACAGTGGTCTTTCTTAATGAGGAGCCATTGCAGTATTGGCAAGGCAAAAAACAATTGTGGCCACAGCTCTACAACCTGGCTATAAACTATTTGTCTTGCCCACTCGCAAGTGTGTCTTCTGAACGTGTTTTCAGTGCTGCTGGTGGCATTGTAACTCCCAAACGGAGCCGCCTCTCGCCCAAAAATGTGGAGCGGCTGACAATGATCAAGATGAATCAGCACCTCATACCACCAGATTACAAAGTACGAGAAAGCACGCCGCATGAAGACGAGGAGGACAGCAACGTAGATGAGGGGATTTTTTCTCTGTTCGGTGCCACTGACCTCATCCAGCCTGAATTCGCAGAGTATGATGACGAAATCTTGTTCTTATTCCCTGACACCGAGCCCTGAAAATGAGACAATCAATCAAGAACTTTCTTTTTCGTCCTTATTCACTTTTATTCCTGTGTGCTTTGTGTCTCTCTTTCTTTGTTTTGCACAGTTAATTTAATTCAAACTTTAATCACCTAATCCCAAAAACAAGACCATCATCAGAACTGTCTTCACTTGTTTGCTTATTGATTTGAAGGTGCCGCAGTCTACATTCCTCAGGTTCACAAGTTCTGAAGAACATGCTCCTCTATCCTCCTCCTCCAGACTGCGATTTCCCTCCAAGCAGAGTGCTGGATTACGCCCAATGAAGAAAGACTCAGCACTTGTGGGGGTGTTGTACTTCTTTGCGGGTGAGTTGACGGTTTTGGGCCCATTGCTGTGAAGCTCTAATAATGGACAAAAGTGTTTTGGACCAAATATGAGGTGGAAATTTCTTGCCGTTTTTGCTGACTTGCTTGCTTTTGAGGTGCTCTTTGGCGGGGTTCCGGGGGTTTGTGTGTAATTTTTGGTGTCTGTCGAAGCACTGCTGCGACAGTCTAATCTTGATTGCATTTGCTTTTCAGGAAATCCGTGGTGGAAAACAGGAGTTATGATGATTGATGATGATGACGACCTAGCTGCACAGCGCCGCGTTTGGACCGAAGGCCGAGAGACATTGTAAGTATGAGATTTAGCTTTTCCGCTGTTTGGGGGTGTTGTGTCGGGTGTTTTTTTGCGGGTGGGTTGGCGGGTCTTGCCTGGGGCATTCCTGGGAAGGTCTAATACCGGATACAAGTGTTTTGGACAAAATCCATAAGGAACAGCCTTTTTTTTGCCATTTCTTCAGACATCTTGCTCAATGTAGCGTTTTGGGGGGCTTCCTGCTGTTCGTGGGTGGGTTGCGGCCGGGGTCTCTGTCGAAGCACTGCTGCGACAGTCTAATCTTGATTGCATTTGCTTTTCAGGAAATCCGTGGTGGAAAACAGGAGTTATGATGATTGATGATGACCTAGCTGCACAGCGCGTTACTTTGGACCGAAGGCCGAGAGATATTGTAAGTATGAGATTTAGCTTTTTTGCTGTTTGGGGGTGTTGTCGCGTGTTTTTTTGCGGGTGGGTTGGCGGGTCTTGGCTGGGGCATTCCTGGGAAGGTCTAATGCCGGATAGAAGTGTTTTGGACAAAATCCTTAAGGAAAAGCCTTTTTTTTGCCATTTCTTCAGACATCTTGCTCAATGTAGCGTTTTGGGGGGCTTCCTGCTGTTCGTGGGTGGGTTGCGGCCGGGGTCTCTGTCGAAGCACTGCTGCGACAGTCTAATCTTGATTGCATTTGCTTTTCAGGAAATCCGTGGTGGAAAACAGGAGTTATGATGATTGATGATGACCTAGCTGCACAGCGCGTTACTTTGGACCGAAGGCCGAGAGATATTGTAAGTATGAGATTTAGCTTTTTCGCTGTTTGGGGGTGTTGTCGCGTGTTTTTTTGCGGGTGGGTTGGCGGGTCTTGCCTGGGGCATTCCTGGGAAGGTCTAATACCGGCTAGAAGTTTGTTGGACAAAATCCATAAGGAAACACCAGTTTTGGCACTTTTTGTAAGTTAGGGTTCGTTAGGGTTAGCCCTAGCAGCAGGATTGCATGTGTTTAGGGGGGTTCTATTGCAACGCGGTTCTGTTGTTGTAGAGCACTGTTGGAGCGATGCTGGCTATGGATACTTTTGCTTGCAGGCAAGTGGTTTGAATACAATCCACGGTCTGTATTTGGGTCTACTGTTACTTTCAAAGTACGTTTTGTAACCATTTTTCTGCTAGGCATCGTTTTTGGAGATATGATTGGGTTCTTCTACATTTTTGCGACTGGCTTTAGTAAGGGTCTTGGTGGGAGCATTGCTGGGAAGGTCAAATTTTGTTCTAAAACACAGTAGTACACCCACCTTGAGGGGAAAGATCCGCTATAATATTTTGGCCATACTTATTGATCCTTAAAAAGGTGACTCAGACAGAGCACGCAATTTCAAAAATATTGTACTGTCTATTAGGGAAATCAAAGTGTCACTTTTTGAACCACACAGCGTACATACCTTTTATTTATTTATCAGTGGTATTGTAATAGCACTTCCTGTTTTCCGTTCAATAATTACAGGCCGGGTTTCAGTCAACATCCGCCAGGCAGGCAGTGGACAGGGTGTCTCTTCTGTCAGTGGTCACCACCACATTGATGGACGAAGCGTCAGCTGGAATGGAGGAGTGCCGCCAATAAGAGGAATTGTTTGCTGCATGCAACTTACTTACCAATTTCAACAGGACAACTCCAACAACATACGCAATACAGATACAGTATCCATTGTTGTCTTTTATTCTATGAGTGTGACTGCATGTGCTTACCTTTAGTTTGTAACCAAAGATTGTCTGTAAACTCTGTATCTTCAATTATTGTTTGTCCATGCTCTGCTTTTTTTTTCTTCTCTCAACAAAACCTACCCAAAAAGAAACCCCCATTCCCATCCATTTTACAAACCCTAACCCTCTTCCCCCGGGCTGTGTTGTTTTGCTTGATGTCTGACTAAAATGACATCAATAATTCCACACACTTGCTGGGGAGGATAAGGTGATAGCAGCAACAGGCTGGTGAAGGAATACGAGGATATCTTCTAGACTTACTCAGCTTCAGTACTATATCTTCTAGTAGTAGTAGCCAATGTCAAATAAATTCAACGCAAGTACTAGTTATACTTGCAATACTTTACCATTTGTTAGGCTACATTATGGCACTGTTCTAGTGTACTGTCACCTGCTATTTTCTCGATCGTACCGTAACCGTTGTAATGCTACAGTAAGGAGTACAAACAAGGTTTCGTTTTCTTTTTTTCCATAGGCATGCAACTGCCACTGTGTCACACCACTAGTACCACCGCAATGAGGAAATGTCACCCGCCCATGAATGACAACGTTAATCCCCATTTCACCTGGAGCCAGCCCTGGGCCTAGCCCTAATTTCTAACACAAATTACAGGTAAGATAAGCGTTTGGTGGGAGGTAGTATAATGGAGTATTATTTCGGAGTAGACAAGAGATTGACGGTTGTACTACTAAAGTCCTACGACTGTTCAGGAAAACAAAGTTACTGTTACACCCCCGCCCCCCACCCACCAGACTGAAAAGCAGTAAAAAACAGGTATGGTCAGATAAAGTTGAAAAATATATGTATTTATCCCTAACAAAATAATCTCCCTCACCCACCCTAACCCCAACGATTGTCTCTGAAACGTCCCAAAACGATCCCAACTCCCAAATCCCACCCCCCAAAAGTCTATAAAAAAAGGGCAAGGGACACTCCACTACTGGAGGGTGCTGGTGCTGGTGCATGATGCGGCATGGGCATCATACTCCTTGCGGAGGGTGGCAAGCTCGGAGCGGAGGCCCTTAACCAAGGTCTTATACCTCAGGACCTCCTGCTCCAGGTTGGACATGCGGACTCGTAGGCGGCGTTGGCGTTCCTTGCAGCTCCTGTGGGGGGCAGCTGGTATTTCGGTTGCTTGGCGGTGGCGGTCGGCTTTCTTAGCCCGGCTCGGTCCCGCTGGCTTAGTCACGGAGGAGGATGCAGTGGTCACAGTCGAAGATGTTGCCCCGCTCGACTGCGTGTCCTCCTCCTCCTCCAGGGCCACCAGCCGCCGATACTCGGCGACTGTGGCCTCCAGCCTCCGTTGCCGGGCCAATCTAGCCTGCTCCCTCCTTGTTGTTGATTTGGAAGGAGCAACTATATGAAGAAAGAAAGACATAGTCTGTAACCAATGCTCCTTATTAATAACACAAAGTGATTGAGCCGAAAGTTGGGTCACAGAGTACAAGTAGCAAATTGAAAGCACAGTACATAACTATTGAGGACAGTATCTATGTAACCTCCCACTTCTGCATCCTTGCTCTAACAGTAGTGGTAGTTTAATGAACTAATTCTACGACCACTATGGACTTCCATTACAGTCGACTATGACAGTACACCAGTCTTATTCTTCTTCTTCTCTCTTGTTTAGGGAAATGGGTACGTTATCTTATGCAAGCCGGCAGAATGACATGGACACAGCACAGTGAAGTTGCACCCGAGAAAAAAAGTTGCACACCATGATGATGGAGACAGACTTGCGTTACTGTACCGGTCCAGTACATGCAGGTGGTGAAGCTATTACTTTTCTATTACGGGTGGCACTGAGAATACTCTGTTACAAGGGCTACTGCTTAATTAATTTACCTTTCACCCTACAGTGCAAATGAGTACTAGAAAAGGAAACTGAAGAAGCTAACTAATTTGATTATCTATCACTTCACATGGGACGTATTTAATGACAGATGAGATGACTTTAGGTGCTTTGCTTAATATTGAGTGAACAGTGATACACCCACACATGAATGACGTACTACAAGTAAACTAAAGTTATTAAGAGAGGTACGGAGTGTCCACCGTAATAACCAGATATATGCTGTGAATGCAAACGCAATACAAAGTACTGCTACTATTCATGGTAGTATTGGACACATTTACAATTTCTTTTCCTTGCCTTCCCTGCACTGGGACGGACGTGCGGGTGCGGTGGTACATGCTCTTCAAGGTAACACTTACTTCACCTGGCGACCATCTACTCTCTCTAGATACACATGTGCTATGTAAGAGTCAGAGAATACCATGCTCCAGGCATCCATTCAGTCAAAGTATACGCACACATACAGTTTCTGTTTCACCCACCCAGGCTGCTGTCCTTCCACCCATCCTTGCTTCATCATTGACCCAGCCATGCACCATACCATATTCTTTCCTTCCCAGCCACCTCTGGGTCCAAGCAAACACATATCGTTCTTCTTTGCCAGCCATCATACAAGTTCGCGTCCCACTTACTTACACCCTTCTTTCGCTTTTCGTTCATCCCATCCATCACGTTCGTCTAAGAACTTATTGGGATTCTTCTCACCAAAAACTTCACAGCTAAGTCGAAGTACATTTCGAGGAGGCTACTACCTGGTTGATTTGTAATTGTAATACACCCGTGCAGAAAGCACACTATGCAGTCTTCAATCTCAATAAGTAAGGAATATATAGCTTACCTGTTTCCGCCACCACCGTTTGATCCCCCACAGGAACGGCCACCAGCTCTTCTAACGCCGCCTCCTCCCCAGAGGCCTCCGAGTCCAAGTCCAACACAGCCACCTCCGCGCTGGCCCCGTCACCAGATGTTACACCTACAAGGTACATTTAAGAATGTTAGAATACACCACTCACTACTATATAATATTTGGTCTAGGAGAAATGTTAAAAAAACAGAATACAATGTAATAATTTGTGACTGTCTACTCCATAGTAAAAATGTCCCATTTTCCAGGGAAGGCTGTTGTCTTGCTGCACTTTTATGCACAACTGATGAATGCTTGCTTTTGATTTTTAACACGCACCACTTTTTCTCCTAACAGACAGAAGCTTGACTCCTGAGTCCTAAGAACACGACCAGGATCAAGTTCAAACTAGGTGAGAGTTCGGCTCGACCACAAGAAATGTGTCCAATTAATCGTCAGCACTAACCACTTTTCCGTTTACAGTTAAATAGTTTTATGACAAAGTAGATTTTAATAAATGTGTTTACTTTTAATAAAGCTTTTACACTTAAATAGACTCTGTGGTTTTTGTTCCTCTAGACTAGAGTGGATGAGCTAAAGGTTTTGGAATTTTTGCAAGCATGAGTGCCTCTGACACTTCTTGACTGTGCTGTGACTCCGTACTACTCTCTTGTCCTGCGTACGATAATCTAGAGATCATTGGGGATCTATAATCGGTGACTTCGGGAGCTGAATGACTCTGCCACACTATCTAGTCAGTAAGGAGACAGTGCATAGAGGTATTGCTGAATATAATGGGAGTCCAATGGAATTGCCAAATGTCCAATCTTAGTTAGCTACACAGACAGACTAATAAGAATAGTCTAGTAATACCACAGGGAGTCATATTCGAGGCAGGATAAGAATTTATATCCAGTCTACAAGAAGATCAAAGACGATTTAGAAAAAATCGAATGAGGAACGCTAGGAAAAAATAGGTACTGTTTATTAAAATGTAAACTTACTGGGGCCAGCAAAGGAGCCCTCGCCTGCCCGATCCTGGCCTGTATCCTCAGCACCCTCCTCCTGTGTCCTCTTGCCCTTGGGGGGAGCTGATGTACAACATGAAAGAAAGAAAAACCAGAAAACATGGATGAGATTTTTCAACCAAATCAAACATTTGAAAAGAACAATAACAACATATTTTGGAAAAATAGCAAATAGATAGACAACTATTCCACGGGATCTATCTCATGTGGTATACTACGTTATTCGTATTGCCTGATTTGCGGAACGTTGACTTAGAAAGTTCCTATGTAACTCAAAAAACAGACTACTAAAGAGGTTTGCCTAGGCCTGGCACTGCAGGCAGCAGTGCGCAACTCGTGACAGACAAAGTCCATCCTGCTTGCAGATCAGTGAATACTCAAACTATCAATCCACCCGCCACCACCGCCACTATTTCTTCTGATAGCCATGTGACTGTCTAAAGGAAGGACTGGACTTCAGTCTGTTGGGGCTGATTTATAAGTCCCTTGCGGAAGTTGCGGCTGATTTTCCTCCATTGTTGCGTGCCTTTTCTGACGCAGCGGCAGAACAAAAGACTCGCCATGGTGTTGGTGCGGCGTATATATTAAAAAAAAAAACACATATGGGCATATGGGCGATGCATCACGTTGTAAAGCCCTGCGCCATCAGGGGGCGTTCCGGCGCAAGGGAGGGCGTACCTGCGCAGGAACGAATCCTAAAAGTGGCTGAGGGAAATCTACAAGATGTCAATCAGTCACTTTTAGGACAATGATGCATGACTCAAACCCTGCGCGCTTGAAGCCGACGTACGGCTTGATGCAGCATTGGGGAGATAGGGTACCCCAGAGCATTACTGGAGCTGCGCCATCGTTGGCACGCAACTCCAGCAATGCGCTGCCTTTACGGCACAGATGCGTAAGGCTTCTGTGACGTTTTGGGCCAATGGGTGGTGGTGGCATGGCACACAATTACTGCCGCATCCCTGCTACTTTGCAGGGATGCGCCGGTAATTGAAAATATGACCCTTACTGTCTAGCATTACGCAGTTCTTTTCTTTACAGTACACTCATACATAATTTCTCAGGCCAATGAAATGCTTCTGAACACAACATACAAAACAAAGAAGCATAGTAGCAAGCAAGGCTACTGAGAAGGAGAGCAGTGCACCTGAAAATGAAATGCATAGAAGATTTTGAAATATAATTTACCTCAATGTAATCGGCAGCATTATTGCTCTTGGTAAAGAACAAAGATTTGCAAATAACAGAGCAGGATAAAACAGAGTAGTAAATGTACTACTACTACTACTCACCAAGCCCGGGGACCTCTACGCCGAGCGCGTCCAGCAAGTCCCGCTCCCGGTCCATGACATCGGTCCAGCGGTGGGTGGCCTGGTTATATGTGCGCCGGACCCCAGAGATCTTGTACATGGCCCGGCACACCTTCTCCCACCGCTGGCGGCGCTCCCGGATGCCATAGCCGGTCGCGATCTTGCCGCCTCCCAGGATCGTCTTGGGGAGGCGGCACTGGACGTGGAAGATCAGTGCCGCCACTTCCTCCGCGCTGAAGATCTCCCTCGGGACCACTTGCTCCCCCCTTAAACGCCCGCACGGGAGCCGGGCACGGGGTGCGGGACCCTTCCCCTTCTCAGGGTGCTTCCCGGCTCCCTTTACCATGGTCTGGGCAGAAATAAACTTAAATGATAAAGAAGAAATAGAATAGTGAAGAAGAAAAGAAAAGAGTTTAAAAAAGTAGTTTAAAAGTAACTAAAAGCTGCAGAAAACACAAAAATATAGAGCTAGAAAAATAGAGGGTTAGATAATAAGTAAAATTAGATCAAAAAAACTTCAAACAAGCAAAGGATGGCAGAGATTGAGAGAGGATAGAGAAAGCATGCCCAGAACCATAGCAATGAATGAGAAACAAGATGGCCGCGCCCGTTCACGACCGCGTGGGTAAGTTCGCGCGAGATTTTCCTTGCGAGTACGCGCAAAATTGTACTAGCGAGCAGCACACTTTGCGAGATTACACATAGCGGGCGGAAACGGAATTACGTCACGCCAACAAGATGGCCGCGCCCGTGTACGACCGATAGGGTAACTTGGCAAACGTATAGCTAGAAGCGCCTCGCGAACACGCGCAAGATCACGCGAACATACACGTCGCAACAAAAACAATTTTGTATTCGCACGTATTCGCGGCTTCCGAAATCGATCTCGCACGGATTCGCGCCCCAAAAAACGCGCGAAATTGCAGAAAAAACGATTTTAGCTAAACTGAAAGCAATGAGCAGGTGCAAAAGTTCAAACTTAACATTAGTAACATTCAAGGTAGTGCTTCCTGATGGGCCCCTCCAGAGTTTGCAACTATTCTATGACCCTGCTATGACCCAAACAGCAGGCTCATAGAATAGCACCATAAAGGTCCTGTGAAAAAAAAAATTCACTGCAACAAAAAGCAAATTACAGATAAGGAAGGAAGCAGGTGCCAGCCAGACTGGAACTTTCAAAATTACTGACACATTAATGAAACACAAATTAATTGATGGCAGTTGAAGAAGGGCAGGTGTGCTTGCTTTTTTCAACCACCATAATCTACAGTGATAAATAAACCTAATAGGTGCCAGTGAGGATGTACTAGAGGGTGGCATGGGTGTCCCAGAGGGTGGCAGTGGTGAAACAGAGGGTGCTGTGAACCTGTGATGATAAACCAGACGTAGAAACAACATAGTCGCGGCCGTTGCAAGCCGAAAAGTAAGTTCGCAATTGCGAACTTGTCCCAAAATCGGCGCGAACACGCGCCAACACAAAAAACGGAAAAATCCGCAAATCCGCTAGAGTTCGCGGATCTTCGCGGATTGCGAATCCGTAAATACGCAAGTTCGCGGATTGCCAATCCGCAAAATCCACCCATGCTTAATACTAATCCACTCTCTCTGGGCTGTCTTGCTTTAGCAAGCTTCTCTTGGATAAGGGCTACTTCCAGCTCTCTCTTCTGGATCCTAAGCTCAGCCTCTCTCATGTTGGCCTCACGTTCCTTCCTCTGAGGGTTGTCATTCTCCTTCTGGAGTAACCATGAGAACCTGTAGAAGCATGGGAAGTGTCAGATTCACCTGAGTGATTCCTTCTCCTCCTAGACTCCTGGTTAAGTCCACTTGGGGGTCTGAGTGGGTTTAACCCTGACTCAGTCCCAAATTGGCTTAAGTTAGCCTGGCTAAGTCTCCTGACTGCTACCTGACTAAGTCTCTCATCATCAGAATCACTTTCTTCTTCCTCCTCTTCCTCCTCCTCATCCTCAGGCTGAGTATCTCCAGTGGTCTGGTTTTCCTCATCTATCTGGATGACAGGGACAGGGGCATCAGTGTTATCATCTTCAGAGGGAGAGCCTCCTTCTCCAGACCCTTTGGGGTTAGGATGGGAGGTCTTTAGAGCTTCAGACTGGTCTAAAAGCTCTCTGAGGTGTGCTGTAGTAGGGGTTGGACCCGTCTTGAGACCTCTTAAGGTACACAGCTGCCTCATTTCTTTAAAGTTTAACATAGCAAATTTGGATGGTGCCTTTGGAGGGTCACTCTCAACAGGGACAGGTCCAGTGGACCCCTCTGCTCCAGACATTGCTCTAGTGTGGGTGGATATGTTGCAATCTACCTACACTGGTGTTTACCTACTAAACCTATCTAGTAGTTGTAGTCAGGGTGTGCTACTCCCTATCCTCTACAACAACTAAGTTCAGTAGAACTTAAGTATACTAGTCTTGTTTTATATGTACCTAACAGGTACCTGTATGATCTTTCAAATGATACTCTCAAAGATTGTAATGGTAAAACAACAGCAAGCTCAAATCCCAACCGCTGCTCACCAATGTGAGAAGTTGGCCTGGTATATGATGCTCACTAGTTCTAGTGATCACCTTGTACCATGCCAAGCAACCCTTATGATGATTGGTTGTAAGTCAACCTTATAGACCAGCTATCCTAGTGGTAGCATGGACAAAGCAGTCTTAGGCTAAACTCTGTAAAGGCATGTGAAGCAAGCTGTTTTACCATACACAATCCCCTTGAATACCAAATGAAAGGACACCACACAGATATATATTGAAAATATATATATAGTTATTTACTACAAAATCCCCTATACTCTTTATGAGCACAGAAGCAAATGCGTTAAAACAAAACACAGTTTAAATATACAAAAGTTGCACAATATGGATGAGCCCTAGGGGCCACCTAAACCATATACTAAAATAGTGGTTTAAGAACCACCAATCGGAAAGGAAATAGGCCTAGGGCCTGGGGAATCGCTGGAGCTGTTCGGGACTAACAGTGAAGAAGTCGGGAAAGGCCCGCGGGACTCGGGTGCAGCGCTTAAAGCACACGCATGCACCAATGCAATGTTAATGGTGCGTAAAAGTTATAAAGGTACTGTTTAAGGAACCTTCCGACTGACCTAGAAGGACAAAACTGTAGACCTAGGCACTAGAGGTGTGTACCAGTGTAGGAACACCGGCGTTGCTGAGTTACCTCACCCACAGGAAGCGGGTGCACAGGTGCGAAGTTGTGTCGGGTTTCATCACGCAGGTCGATGGTGCCTGGAGATGAAGATGCTGCAGGCGGGTCGTCGAGGAGAGTTCCGGTGGATCCAAGGGTGGATCTGAAGTGGTGAAGACCTGAAAGCATAGGGAACAATGTTCAAAGTCACTAGCCAGTGACTACCGTGGAACCAGGATGGAACCAGGCGATGTCGGGTGCAAACAGGCAAAGAGGTGTAGCTTGTCTCTGCAGCCACGTGGACACGAAGAGGTGGAGGATGTCCAGGAGTCGATCACGAGCTGTCCCACAAAGGCTCTAGCTGATGGCGGTGTCGGCAACTTGATTGGAGCAAACAGGCCTTGGCTAATGCAAGCCCCGCAGGAAGTGAACAAAGCTTGTTACTCGGACCAGCAAGGTCAGAGCGGGTGCTCCTTTTCAGGGAAGGGAGGGCCATTCTGGAGCAACCAGACCAGCGGTGCTGTTTGTAGATTTCGTCGCCAAGATGGCCACCAGCCAACGGGCTAGTGACCGGGATGACGCGTTGAGTGGCAAAGTGCAAAAGGGCCCCACACAGATCGTGGAGATGCTGGTGGGCTGACCTTTGGTGCAGATGCTGCTCGGTTGTGGGGCTTCTCAAACCCTAAAGCACAGCATTGAGGGAGCCTCAGGTGCTGCGCAGTCAGCTTCTCGGGGATCTTTCAAGATGGCCAGTCCCACGTCTCTCGATGCTTCCACGGGACTCTTCTTTTCAGGGACTGTGGATCGGGCTGTGAGATGTCTGGGAATCCAGGTCTTGTTGGGCTTTGGGCTAGGGTTCCGGCGGGAGGCGGTGGCAAAGCAGACGTCGAGTTGCTGGTTGGTGCCTGTATTCACAGGGTGGTCACTCCTTGGCCACAAGGGAGATTCCATTCAGTCTTCTGTGCTGCAGAATGTCGAAGTCCAGTTTTCTTCTTAGTTTCAAGTCTAGTTCAGGATGATCTGAAGTCTTGGGACACAGCTCCTACTCTTATTCCAATTCTAGGGCCCGGATTACCTGCTAGGTCCCTCCTCTGGGTGGGACCAGGAAGGGGGGTGGTTGCACCCCCTTTCCTTTGTCCATCTCCACGCCAGGACTGGGGCTGGGAAGCCCCAGCACCGGTTTGGACTGGCTTATGCACAGGGACCGCTTGTGTGCCCCAGGCATGTCTCATTCTATTCAGCCCTGTCCTACCCAATACACAAAATCCTGTCTGGGGTGGTGCTAGCACCTCCCAAGGCAGGAAACCCTTTGTCCAAGCCTCCCTCGCTGGAAGGACTCCCAGCAGCAGGAGGTCAGACGTGTGTCTGTGGTGGCAGCATCCATTTTGTGATGCTGAGGCTCATGTTTAACTTTTTACCGGGGTTCAGGTTATGTACATGTCGTGTCCCTCTAGAAGGGTGGAATGCTACCCCCGTCGCCAGAACTGGCGAGGGGGTAGTATTCCAATTCGTATGACATCTTACTCGACATGTTTTGATAAAGCCAAACCAAAGATAGCATTTAACCGCGGGGTTCATAATGCACTTAAGAGTATATGGTATGGCAGTATCATGGAACAGCTAAAGGACATGGTTCCGAAAGCTGCAGACAGGCTCAGCTCATGCTAGAGCACCATCTCACATATTTCCAAGCACTCTGCCTCCAGGATTGATGAGGCCTTCCATAGGAGTGGCTGATAGGAACATATGTGTCCATTTTAAGTTAGATATAGACATACTATACCTAAGTAAGGGGTGATTACTCTGACTTACCCCAGCTGAGTGATCAGCCAGTTGTGTCAAATATGGAGGCCAGGCCAGGGGTGGCATAATACATGCTGCAGCCCCTGGTAGGCCTTGGAAACACCTATGCCCTGGGTACCTGGGGTACACTGTTACAGGGGCCAATACGGTGAACCAGTTCCAATTCGTAATGTACCTAAGGTACATGGAGTCCATTTTAAGGAGAGAGCAATTAGCCCGGGGCACTGAATAGCAGGATCCCAGGCCAACTAAGTAAAAAACCAGCTAAACACTAGGCAAAAAGTTTGGGGGTAACCATAGTCAGATATCCACCTTCCTACACAACCCCCCCCCAAACGAAAGGAGATAAGGCTATCCTTGACCAGGTAAGCCTATATTGCCTAAGTGGCCATATAAGGAAGTACCAGCTCTGGCTTGGTTACCCCCTGTCTCATGGTCCACTAAGCAATCCCTCACCCTAAGGGTATCTGAGGGTCTCCACCATAGGGAATCTCTACCTGTGGTGTGTTTTGGCAAAGTTAAAGGCTGGTGTTGAGATGGAGTACTGAAGTGAGATTCCTCTGTAGGACTCAGCTTCCTCCAATCACTCTCCACCATGTAGGCCTTTCTTTCCTTGACTGAGTTGCACTGTGCTCTCAGGGTCAACCTCTGGCTACCTAAAGCTGGAGGCTGGGTCCCTTTTGTGGGCTTACTGGAGGGACAGGTCAGGTTTGGGGTTTTTAAGTCCCAGGTTTGGCTGTGCCCAAAAGAGTCCCTCTGGGGTAGGTCCCTAACTAATTTTAAGGGGATCCCTCAGGACTTTCAGGAATTTTCACATGGCTAGGGCTGCTAGTTTTGGTGCCCCTAATCTGCTGGTGGGGAGGTTCCTGGGGACAGTGGGCCCTGTGGGGTCCACTGGCCTCCCTGTCCTCCACAGCCCTGGGCTGAGTGAGGCAGGGTAGAGAGGGGCAGGTTACCTGCTCCAGACGGGGCCCCACCTGGGAAGGGTCCACTCACATCAGGGGCTCTGTCAGGCTAGGCCTAACCACCTCTGGGGCAGTTCCTTCATCAGGGGTAAGATCAGTTCCCTGAGGAGGCTGATCCTTTCCTAAAGTCTGGTGGGAGGGAGATTTCTCTTCCTCCTCAATGCTCTCTGTTTGTGTGGAGTGATCCATAGTTTCAGGGTTCACAACACATGAATCAGTTTGAGTTTGGGCTGTGGCCATCACAGCCCCACCAACCTTTTCAGGAGGAGACTCAGTTTGGGTATTGGCTGTTACCATCACAGCCCTGCTATTCTGTTTAGGAAGGGAGTTAGCTAAAGATGGGGCTGAGACTTGCACAGCCCTACCAACCTTTTCAGGAAGGACATCTTGGATTGGGGCTGTAGCCATCACAACCCCGCTAACCTTTCCATGGAGATTTACCATTTTAGAATGGATTTCTTGTTCAACCTCAGCCCAGGCTGAGATTTCCAAATCATTACCCAGTAGACAATCTACAGGCAAGTTTGGGGACACTGCCACTCTCTTTGGGCCAGTGACTCCTCCCCAGCTGAGATTTACCACTGCTATGGCATGATTTTTCTGAACTCCATCAATGTTTGTCACCTGGTATGTGGCACCAGGTAAAAGGTGCCTAGAGGGGACTAGATTCTCAGTCACCATGGTGATACTAGCCCCTGTGTCTCTGTAGGCCTCAACTTTCAAACCATTGATGAGGGGTTCCTGTCTATACTTGCTCAAAGTGTTTGGGCAATCAGAGAAATTGGCAAACCCCATGCCAGTTTCATAGACAAGATCAGTTGGGGACCTGGTTAGGCCAGAGTCCACCTGTGTTCCAAAAGTAAACCAACCCAAATGCTTGGGGGTGCTCCCACCACCTGAGGGACCACTGCTAACAGTGACAGGAGGTGTTGGAGCTTTACCTGGAGGTATATTTACCTTATTACTATTCTCTGGACAACAGCTGTCTGTTTTCCAATGGCCAACCTGTTTACAGGCATGGCAGTAAGGCGTTTTCTGTGTAGAGGAAGTGTCTTGGGACCCACCCCCATCCCTGGAGTTTTGGGGCCCTGGGGAAGGCTTCTCTTTGGTTTTATCCCCGCCTTTCTCTTGAGGTTTGGTAGTCTCTTTCTTTTGGTCACCACCCTGGTTCTTAGGCCTGATCCTGGTTCTGACCCATTTGTCTGCCCTCTTACCCAATTCTTGTGGAGAGGTCAGATCAGAGTCCACCAGGTGCTGATGTAGAAGCTCCTTTTGACAATTATTTAAGATTTGCTCTCTCATCATCAAATTATACAATCCTGTATAGTCTGTAACCTTACTTCCCAGCAACCAGCCCTCCAGAGCCTTAGTGGCACATTCAACAAATTCAGACCAGTCCTGAGTCTGTGTCTTCTGGGTTTCTCTGAACATTAACCTGTACTGTTCAGTGGTTAAGCCTAACCCATCTATCAGAGCACTCTTCAGGACCAGGTAGTTTCTAGAATCCCCATCACTAACTGTGAGGAGTCTGTCTCGGCCTCTACCTTCAAAGGAGAGCCACAAGATTGCTGCCCACTGCTCCTGAGGGATCTGCTGTACTCTGCAGGCTCTCTCAAGTGCAGTTATCCATTTGTGGATGTCATCCCCAGCTTTGTAGGGGGGCACAATCTTACTCAGGTTTCTATTGTCATAGGACCTGTCTTTATCCTTAGGGATAGTGCTGCCACCAGTAGATCCTAATCCACTCTCTCTGGGCTGTCTTGCTTTAGCAAGCTTCTCTTGGATCAGGGCTACTTCCAGCTCTCTCTTCTGGATCCTAAGCTCAGCCTCTCTCATGTTGGCCTCATGTTCCTTCCTCTGAGGGGTTGTCATTCTCCTTCTGGAGTAACCATGAGAACCTCTAGAAGCATGGGAAGTGTCAGATTCACCTGAGTGATTCCTTCTCCTCCTAGACTCCTGGTTAAGTCCACTTGGGGGTCTGAGTGGGTTTAACCCTGACTCAGTCCCAAATTGGCTTAAGTTAGCCTGGCTAAGTCTCCTGACTGCTACCTGACTAAGTCTCTCATCATCAGAATCACTTTCTTCTTCCTCCTCTTCCTCCTCCTCATCCTCAGGCTGAGCATCTCCAGTGGTCTGGTTTTCCTCATCTATCTGGATGACAGGGACAGGGGCATCAGTGTTATCATCTTCAGAGGGAGAGCCTCCTTCTCCAGACCCTTTGGGGTTAGGATGGGAGGTCTTTAGAGCTTCAGACTGGTCTGAAAGCTCTCTGAGGTGTGCTGTAGTAGGGGTTGGACCCGTCTTGAGACCTCTTAAGGTACACAGCTGCCTCATTTCTTTAAAGTTTAACATAGCAAATTTGGATGGTGCCTTTGGAGGGTCACTCTCAACAGGGACAGGTCCAGTGGACCCCTCTGCTCCAGACATTGCTCTAGTGTGGGTGGATATGTTGCAATCTACCTACACTGGTGTTTACCTACTAAACCTATCTAGTAGTTGTAGTCAGGGTGTGCTACTCCCTATCCTCTACAACAACTAAGTTCAGTAGAACTTAAGTATACTAGTCTTGTTTTATATGTACCTAACAGGTACCTGTATGATCTTTCAAATGATACTCTCAAAGATTGTAATGGTAAAACAACAGCAAGCTCAAATCCCAACCGCTGCTCACCAATGTGAGAAGTTGGCCTGGTATATGATGCTCACTAGTTCTAGTGATCACCTTGTACCATGCCAAGCAACCCTTATGATGATTGGTTGTAAGTCAACCTTATAGACCAGCTATCCTAGTGGTAGCATGGACAAAGCAGTCTTAGGCTAAACTCTGTAAAGGCATGTGAAGCAAGCTGTTTTACCATACACAATCCCCTTGAATACCAAATGAAAGGACACCACACAGATATATATTGAAAATATATATATAGTTATTTACTACAAAATCCCCTATACTCTTTATGAGCACAGAAGCAAATGCGTTAAAACAAAACACAGTTTAAATATACAAAAGTTGCACAATATGGATGAGCCCTAGGGGCCACCTAAACCATATACTAAAATACTGGTTTAAGAACCACCAATCGGAAAGGAAATAGGCCTAGGGCCTGGGGAATCTCTGGAGCTGTTCGGGACTAACAGTGAAGAAGTCGGGAAAGGCCCGCGGGACTCGGGTGCAGCGCTTAAAGCACACGCTTGCACCAATGCAATGTTAATGGTGCGTAAAAGTTATAAAGGTACTGTTTAAGGAACCTTCCGACTGACCTAGAAGGACAAAACTGTAGACCTAGGCACTAGAGGTGTGTACCAGTGTAGGAACACCGGCGTTGCTGAGTTACCTCACCCACAGGAAGCGGGTGCACAGGTGCGAAGTTGTGTCGGGTTTCATCACGCAGGTCGATGGTGCCTGGAGATGAAGAGGCTGCAGGCGGGTCGTCGAGGAGAGTTCCGGTGGATCCAAGGGTGGATCTGAAGTGGTGAAGACCTGAAAGCATAGGGAACAATGTTCAAAGTCACTAGCCAGTGACTAACGTGAAACCAGGATGGAACCAGGCGATGTCGGGTGCAAACAGGCAAAGAGGTGTAGCTTGTCTCTGCAGCCACGTGGACACGAAGAGGTGGAGGATGTCCAGGAGTCAATCACGAGCTGTCCCACAAAGGCTCTAGCTGATGGCGGTGTCGGCAACTTGATTGGAGCAAACAGGCCTTGGCTAATGCAAGCCCCGCAGGAAGTGAACAAAGCTTGTTACTCGGACCAGCAAGGTCAGAGCGGGTGCTCCTTTTCAGGGAAGGGAGGGCCAGTCTGGAGCAACCAGACCAGCTGTGCTGTTTGTAGATTTCGTCGCCAAGATGGCCACCAGCCAACGGCCTAGTGACCGGGATGACAAGTTGAGTGGCAAAGTGCAAAAGGGCCCCACACAGATCTTGGAGATGCTGGTGGGCTGACCTTTGGTGCAGATGCTGCTCGGTGGTGGGGCTTCTCAAACCCTAAAGCACAGCATTGAGGGAGCCTCAGGTGCTGCGCAGTCAGCTTCTCGGGGATCTTTCAAGATGGCCAGTCCCACGTCTCTCGATGCTTCCACGGGACTCTTCTTTTCAGGGACTGTGGATTGGGCTGTGAGATGTCTGGGAATCCAGGTCTTGTTGGGCTTTGGGCTCGGGCTCCGGCGGGAGGCGGTGGCAAAGCAGACGTCGAGTCGCTGGTTGCTGTCTGTATTCACAGGGTGGTCACTCCTTGGCCACAAGGGAGATTCTCTTCAGTCTTCTGTGCTGCAGAATGTCGAAGTCCAGTTTTCTTCTTAGTTTCAAGTCTAGTTCAGGATGATCTGAAGTCTTGGGACACAGCTCCTACTCTTATTCCAATTCTAGGGCCCGGATTACCTGCTAGGTCCCTCCTCTGGGTGGGACCAGGAAGGGGGGTGGTTGCACCCCCTTTCCTTTGTCCATCTCCACGCCAGGACTGGGGCTGGGAAGCCCCAGCACCGGTTTGGACTGGCTTATGCACAGGGACCGCTTGTGTGCCCCAGGCATGTCTCATTCTATTCAGCCCTGTCCTACCCAATACACAAAATCCTGTCTGGGGTGGTGCTAGCACCTCCCAAGGCAGGAAACCCTTTGTCCAAGCCTCCCTCGCTGGAAGGATTCCCAGCAGCAGGAGGTCAGACTTGTGTCTGTGGTGGCAGCATCCATTTTGTGATGCTGAGGCTCATGTTTAACTTTAACCGGGGTTCAGGTTATGTACATGTCGTGTCCCTCTAGAAGGGAGGAATGCTACCCCCGTCGCCAGACCTGGCGAGGGGGTAGTATTCCAATTCGTATGACACCTTACTCGACTTGTTTTGATAAAGCCAAACCAAAGATAGCATTTAACCGCGAGGTTCATAATGCACTTAAGAGTGTATGGTATGGCAGTATCATGGAACAGCTAACGGACGTGGTACCGAAAGCTGCAGACAGGCTCAGCTCATGCTAGAGCACCATCTCACATATTTCCAAGAACTCTGCCTCCAGGATTGATAGGAGTGGCTGATAGGAACATATGTGTCCATTTTAAGTTAGATATAGACATACTATACCCAAGTAAGGGGTGATTACACCGACTTACCCCAGCTGAGTGATCAGCCAGTTGGGTCAAATATGGAGGCCAGGCCAGGGGTGGCATAATACATGCTGCAGCCCCTGGTAGGCCTTGGAAACACCTATGCCCTGGGTACCTGGGGTACACTGTTACAGGGGCCAATAAGGTGAACCAGTTCCAATTCGTAATGCACCTAAGGTACATGGAGTCCATTTTAAGGAGAGAGCAATTAGCCTGGGGCCCTGAATAGCAGGATCCCAGGCCAACTAAGTCAAAAACCTGCTAAACACTAGGCAAAAAGTTTGGGGGTAACCATAGTCAGATATCCACCTTCCTACAGTCTCCTCCTGAGGAGAGGCCACTATTGATAAGAAAACATTTCTCTAATCTTGTATAATAATCCCCTATATCCTCATCTGGTTTTTGTTTGCATGCAGAGATAGCATCCCAATCTTCCTTTTTAGTGGCCAACAACTGGGAGAGTATTTTCGGGAGAAGGCGAGGGAGTTCCAGAACCAGAGGTCCCAGGCCTTGTCCAGGATCACGAGTAGTTTCTTCTGTCTCCAAAGCTGCCCATGCTACCTTTTTCCCTTCGACCTCCCAATCCTTTCCTTTTAGTTTGTCGTATATTCCTTGAGGCAGCAGGACTTTGAGGAGAATATTGAGATCCTTATAAGTAAAGGAGCCCATTTGAAGAATATCCTTGAGTTCCCTATGGAATCCCGTAGGATCTTTTTCATGAGAAGGGACCATTTTCTTCATTTCTAATATCTCTAGTTTTGTCAAGGGAGTATAGACAAATGTTTGTTCTAGCTTTCCTGCAGAATCTACAACGGGGTGTACTTCTCGGAGGGGAAATTGACCATGGCCGTACTGAGGGGGATTTGAGTCATAAACATCAGAAAGGTATTGGACATAGCGTTGTCGCTGATCCGGGAAAATGTTGAGGAATTCTTGTCCCCTTGCCACCCACCTCCCTTCTAGACAGTCTCGTAAGAGAGGATGTAACATTTTGGGCGGGTAGCCTGTGTCTTCGTACAATGTAATGAGGTGTTGAACCATATAGATGCTGGCTAGTCTTTGAGATAGCATGGGGAGCGATAAAAACATTTGAGCGAGTATGTCAGGGCCGTATATAGAGTATTGAGACACCCAATGGGTGCTTGATCGAGCGAGTTCTTTTTCTTTTGTGGTGAGTGGAGGTTCGTCGTCCATCCAATCATCCAGGGCTTCTTGTGTTTGTTGGAACAATCTATCTGAAGAAGCTGATAATTCTTTAGTCTTACTCCTGATTTGTCCGCTACCTTGGGAACGAGGGATACGGACACAGTTCCTTCTTCCCTATCTTCATCTGTACCCTCATTCTTGGTTTCCTGAGTAGGGACATTTTTCTGGTGTGAGTCGGAAACTTTACTGGTAAAGAGAGGGATGAAGAGATCTATTTCTTTTATTTTATTATAATTTCCGGCTACCACTGCTTGATCTAGCTGAAATAGGTCGTCGGGAACCTTTTTTCCAGCACTTGAGATCATACGGATGAAACAGGTAATCATAAATCGTGAGAGGCATTTTCTATGAGCGATAGGTCTATTTTTAATAGCCTCTTGTAGGACTTCTAAATGTTCTCCTGTTTGGAGAGCCTCGTAAATTTTATTCAAACAATTTGTGATGTTTGGTACCTCCCGTATGCTTTGTAGAGCTTTCCGTAAGCGATAGGAGACATCTGCTTGTGGACCCTCCCCTGGAGTCGGGTCATACCCACATTCTAACATAGGTAGAACACCACTCGAGGTGTCAGGGATGGGTTCCGTCTGGGTAATTACTCGTCTGGCTATTATTTGATTAGTATAAGCAGGAGGTGGTTCCATTAAATAGGTGGTAATGAAGTCTTCAGGCACGGAAGGAACCTTAGGAGGTGGAGGTGCTGTGGGAATGTTAGGGTCGGAACTACCATCGGACCCTGTCTTTTGTGAGAGGACGGGATATATACCCGTCACGGAGGCCAAGACCTCCCTTTTCTTTTGTTCGAAATTAATATCATCATTCTGATCCTGTAACTTTCTCATCTTACTTTCTTCTGACATTCTCTTTGCTTTCTCCACTTTCCCTTGCTCTTTCTGTTCCCTTCGATGTGCTTCCTTTTGCCATATTTCGACACTCTCTAACATCGAAGGTCTTGCTTTCTTTTCCCAACATTTCTTTTCAACTGCCATGATACAATTTAAATCCCATGTGCCACTCTTTGGCCATCTGATCGCAATTTCTAAATCTTTAGTGTAACCTTCCCAAAGATCCAAGTACAAGATGGCACCAATTCCATATTTCTTATACATGAAGTAACCAGGAGTATCCTTCGGGGGGACTGGTACAGGTTGTTCCAGTAACCCCTTCCGGGTACCCAGTTTACACAGTTTAGAAAACAAAGGCATTGCGTCAATATATAAAAATTTACACTTGATAACTTGATATACCCTGAGTATCAGAGTACAAACATACCGTTTTCTAGAAAACTAGGACCCGTCTTGACCGTGTTCTGAAAATCAGAACCCGTCTTGATACATCCCCAGCAGTACTCACCGAGGTGCAGAGAACTAGAAGACCTTGAAGATCTGGTCACTGGACTAGTTACGCTGCGCTCTTGATCAGGGACTTGTCGGGGTTCTGAAGACCTCGGACTCGGCAACTTCACATGGTTCGGGCTCTGGGTCGAGACTTCCGCTGTCGTCCTCACCGCCTCGTGTGGATGGTCAGGCCGCGGCACGGTCCCTCTTTGACACGAAGGAGTTCATGCAGGAACACCCTGCAGTGTGCACTTTGAAGTCTGTCGGTTTCTGGAGAGACAGGTTCGGGTCCGCATCACCGGCGTGTGGGGAGAAAGGGAAGTACCTGTTCTGGCGCCAATTTACTGTGTTAAATATTTTAGTAATTTACCTTGATCGAATTTCTATAATATCAATAAGGTCAAGCATGAAGTGCAGAGTCCATGGTGGTTAGAATTCAGGGTCTTTATTCAGTAACTCGAGTTAAGGGAGAGCTCCGTCACCTAAGGAGGCTCGGGAGTAGTATCTACTTTAATCAAAGAAAACACAGTATTTATACACTTCTGGACATAGAAGAGAGGAAGGAGCTTCCCTTGAGCAAATTTTCAATTACTGGTGTTGTAATCATACAGAAGTCATGGCAGAAGCGACGTAACTGTGTCATAATCGTGAGGAAGTCACGGCAGAGGCAGAGTGTTGAGAAATAACCCTAGGCTGGTTCCTTAGATAAGAGAGAGAGAAATGGTCATGAAAGGATGTCTGGTGTCATGTCTTAGCAAACAGGAGCTGGTTTCTCGGAATTGGTTGTCGTGTCTTGGTAAACAGGGGCCTATTTCTCAGAATCGGCCTGACCATAAGAATGTGTGGTTACAACAGGGGCTCGTTTCTTGTAATCGGCTTGACCATAAGAATGTACGGTTGCAGTTAGAGGAAGAAATGTGTTGTGCGCAACCTTACGTTTATGTGCCCGGGTTTTCTAGTTACCATCATGATGAGCTCGGGACGTGAAAGAGAGGGTGTATAATGGGACATAAATAACGAAAATATCCATTTTCCACAATCCTACAATGCAGATGTTGGCGCCAATTATAATGAGGAAAGACACATGAAAAAGATCTGTGAACAAGTCCATACAATATAGGGTGCATTGCTGAATTCACGTATGCCAATCACAAAAACACTTCCCACTCCAATGCACCTGTCCTGTACCCAATAAATGGATCAATGACATTTGCTGTGAAGAAGGGTGCCTAAAAAGTTAGGAAAAAACCTATGATCACTCCAAGAGTTTTTGCTGCTTTTCTTTCACGTTTCATGGAATGTCTGGGCTTTCGCTTTGAGTCATTCTTGGTAGTGGGCATGCTTGTGTGTTTTTCTGTAGCATTTATCTGCAAAGCCTGTTTAAGGGCGACTTTGTAAATCTTCCAATAGCCAGCAAGCATGAGGAGCATTGGCAGGTAAAATGCAATGAGTGATGTGCAGACAGCATATACTTTGTTCACTGAAAAGACACACATACTGTCTGGTTCTGCACTTTCAAAACCTAGGGCCAGATGTAGGTGGCCAATTACCGGTCGGTAACGGCCGAATTCGGCCGTTACCGACCGGTAATTGGATTTTGAGATGTAGGAGCATGCTTTACAGAATCAGTATTTTACCGAATCTGTATTTACAGACTCGGTAAAAATACCGAGTCTGTAAAAGCATATGTAGGTAGCACATCTTTGAGTGCCGCAGGCCTTTCAGATTCGGTATTTTAACACCCAATCCAATTGGGTGTTAAAATACCGAATTCAGGTGTGCATGCACATGTGTGCATGCACACCTAGCCATGTGACAGACAGACATGCCCTTAGGGCATGTCTGTGTGCCACATGGCGCACATGCCTATTTTTGGGGTGCCAGAGGGTGTCAAAGTGACACCCCCTGAACCCTTGCTAAAATCGGTATTTACCGATTCTGTAATTAAAGAATCTGTATTGCCCATTGATTCCTATGGGCTTCACAGCCCATAGGAATCAATAGGAAATACCGATTCGGTATTTCCAGATTCGGTAAATACCGAATCTTAAAGATTCGGTATTTACACATCTGGAAATACCTACATCTCCCCCCTTCATATTTACCACTTCTTAAATACCGAATCGGTAAAATTCGGTATTTAAGAAGTGGTAAATAAGAATTACCTACATCTGGCCCTCAATGTATGACGTCCTTTCAATATTGGCCCAAATGATATCAATACAGAGACAATCTAACTGGTGACAATGAGTGCAGTCAAGCGTTGAGCAGACATTTTGTACATGTAGAGCAGGGGGTTGCACACAGCATAATATCTGTCAAATGCGATGCAACTCCAGTGCAAAATGGATGCTGTACAAAACATGACATCCAGGCTAGAGTGAAACGAGCAGAAGATGGGGCCAAAATACCAGCATCCCTCAATCGTTCGAATCATGCTGTAAGGCATCACCATGACTCCAACCAAGAAGTCGGCCACTGCAAGCGAGAGAAGGAACAGTTTGTCGATGAGCGGCGCTGCTTGAAGTAAACAATAGAGATTACCACCAAGAAATTTCCACTTAAGGTGATGAGGATGAGCAGGAAGATGAGTGTATAGAGAATGAGTTTCATGGTCAGGTTTGTTATAGTGGAAAAGCACAATTCATCCACTGAAGTCATGGTTGAGTTTGAAGCTTCTTGCTTGCTGGACATAGTCTGCATTTTCTAAAAAGGTCACATAGGATCCCATATTAAGTGCTCAGAAAATCCTACATAATTTGGCTTGAACAAAGTATGCATTGTCTTGTTGACTATTGACTGACATGTTGGTTAGTCCCTAACCATATAAACCGCATACTCAGTGAGTAGATTCTCATGGACTCCAGGCTGGTGTTGAGTTGTTTTTTAACCTGAGCACCAGTGATGTTTGCAGAGACCTTCGGAAATTCTGTTGCACGTATCTAAGTGAGGTTCTTGAAGCTGTCACCGTGCAATAATTTTGTGAAAGGATGTATTTTATGGAGTGTCTGAAAATTAACATTTCAAATTACCACACACAAACATACATTCTATCTTCAGCTGAGTATCAAACAATGCAAAGCTTCTAAGAGACACTTGTCTGTACGAAAATGTGTTTAGTTTTTCAAAGACCTCGATGAATGTCTAAGCATGTTTAAGCTGTGTTTAAGCTAAAGGTAGACTTCTAATAAATACAAAACTCATCAGAGAGATGGTTTTAATGCATTGCTTCTTCCGTCACTGCTACATCAGTTGAGGTTTGCTCTCTTGTGTCATGGTGTTGATAATCCTATTCCTAGGTTCCAGAAATGTACGACTGTGTTGAGAACAATCCTGTAGAAAATAAAAAAATTAATGGAATGAAATATCATGTTAAGCATATTTGCAACATCAACTGTAAATGTCTGGCATTTTTGCAACACTGGAAGTGATTTACAAAACAAGGTTGAAAATTCTAAAATCGCATCTATCACTTAACAATTAACTAAGGTATAGATGCATCAACAATGCCATTTGCGTTTCCTTATTATCGAAAAGTAAGAGTTCGCTAATAAGGAATAGCAAAAGGCTACGCATGTAGAAATCGCAAAACAAATAGCGATTTCGAAACATTCCTTAATTGCGAGTCGCAAATTGTGAATCGCAATTAAGGAATACCTCCCCATTCATTCCTATGGGCCTAAAGGCCCGTAGGAATGAATGGGAAGACATTCTCAGTTTGCGATTCTCAATTAGAGAATCGCAAATTGAGAATGCAATTTCAAGTGTGCCAGGGTGTCAAAAGGACACCCTGTTGCACCCCTTAAATCTGCATATGAGAACATCTTGCACACACACATACCCCAAGGGCATGTGTGTGTGCAAAATAGAACTTTGAAAAATGCACTTTAGTGCATTTTTCAAAGTTTTTGCAAATTTTTTGCAAGTTTTTGAAAATTACCATGAAGTTCAACTTCATAGTAATTTGCTCCCCCTATTAGCGAAACCGCTAATATTTTTTCTTTGATGCATTGCATTTAAGAAATCTCAATTTGAGATTCCTTATATGTCTATCCACCATGGGAGCGGTCACTTTTAGGAGGAAGCCTCAGTAGTAGTTCTATCATTTCTGCTGGAGAAATTTCTGGCACCAAATAAGGACAATGGGAATAACCTCAAAGGGGGACTATATAGTAAGGATCACATATTTAACCTGCTGAAAGCTGTGGTCCCATCTTGTTGGGAATACAACCCAACATTTAAATGGAAGCCTGAAATTCGTTCCTTGGAGAAGTTAGGGCCCTTATTATGTATAGGCCACACTTATCCTGCTTGCACCACGGCGCACCTCAAATATGTGCGCTATGCGCAAACAGGGACGCTGTGCCCAATTACAGTGAATACGCTGCCTGCAAGGCAGCTGCAAACTCGTGCTGCCCTGGGGGCAGCACATTCAAGTGAAATGCGGAGCAGTTCCTTCAAAGCCGCATTGTGTTTCACAGAGCAGGCAGCAACCCTCCTGCAAATTAAAGAGGGTTTTGCAGGTGGGTGCAGTGAGTGACTGCACCCACCATTAAGGGGATGTCAGGGGTATCCATGGGACCTCCTTTCCCCCTTCCAGAGGGCTACCATCAGGGGGCGCACTGACAGTGCACCACCTTTTTGTGGCGCTCTTTCAGTGCGTCTCCTGACAATTTCTTTGCCTTTGCACCTGTGTCCATAACACTGAGCAGGCTCTGAGGCAAAGATATTCCCTCATTTGCATAGGGCCATGGCACCATGCAAATGTGGGAGTGCCCTCTTGAGATATCACTGGCGCTACATGTGCCCCAGCAGTATCTGTATTACAGAAAGGGCCGCACAAGTATCTGCAATCCCTTCTGTAATCTGTAATACCATTGTTCCCTGGGGGCACACAACAAAGACAATCATGCCCATTGATCCTTTGATCACTTCCTGTAATACTGCCCCTAGTATTCACGCTCCAGATTTTTCTGCCAGCTGGAGAAACCGAGTGTGTTTTAGCCAGGTGCTGCAGACACACACCCAGCATGCCCTCAACCCCTCCTATGGCACAGGGAGTTTAGAATACTCACCCCTGCCTAAAACCAACTTGCCCTACCCCGGACACTCCCTCCCCCCCCACTCACCCAAGTCCACCGACCCACAGTGAACTGGGTCTACATTTTATTTTTCCTTCTGTGAAGAATACCTCATAGTTGGACAGGGCAGGGAAGGAACACTTACAATGGTCTGTAATCCCCCCACTCCACCCCCCAGTAACTCTGTTCTTCCCTGCTCTGCACAACTTCTAATCATGCCCAAAGTGAGGGAGTCACCTTAGACTGACAGCTGATCCCCTACCATGCCAACTGGAGATAAATCCAGAGCTGGTCTAGTATGCAACCAGAGTAATACTAATTTTGGAGGCACAGCCAGTGAAGCCATGCTTTAGGCAAACTCTCTATTACCACCCTCGTCTTAATCTTACCTTAAATTCCTCAAAATAAATGGGCATTACTCTCCAGGTAAGCAGAAAGACTGCATAGGTGAAACAAAATAAATAAACAAACAAATGGAGGAGTGCCCCCAGGAGGCGCCTCAATGCCTCCATCAGACAAATTGAGGTGCACAAGATGCCTGAAAGGACAAATTCATCCTTTGTTAGAAGACCCCTCACTCACCAACCTAGTTGGTGACATGCTTCATCATCGGGGTCCCACCCGGATAGCCGAGTGCCATCCGGGTGTGTTGCGACACCTGACTACAGTGGAGCGGGTTCATTTTTTGGATTTTTAGTGAGTGAGAAAAGAAGGTTGGTGATTTAAAAATTGTCCAGAAACTATTCACTGTCAAAACTTTATTCTGGAGTGACTGGGCAACAATAAAAATACTATAAGTTGGACACCATGCCAGATTAGGTAGGACTATAGTGTAAAAAATTATGTAGTCTACATGTTTTAACCGCTTGTATAATTATAGGGTTTTCGTCTGGACCAGTGATGGTAGCCCGGGTGGTATACACTCGCTAAGGTGTACCCTGCCCTTAACTACGTGAAGAAAAACACCAACATTTTTTGAAGTGGTTGTAAAATGTTATTCCCCAGGGTTCCTAGAAAAGAAAACCTGCACTGTCCCTACTGCGTTCGGGTGACTGACTTCACCCAACCCCATATACTCCTAGACTGAGATTCCAAGGTGAATTTTCCAAGTGCAGTGCTGACCTTTTAGTGTATACTTTCAAACCAGGTGCTTTGTTGCTGTTGTAACACCTGTGTATGCATACATGTTTATGTCTGGGTGCTTAGCGTTAAAAAAGCGGTAAGTCTGAGTTATGATTTATATTCACAACAAATACTATTTCTTTCCCTTTCTTTTCACACAGCAATTTTATTTCCCATCATAACATTTGAATGACTGAAATACATTTCTTTGCTGTACTTATTTAACTTGGAACAGATCTAAAACATGTTTATTTCTCTGAGGATTGCCGAGTTGCTCAATCTAACTTGTCAAACGTTTCTCATTAAAACCCATTTTCCACTGGAAAGTTCTTTGTTAGGCAGCGCCACAGTTCTTTTTAACCTTCATCCTGGTTATGTCTCTTATTTATTTGTTTTTGTTTGTTTGAAAAGTTATTAAATGATGCTTCTATTAAGTTGTAATGCTGCCTAAAGCAATGTTTCTATTCTTATTAATTTTTACAAGAATAGAGTGCTAAACGTTACCATTGCCTGCTCCTCTATTTTAACTTGTGACCTGCGGATCTTTGCACCTACTAGACTATCGTCTGAGGCTTCTCATTACTATAGATTTTAATGTGCTGTTTTACGTAAAAACATTAAAGGGTTTGTTAGACCCGTCTGCTTCTGAGAGTCCCCTCACCACTATGATTTCTTTTGTTCCCCTGTACCTCCCAAAATTTGTCGCTTTTTATTTATCTACCAGGACTTTTTATGTGTTGTCTCATGGGGCTAGATGTTCCTTGACGCCCAGTTGCTCACAAGGTTTGTGGCACCTATTTACAAGGCGCCTGGCCCAAACCTGTGGCATTACAAACTGGGGTTGTCAACCTGTATAAATGAACCTAAAATGGTGGACACCCTTTTTCCTCATGTGAAGTGACTCCCATTGGAGCCTTCATGAACCCTGGCCTTTTGAGGTTTTGGCGCCCTTTGTTTGGCGCGCATTTCTGACAGGAATTCCTTTATTTTCCTCAGGTACACAAAATGGCTGCTCTAGAACCCCAGTACGGTGGCTGTGAGTGTCCTAAATACCCCTCAAGAGTGCCATGTCATTGTCACGGCCAGAGAAGGTTCTAGAACCTTCTGGCTCGTGCCAGTACCCCAGGGCACTGGCTATATAAGGCCCAGTCCCTGGCGGCCATTTGGAATGATGAGATTAGATGAAGATTGTTCAGACTAGAGAAGAGATTCCAGACTTGACACCAGATTGACACCTGCCCTGTTGACCCCTGAGGTGGCTGGTATCGCAGGCAGTAGAGCAGCAAAGGGTTGCTGGCGTTGTGTCTGACTGGCGTTCCAGTCAGCTACGTGAGAAGTGATCTAGCGCCTACAGCGCCTGCCCAGCGAGTACCTCATTGCCCCCAAAGACTGTGGCCAGATTCGTGTGCCTCCCCGCCCCCCGGTCGTGAACTGTGACAGATTTCACGAGTCGCGAGGCGAGAGCAAGTTCGCCGCGCCCGCGATCGTCAGCTGTGCCCCCTTCGCGACAGGTGCCTCTAGAGGGGAGCTCGGACGTCTCCGAGCCCCACCAGCGTAGAGCGCTGCCTGCGCAGATTGAAGGTGAGGTGGTGCGCCGGGGCGGGGAAAGGCCGGCCTTCGTTGGGCGGGACTAGCGTCTCTGCCACTCCCCAGTGACCCGGGAGCTGTAGCTGTGGGCGGGAACCACCCTGAATGCGGAAGTCGGAGGGAGGTCCGTGGAGCCCCTGAGAGCCCCGTCGCTAACGAGAGAAGTGCTGTGCCCGACTGAATCGTATTTTGATTGCAGCCGATGTGAGGTGGGCCCGTTTCTTCATAGTGAATGCAGCGTTGTGAAGGAACTGAGAACCGGCATTCATTTGACTGTGCGCGAAGGTTGTGTGACCTCTCCGGCAGCCCGTTCGTCAGTCTAATGACTTTGAGCTGGTGCCGCCTGTGCTCAAGTGGTGCTAAAGCCCGTAGGCGCGCATAGACTTCACCGGCAAAGCAGAGATCCTATCCCGGTGACCGCCGAGTGCAAATGATGTATTTACTGTGTTTCCTTGCCTTTTAGATATACGCGCATACGCCTTGAGTGATTATTAAAGAGTCCCAAACCTTATTTTGTGCTCAGAGAAGCCGTATACCTGGTCATTGAAAACAGCATAAACTGTAAGAGTTATCTTTCCCATTTGAAACGTATTGCAGATGTAATGATTCTAAAGTATTTAATTGGTGGCAGCGATACCAGAAGAAACATGTGGTTGTTTATTTAAATGAACCAATATTTATTCTGATATTTATTCTGATATTTATTCTGATATTTATTCTGATATTTATTCTGATATTTATTCTGATACTCATTCCTGAGGTTATTCTATTTATTAATACTATTTATTACCAGAACTGTATGACCAAAAGAAATGTATATGTGCTTTCCCAGTCAACCCTATTTACAACAAAGAACTTTTATATAAAGGAATCGTATTTTTCTACAGCAGTGGTGTGGTGTCCTTCTTTTTGGTGTGGATGTACAAGGAGTTATTATTGGGTCAGAGCCGGCTTAACACTACAGCCTTCACTTGCCTTGTCACTTGAGCCAAGCTACCCCCTTTGTGCTGGGCTTGCCCATCGCAGGTCCAACATAAAATTGGTGGCAGCGGGTGGGATTGCGAGCCGTGCTTGTTTTGAACCCCATAATAATTCAGTGTGCACCACAGGTACACACCCGGAGTTTTCTCCTAGCGGCCCTCCATTTCAACGTTTTGTTTTTTCCAAATTCTTTCCTGGAGGTGGGTGGAAGTGACCCTCAAAGTTCTTATCCTGGTCACCTACTTCGGGGTGGTTGTCCACACTTTTCACTGACAAGATGGAATTCGAAATGTCAGAGCTGGAGACCTATACTGTGGCACAGCTCAAGGATTTCTGTCAGGAGAGGGAAGTGTTTGTCAGGCGAGGGGCCAAAAGAGAGGAGCTCCGTACTAGTCTGCGAGCATGGGTGGAAGCACACACGGAGGGAACGGTGGAGGAGGAGGAATCGGACAGAGGTACTGTCATTGATAGGACTGCGGAATGTCCCCCGAGGGTGGGTGAGATGTCAATCAGCCCCAAGGCAACCTCACGGGAGGGCAGCAGTGTGTCATCAAGAGGGTTGTCAGAAACCGAGTTAGCTGACAGGAGAGATGAAAGACTGTTAAGGTGGGAAATAGCAAAAATGGAGTTGGAAGAAAAGAGGGAGGGTAGGAGGTTGGAACACGAGTTCAAGCTACGAGAACTCGAATTCCAGGCCCCTAACATCACTCCAAAGGGTGTCGAGTCAAAGGAATTTGCCAGGGAGCCCAGGCCCCATTTACCCAAGGACGTAGTCGCCAGTTATACCGTTGGAGACGACATAGCCAAGTGGCTGGCAGCCTATGAGGTCTCCTTAAGAGCCCATGGGATCCATGAGAAGCATTGGGGTGGTGGATTATACCGGTACATGCCTCCGACAGGTAGGGATGCCCTATTGGCCCTAGACCGGGAGGAACAGGTAAATTACCCCACCATGAAGGTGGCGCTCATCAGGAAGTTTGGCTTGACCCCCGAGAAATACCGGCAAAGGTTTAGGGGCAGCCACAAGCTTAGCTCAGAATTGGGTTGACTTCCTGGATTTTGCCAAGAAAGCCCTAGATGGGTGGGTCCAAGGTAATGAGGTGGAGGACTATCGAGGGTTGTACGACCTGATACTCAAGGAACATCTACTCGAGAAATGTCTTCCCGAGCTGAGGCAACACCTGGTAGACAGCAAACTTACTTGCCCCCGTAAGCTTGCTGAGGAGGCGGACATTTGGGCAAGTACCCGAGTGTCCACGAAGGGGATGGGAGGAGATTCTCAGAAGTCCAGACAGGGCGCTCCCCAGAAGAAAGAGGGGGGAGATAACAAGAAGCAGGAGTTCTCCAAAGGCCCCCAAAATACCTTTAAGGGGAAAAGTTTCTTCTCCACTTTTAAGGCTAACCCGCAGAAGAACCCTAATCCTGGCCAGAGTCAGCAGCCGAGGGTTATCCATTGCTATGAGTGCGGTGGTATTGGACATTATAAGGGAGACGTGAAATGCCCAAAGAGACCACCCCCTCCCACTGGAGGAAAGGCCCCGGGAGTCGCTAGTGTAGCGCTCGGGGAGGAGATGCCCTTAGTTAAGGGGGGGGGGGTGGGCGGGTGTCACCTTAGTGTCCCTGGGTGATCGGGAGGTGGTTCCAAAGAGCCAGGTGCCCTCAAATACTACCAAGTATGGGCAATGGGTCACCATCAATGGCCATAGAGGGGAAGCTCTGAGAGATACAGGAGCCAGTATGACTATGGTAAGGAGTCATCTGGTGTCCTCAGAGCAGGTGATTCCAGGCGTACTTGTGTAGTAAACAAAAGGGGGAGGGAGAGGGAGAAGTGGATTCTGTCTCCCCTAACACTACTCATAAACAAAAGGAATCCACTAAGTGGGGTTCGGTTGTCGCTGCAATGGTGAGGAGCAACCAGTGTTGTTTAAATACCCCTCACACACCAACAGGCCCCTTGGTGTCATGCTTCATCATCGGGGTCTTCGCAAACCTCTACGGGATGCGGCGTGCTACGACTCACGACTACGTAGGAGCACTATCTGTGAACTATGTGCTGGTGTGTGTGGGTAAATAATGTGAGTGGTGAGGTGAAAAAGTGAAAAATTAAAAAATACCTGGCACGTAAGTACTGAAAATTTTTTTTTAATTAGTCTTCGGCTGGTATCATTAAAAGAGTGCTAGAGAGGTTGTTTTTTACTGGTTAGGGTAAAGCAACCATATTAGTGCGTCGACATGTTTCGGAGTGAAAAAACTCCTTCTTCAGGACGAGGATGTGCACTACTTATCCCCACCTTACTCACATGTATGTAGATATGAAAGTGTGCTCTACAAAAATAATTTTAGGTGAAAATGTTCCTATCTGTTTTAAGGTTGTAAAGTCCGATGCGCCCAATTGGCGAAGAACTGAACCTGTGAATAGAGAAAGGTCAAATAAACCGTGATGTAATACACATATTCATGTAGCACTGTGTAAATACACAGGAGGGTAACAAGGAGCAAAAATGAAGGTCCAGGAACCCTAAAAAGAAAAAGAAAATAACGAACAACACAAAGACTGGGACACACATTAATGGTCTGGCGATGCCCTGAGATGAGAAAATATGACATAGATGTACATTGCTTACTTATAGTGATGGGCCAAATTGCCTCATGAGCCAAAACGTTGTAAGGGGGTCCGTTCTGCCCGGTGTGGCAACCTGTGAGGTATTCAAGGGAGTGAGTTAAAGCATTATGAGCCCTCGATCTTAGTAAAGGTTTTCAAGCCAGTAAAAAGCTCCCATACATACAAACACACACTCACGGTTACGTCCAGGGCTGTCTGGCTCTCTACCCCTCCACGCGGCTCCGACGAATGGTCGACTTGGTCAGAGGTGAGCCCTTTTATAGTGTTCCTCTGTCCCTAATTGACCACTTATTGAAAACGGAAAAGGACCATATAGGGGCCTGACCCTCCGTTTCTAATCCGCTTCTGCGCTGAATGGGTAGGGCGTTCCCATGGTGGTGCGCATGTGCGAAAGGGTAGTGACACTCGCCGGTGCCTGCGCATCGCGGTAGTGTCTCTGTTACCCTCCGCAGGCACACTGAGTCATTGCGCATGCGCGGGGAAAAGCTAACTCCACATTTGCGCATGGCAGAGTGCCCTTTGGAAAAACCTCTGTTTTAGGCATATTTTCAAGTGGAAAAAAGTGCGGGCGGGCTAGGCGCGGGGGGAAAAAAATATTTAATTAATAAGGCATGAAATGGCAACGTTTTTTTGGGGGGAATATCATAATTCCCATTGTTAGAAATTACAGAAAATGGACTCCCATATAGCATTTGGAGCACCTTGACTACATGGTGTCTAGGGGCTCAAAGTTAACATTTAGGGCTTGAATTGACAAAGTTATTAGGGGGAATATAGAAGAAGGCTATATCATAATTCCCATGGTTAGAAATTGCAGAAATTACAGAGAATGGTTAAAAATTGCAAAAATTACAGAAAATGGACTACCATCCAGAATTGGAGCACCTTAACTGCATGGTGTTTGGGGGCTCTAGTTTAACGTAATTGGCTCCATGGGATGGAATCGTTCAACCCCGTGACATCTGAGCCCAGACGAAACACCCATCTCTGTTCTTTTTCAAACAAGCCTCTTTCTGAAGGCAATTGTTCAATTACTGTCCAATGTATATCATTTACACAGTGCTGCGCCTCAAGGAAATGTGATGCCATTTTTGTAGTCTGTTTCTTACATCTCACATTGCTCTTGTGTTCATTAATTCTGATTTTCACAGCACGTGTCGTCATTCCCACGTACTCTTTTCCACAAGGGCATGTGATGAGATACACCACATTACGGCTGTTACAATTCGTGACAGCACGTTGTTCCCACTTAGTGCCATTTTTGAATTCGAGACTCAGGCTTTTCTCAGTGAGGTGGCAATTGTTACAATTACCACACGGGTAATGCCCATGTAGACCTTGCAGCCTAGTCTGTTGTATTGCATTGGTTTGGGGTCTTGTATGCACCAAGATATCTTTCAGATTTCTTCCTCTCTTGTGAGCAAAAATGGGTTTCTCTAGGACTAGACTCCCACTTGTCAGGATACGCCAATGTTTATTAACCAGCTTGGAAATCTGGTTTGACACAGGGCTGTATGTCGTGACACAGATTGTTCTGTTTTCTGTTTCTTCTTTTGGGGGATTATCTTCCAAGAGAGCTTCCCGGTTATTATTGCGGGCTCTTTTCATAGCCTGATTTATGATTTTATTTGGATATTTCCTTTGTTGCAATTTCTTACTCAGGTCCAGTGCTTGGGTTTTGTACTTCCCCACATCGCTGCAGTTGCGGCGCAGGCGTAGGAACTGCCCGTATGGTAAGTTCTCTCTTAGGTGCCGTGGGTGAAAACTGTCGAACCTAAGGAGGCAGTTCCTAGCTGTAGGTTTAAAGTGTGTCTTGGTTTTTAAATGGCCTGCTTCATGGTAAATGTTTAGGTCTAGAAAAACCATTGATTCATTGGACATTTGATGGGTAAATTTCAGGAAGTCATTCTGGTTGTTAATCCATTGCATGAACTCCATGACAGATTGGTTATTTCCTTCCCATATGACCAAGACATCATCAATACAGCGCCTCCAGGAGAGGATCTTACTCCTGAACGGATTGTTTTGGTGAAGGATTTTGGTGGTCTCCAAATGGTGTACATAGAGACCTGCCAGGCTCGGCGCAAATGTGCTGCCCATGCTGGTCCCATGGCGTTGCAAGTAAAGGGTTCCTTCGTACTCAAAGAAGTTCTTAGTGAGGGCCATCGAGATGCATTCCATCACTACACCCTGTGGGGTATGGTAGTTCCATTGTTTGCTGTATAATACTTCCTCAATGATGAGGAGAGTTTCATCGTGTGGGAGACTGGTATAAAGGCTCTCCACATCGAGGCTCAGTAACATTTGAGAGTCAGGATTAAAAGGGTGGTCTTTTAGCAGTTGGAGCACGGCTTTTGTGTCCTTGAGATACGTGTCAGTGGCCTGTACCAACGGTCTCAAGAAAGCATCTGCGAACTTAGAAAGCGGTTCCAGTGTAGATGCAATGCCAGACACGATGGGTCGACCCGAAGGGTTCTCTAGATTCTTGTGAACCTTGGGTATCGTGTAGAAATAAGGTATCCGTGGGTTTTTTTGTGTCAAGAAAAGTGCCTCCTTCTTTGAAAGCCAATCATGGCTAAGAGCTTCTTCAGTCATTGCTCCTACTTGGATGCGTATGGACTCTGTGGGGTCCTCATCCAGAACCTGATAATTCCTTCTATCTGCGAGGAGTCTCCTGCATTCGTGATCGTATGCCGTCGCCGTTTGAATCACGACAGCCCCGCCCTTATCCGCGGGTTTTATGACGATCATCTTGTTTTGAGACAGTTCCCTTACTGCATCATTCTCAAGTCTGCTCATATTTTCGAAAACTCTAGAGTCAGTATCCATTTTGCCTAATTCCGACATGACTGCTTTTTCAAAAGCTAGGACTTCAACTGGAAGCTGATTGTCCTGTGGTGTGAAGGAGGACTTTGGTTTTAAGCCTGTGTCGGATGTCTCGACTCTAGGTGCTTGGTTGTAAAAGAAAGCCTTTAGCTTAATAGTCCTGACAAAATCCTGAACCTCTTTGTGTAGGAGGAATATATCTGGCTTGTTCGTGGGGACGTAGCCTAGGCCTTTATTCAATACTTGTTTTTGCATGTCGGTTAGTGGCCAAGGTGATATATTTATAACTAGGTCCCTCTCTTGCTGGTTGACGCTTGACCCGCTGTCATGCTCCTGGTGTGCATTCTGGGGTCTGTCTCGATCACCGGCTGCCAGGTGATGTTGTTCCCTCTCTTGTTCCTGCCTCTGTTGGATCCTGGGCCCCATGATAAAAAAGGCTGTTGATTTGGCTGTGGTGCAGTGGACGGGTCTTCTCCCCACTGTGGGTACATTGGTCCCATTTGTGGTGGGCCGTACTGGTATTGAGGAAATTGAAAAGGGCCCTGGAAAGGGTTGAACATAGGTGGTCCTTGGAAACCTCGCCATCCTCTCTGGCGTGGATACTGGTTTCTTTGTTGGCGGTAACCACCCCTCTGTTGTCTTTTGTTCCTGAATCCCCCTGAGTTTGTACTAGAGGAGCTTCCATCTGAGTTGACGCTGTCAGCATCGCTCACGTTCCCACTAGCCACGTAATCTGCTTTCGTGTATGGGTAAGCCCACTCAGCTGTGAAACGATCTTTATCTTTTTTAAATTTATTAAATTTGCTTTGTTTTAAAGTGGCCTCAAAGTCCGACATCTGTTTATTGAGTTCTTCTAACCCTTTCTTAAGATTAGCGGGTTGGATGTAAGTTTTTAGTTGGACTTCTAGTCTCTGTATCTCGATTTTCAATTCCTGGGATTTTCTGCTCGCAGTCTGTACTATTAGTACTAACCAGTCCCTGGTGCAGTGCCAGGAAATCAGAGACCAGGCTTTTTTGAAAGTAAGGTCATCTTGGAAGATAAAGGGTTCGTTTTTTACCAGTAAACCCTGAGGGGTTGGTTTGTTCCTTAAATACTCCCTCATTAACAGACCATGCAGGGCAGCTCTGATCTGTACTTTCCGTACATTTGTCAATTCATCCCAATCCCCTACTGTAGGAGCTGGGTTGTTAGTACTCAAGCCTTCGAATGGATTATCTTGCGCCAAAATTCTGTCAATATCATCCTCGGTAAAAGTTAGCCCATGTTCATCCTCCATGATGGTTGAGGTGGATGATCGATACGGTGTTGAGTGTGAAGTGTGTCGCCAAATTAGTGTTGTTCAGGAAAGGGAGGGGCTCCCACAGCTGTGCGCTGTCTAGAAATAGTAGTAAACAAAAGGGGGAGGGAGAGGGAGAAGTGGATTCTGTCTCCCCTAACACTACTCATAAACAAAAGGAATCCACTAAGTGGGGTTCGGTTGTCGCTGCAATGGTGAGGAGCAACCAGTGTTGTTTAAATACCCCTCACACACCAACAGGCCCCTTGGTGTCATGCTTCATCATCGGGGTCTTTGCAAACCTCTACGATTCCAGGCGTACTTCATCCAGCCGCGATGGCTGACGGCAGAATGGGCCACTATCCTGTGGCCGAGGTTCCCTTTGAGTGGGGAGGGGTTGCAGGTTCACTTCGAGTTGCCGTAAGCCCCGCCGTGCCAGTCGATTGTCTGCTGGGCAATGATATGGAGCACAATGCTTGGAAGAAGGTGGAATACCGGACTCATACTGAGATGCTGGGTACACCTGATTGGGCCTGTGTGAGTACCAGGTCTGCGGCTGCTCGGGAGGAGAAGTCGCGTGGGTTGGAGCCTGGAACAATGGCCCACCCAGCTGCTGATGAGGGAACATTTCGAGGACAGGAGGAGCCTGCCTCGATGTCCATGCCCCGTGAGACGGATAGGCCACCTGTGGAGGTAGACCCGGAGTCCGCGGAGGAGGACATGGTTCCGTTGGAGGACTTGCCTATCCCCGCTGAGTGGCGAGTGGAAGGAGGACCATCCAGGGAGAACCTGAGCAAAGGACAAAGGGAATGTCCCACCCTCAAGGGTCTGAGGCAACAGGCTGAAGCCCAGGCAGCAGGTAACGAGTCTGGGAACTATCGTGTTTACTGGGAGGATGGTCTCCTCTACAGTGAACCCAGGGCGCCAGTGCACGGATTGTCACGGGCCCTGGTAGTCCCACAGTGTTACCGAGCCTTCCTATTAGAGTTGGCTCATGAGATTCCCTTGGCAGGACACTTGGGTCAGGACAAGACCTTTGCCCGGCTTGTCCCCCACTTTTATTGGCCTCGAATGAGGGTGGCGTCCGACACATACTGTCGGTCGTGCGTGTCATGCCAAGCCAGTGGGAAAACAGGGACGAAGCTGAAGGCTCCCCTGGAACCACTTCCCGTCGTTGGCACCCCCTTTGAAAGGGTGGGCATCGACATTGCTGGGCCCCTAGATCCACCTACATCATCCGGTCACAGGTTTATCCTGGTCCTGGTGGATCACGCCACAAGGTATCCAGAGGCAATTCCTCTGAGAACCATTACTGCACCAGTAGTGGCCAAGGCCCTGATGGGGATCTTTACCCGAGTGGGATTCCCCAAGGAAGTTGTGTCCGACAGGGGGACCAACTTCCTGTCAGCATATATGCGGGCCATGTGGAAGGAGTGTGGAGTGACTTACAGGTTCACCACTCCTTATCACCCACAGACCAATGGTCTTGTGGAAAGGTTCAACCAAACCTTGAAGGGTATGATCAGAAGTCTACCCGAAAGCTTGCGGAGGAAATGGGACGTCCTCCTACCCTGTTTGCTCTTTTCCTACAGGGAAGTGCCGCAAAAGGGAGTGGGCTTCAGCCCCTTCGAGCTTTTGTACGGGCACCCTGTACGTGGACCTCTCAGCCTGGTGAGGGACTCCTGGGAAAAGTCTCCCCGGAAAGTTCCCCAGGATGTGGTGAGCTACATGCTGGCCTTCCGAAGCCAAATGGCTAAGTTGTGGAAGCAAGCTTCTAACAACTTGGAAGCCAGTCAGGCAGTTATGAAAGCGTGGTATGACCACAACGCTCATCCAGTGGAGTTGGAGCCTGGCCAGAAGGTGTGGTGTCCTTCTTTTTGGTGTGGATGTACAAGGAGTTATTATTGGGTCAGAGCCGGCTTAACACTACAGCCTTCACTTGCCTTGTCACTTGAGCCAAGCTACCCCCTTTGTGCTGGGCTTGCCCATCGCAGGTCCAACAGGGTTGAAACCTTTTAATTTTCAATTGTCAACCCAATATAGCCTCACTTCTTATCTCGTTCATTTCACATCCGTTATTTGCCTTCCTTCGCCCTTCCTTTTTATATTATGCACTAGCAGCCCGTCCCAGCGTTGTCCGGGTATGAAATAGAATGTGACTGGAAACTACTTCTGACCTACAAGAAGCAACGCAGAGCGTAGCGCGCTCACTGGAGCCATTATAGGAGCATTTTTAAAATATTTCGATTTTGTATTTTAGTTATTTGATTTGCGGCTGTTTTTCTTGCTTTTAACATAACGCCCACTTACCTGCAACATAATTGTGGTTCACCGCGTTTGGTGCGGGTCCTTCTCCCTTTCGAGGCAGCACTGTGGCGGACATCTTGGGTTGGGGGTGTAGCACCGAGAAGCTGCGCACGGTCTAGTCGTCGCAAGGACGCTAGACCGGTATTTAAACGGGGCAAACTAGGCGGCCTGTTACTGGAAACTACTTCTGACCTACAAGAAGCAACGCAGAGCGTAGCGCGCTCACAGGAGCCATTATAAGAGCATTTTTAAAATATTTCGATTTTGTATTTTAGTTATTTGATTTGTGGCTGTTTTTCTTGCTTTTAACATAACGCCCACTTACCTGCAACATAATTGTGGTTCACCGCGTTTGGTGCGGGTCCTTCTCCCTTTCGAGGCAGCACTGTGGCGGACATCTTGGGTTGGGGGTGTAGCACCGAGAAGCTGCGCACGGTCTAGTTGTCGCAAGGACGCTAGACCGGTATTTAAAACGGGCCATGCTGACGCGTAGCGGGCACGCGCTGCGGGCTCGCCGGAGCATCGCCGGAGTCAGGCCAGAGTCCAGCCCGTCTGCGCCCGTCCGCGCACAGACGGGCCTCGGGGCAAGGATATCTGCACAACGGTTCTCCTACTCGTCGGAAGAGCTGCTTCAGCTTGACAAAGGTGAGCAGCCATTAGATCCCGTAGTATTAGCAAAGCTGCATAATTATGCTATCTTACGTTCTGGCATCGATAAATCCGCTACTAAGTCCTCTTTGTTAAAACTGGCCAGCCTAAATACAAGGTCACTCCTTAAACATCAGGTGGAGATTTTTACCTTGCTCCAGGACAATGATATTGACATTTTGACTCTATCAGAGACCTGGATGAATGATAATTCCATGCCAGATATAATTGCAGCTCTCCCAGTTAATTATGACGCGATATGGCAAAACCGTGCTGGAGGCGCACGGGGTGGGGGGGTTGCGATCCTGTATAAAAAGAATCTGTCGGTAGTAAACCTATTGTCACAAACAGCAGACCTTTCTGATTTATTGGGGGTAAAAATCACCTTCAACGACTCTTGTTTGGTTGTTCTGTCGGTTTATCGGTACCCGAACTCCACACCGCTATTCAATGATCTCTTTGCTCCTATCATATCTGACCTCTGCACGAGATACAAAAGAATCGTGGTAGTTGGAGATTTTAATTTACATTGGGAGAACCCTCACAAGGACCCGGCCTCACGTCAACTGAATTCTATCATGTCTTCATTGAATTTTAGACAGCTTGTGGAAGTATCCACGCATATTAAGGGCCATACTCTTGACCTGGCATGGACTTCAGATCCAAACGTTACCTTAAGTGGGGTTCTACCATGCATATGGACTGATCACTATTTAGTGAATTGTGCGGTTCATATAAATGGACCTTTAAAGGATCTATCTAGGGAAGTCAGGAAAACCCGTAATTGGGACAAGGTTGATTTAAAATCTCTGACTGAGACTCTTTCTGAAGTGACTCGACCTTTTGCTGCTGGATGCAATCTGGACCGTGAACACACCGACTTAATGTGGAGCCTGCGTCAAGCTATTGACCAAATAGCGCCTGAAAAGATTAAACCCACTAAGGGTTTAGGGAAAGGTGCTCCTTGGTTCACCTCGCTCTTGAGAGAGCATAAACGGAAACTCCGGACCATGGAGAGATCCTGGAGGAAAACAAAAAGCGATACAGCCAGGGATCAGTATAAAGCCTCCCTTCATATCTATAAAAAGCTTATACTGCAGGCAAAGGCAGCATATTATGAGGACCGACTAAATAAGGCTGGGAATGTCGAGAAGGAGACTTTTAAAATCCTATCCGAGCTGAGCAAAAAACCTGAATGCTCAGGTATCACCATAGACTGTAACACCTTTCAAGGGTATTTCCTGGAAAAGGTGGAAAATATCATCATGGAAATAAAAAACAATACGTTAGATGGATCCACTTTATACCCTGATTCCTATAACCCCACAGATTGTACTATCATGAAGTTCCCTGAGATCAACGCACTGAGTTTGGAGCATCTGATGGGTAGAACTAAGTCTGGTTCCCCAGCAGACCCATGCCCCCCTGGTGTATTCCGCATGGCCCGCCCTATTCTGGAGGAGCGTTTCATCTCTCTCCTCAATAGATCTCTAGGAACGGGCTATTTACCTGCCGAATTCAAAGAAGCGCGAGTCAGGCCTTTGTTGAAGAAGCCTGCCGCGGACCCCGCGCTCTTGAAAAATTATAGACCGATCTCTCAGTTGCCCTTCCTCGCGAAAATTTTAGAACAGCATGTTTTGAAGTTCTTATCCCTTCATGTGGAGTCCTATTCTCTACTCCATGAGCGACAGGCAGGGTTTCGAGCACACCATAGCACCGAGATGGTGATGCTATCGGTATTGGACGAGTTAAGAGGCATGGCTGACATTAAGAAACCGAGCGCCATGATTCTTTTAGATCTGTCGGCGGCGTTCGATACTGTCAGCCATGACCTGCTCCTGGGAAGACTAGATAACATCGGGGTCAAAGGTGAGGCCTTTAACTGGCTGAGGTCCTTTCTTCTGGGAGGAACTCAGAGGATACAGTTGGGGGATTTGATATCAGACGTGGGGACTCTAAAATGTGGGGTGCCCCAAGGCTCCGCATTGTCCCCACTATTGTTCAATCTGTATCTTCAACCCCTGATCGCATCTTTGGCTAGCATGGGCTGTAGAGTCTTTAACTACGCTGACGATACTCAGCTTTTACTGAGCATCGATAATACCGAGGCTGCGCAGCAGCAAGCGCAGAAGATCTTGAGGTTCACGGTCGGCTGGATGACGAGGAATCTGTTAAAGATCAATCCAGACACGACTGAGGTTTTGGTAATTTCATCAGCCACCTCACCTTGGAATGATCTCTACTGGCCTCAGGAGCTAGGCCCAACTCCGATTCCAAAGGCAAATGTAAAGAGTTTGGGGATCAAGTTGGACTGCGACCTGTCAATGGGCAGTCAAATTTCTGCCGTCGTCGGGAGTTGCACGAATATTATCAGACAGCTACGTAAGCTAGCACCCATCCTTTCCCAGTCTATGTTGCGAACAGTTGTGGCAGCAACAATTATGTCAAGAATAGACTATGGAAATGTCCTCTATCTAGGCCTCCCAAAAACGTTCATGAACAGACTGCAGGTGGTCATGAATGACGCAGCGCGACTGATTTTTAGACTCCCCAGAAGGACTAGAGCATCTCCTCTGTTACGGAACCTACATTGGCTCCCTATAAAGGAGAGAGTAGAGTTTAAGAGCATGTGCACGGCCCATAAGGCTATTTATGGCCATGCCCCGGTATATATTAGAGATCGGCTGGATGTTTATTGTCCAAAAAGAAATCTTAGATCCTCTGAATCTCAGCTGTTGACCTGCCCTCGGTTTAGGCTCGTAACCAAGGGAGGCAGAACTTTCTCTGTGTTGGTTCCTCAACTGTGGAACAAGCTGCCTGAGGAACTACACAGAGAGGTGAATCTACTGCGATTCAGAAAGTGTCTAAAGACATTACTGTTTGGGAGGGCTCTGGGCACAATGTAGACCGGCTGCTGTATTATCTTCTTGTGGGACACATAGTTATTGTATGAATCCATCGATTTCCGAGCGCCTAGAGACCTGTAGGTGATTGGCGCGATACAAATCTAAATTAACAATAACAATAACAATGTGTGTAATGTGTGTACTTGGCAAGGGCAATTTATTTTAAAATCTCGCGGTAGACAAAAAATTTTGTTTCATTAGAATAGGGACAGAGAAGGCCCAGCTGCAGTCCTGGTTGATGTTAGCAGGCGCGTCTAATTGGTGTAGTGATCCGCCGCCTGAGCACGGCTAAAACCCTGGTTGATGTTAACAAGCGCGTGTAATGTCGTTGAATGAGAGAGTTATCAGCCGCGGGTAAATCTGTTTAATGAGAGAGTTGAGTGACAGCAAGTAGGAGAGGCTGCAGTAATTGTCCCCGCAGACACGCTCATTTGCGTGTTCCCCCGCTTGAGGCCCAGAGGCAGGCCTGTTTGATGTTAGCAGGCGCGTGTTCCCCCGCTTTATTCCCAGCTGCAGCCCTGGTTGATGTTATCAGGCGCGTGTAATTAGTGTACTGATCCGCCGCCTGAGCCCGGCTAGAGCCCTGGTTGATGGTAGCAGGCGCGTGTAATTTCATTGAATGAGAGAGTTCAGTAACAGCGCGCAGGGGAGGCTGCAGTAACGTTACTTACCATGCCTCCAGGTGAACGCGTTTGTAACGCCCCCAGCACACGGCCATAGCAGACGATCTTCTGAATAATGTACGACCCACATGGCATGAAGGGCGGATTGTAGCATACGCCCCCAGCGTTTCTCACGCCCCCAGCGTGCCCCTTGATGCGGCGCAATTGCGTTCACATGGCATGAAGGCCGGACACACACCCCCAGCGTTTCTCATGCCCCCAGCGTGCCCCTTGATGCTGCCCAGCAACGTAATTGGCACTTGTATGTACAACTCACATGGCATGAAGGGCGGACCCACGCCCCCAGCGTTTGTCACGCCCCCAGCGTTTGTCAAGCCCCCAGCACATAACCACAGCCCACGATGTGATGGCCGTACCACACGCCCACAGCGTTAGTCACGCCCCCAGCCCACGCCCACAGCACAACACAGACACGCCCACAAGGGACTACTTTGCTGGCACGGTTCTTTTACCTTTTAAATGTATAGAGGAGTTGGCCTAACGGCTAAGGCGCTCGACCTCGGACCTGGGGATCTGGGTTCGAGTCTTGGTAACGATGCCAAACATCCTGTGAGTCTCGGCAAATCACTTAATCTCCCTGTGCCTAACAAAAATGAATGTGTGTCCTCATGTAACGTAACTGGTGCTATGTAAAGCGCTCTGATACCTGATTCAGTTCAGGTCAAGTTCGCGCTATATTAAACTCTGAAAAAAAAAAATGGTGGCCGTCTGCATAGCCTATGTCCTTCTGCTGCAACTGCCCTTTCCAACGCTGTATTGGGTGTTGTGATTGGTGCTGTGGTTACTGAGATTACCCGCCTCAAAGGTTTGGGCTCTCTCTTTATAATATTAGTATGGATATATATGCCTCTCTTCTCATGAAGTCCTGCTCTAGAATTTAAGGAATCTTTAACATTTTGCTATCAAACCCCAGTCTCTAGTTTAAGGAAAAGCAAAACATCACATTCATACTGGGGAAAGATTCACAAATCTGCTACGAACCCTTCTGCAAGCTTATTTGCAGAGGAATGTCCACCTTAAACTCCAATGGCTCCAGTTTGGCCAATTCCTTTCCTTTCCTTTCCTTTCCTTTCCTTTCCTTTCCTTTCCTGCCCTATTACTTTGTTATGTGTGAAGGGGGTCCTTATACATTGAGCCCCCCTATTCTTTTCTGTGAACTACTGTACAGCAAATGGTCCTTTATCCGCTGCATCTAATGGGACAACATCTCCCAATCCACGCAAAGTTTTCCTGGTAGCAATATGTCGCATGTAACAGAAATTCTTACAATGGGACAAGCTGAAGATGGATCTGGAGATTTGGGAAACAGGTGAACTGGACTTTCTTTAACACAGGCATTGAGTAGTTTGAGGACATGAGACAACTAGTTCTGCTAGTGGTAAATTTCACCTTTTCCAAAACTTGTTTTTTGTTTCGCCTATCATATGTAAACAGTATATTTAGTTATAATCTATTATCGTTGTTATATTTATTGTTAATACAGACAATCATTTATTTTCACTGCAGAGATTGACCATTTGGTAGAAGATCAGTTTAAAGTCTTCTTGTGGCAAATGCAGCCTGGTTGTATGCAGGGCAGTGCGAAATTCGCATAATTTCATCTTGTGTAATTGCATAACATTTGAGCAAAATTACATGAAATTATTAGTAATTATGCAAAATGCAAATCAGTCATTTTGCACTACTTTTTTAGTACAAAATGTGTCCTCGCTAAATAATAATGCACAAAAGCACCTCAGGCAACAGCAGCTCATTGCTTTTGTTCCCAGGCCTTTGCGGTACATTTTTACTGTGAATCTTGCACAGTGGCGGCCTGCACAGATCTCGGATGGTAAGTGGAGGAGCCAGTGGGTGTAAAAAAAGAAAAAGACATTTACCTCCTCGCCGCGTCCCTCCCACGTCGTCTCTCCTCCACGTCGGCGAACACGAAGCAGTCAGGCTTCCTTGAGCCCATCACAAATTGCAGCATTGTGATTGGCTCCCCTAAGCTAATCACAGCACTGCAATGCAGCATTGCGATTGGCCTGAGTGCCATATTTCAGTGCTCAGACAGGGACTGGGGGCTTCAGCATGTTTTCCACTCAGGCTTTAATTCATCCTGGGTAGAAAACATGCTAAGTGCGCATGACGCAGCCACGGCCCGCCCCCCCATGCTGCCGCAGAAGGAACAAATTACATGATGACAACATAAAGTTATTATAATTTTTGTTCCTTTCTTTCACTGTTTCAAAGCATTGGGGCGACGCTCCTCCGCCCTAGAGGAGGAGCAGCTGCTGATGGCGCATTAACAGTAAATGTTTGCAACAAATGGCATGTAATAATACTATGTGGCGTCATGGCATCATTTCAGCAATTTCACATAACAAGAGTAGCAACAATTCCCAACAAAAATAACTCCAATAACAATACCCCAAGGGATGCCATGGATGTCAATAGAAGGCCAGTAATTGCCATTCTTATGCAAGAGCCTGCAATATACGTTGGTGGGAACAATCTTGTCATGGATTACTATAATGTACCAGGGCCAGCATCTTATCCGTAGTGGGCATCACCACACCAGGGATGTCTGAATATGCCTAATTTGACCATCTTTATTCTGGGCTACAACCCACACTGCGTTCTGACTAAAATACTTACTCTTTTGCTACCGATGCCTAATTTTCCTTTGTGGTCAATACAAGTGTGCAGAAACAATAACATGATTTGCGCTCTTTCCTAGCATTGGTCTCTGAAGGAAAAGGCCCCATGCAGATAGGTGACCACTGGTGGCACATCCCTTAGAGCATTCAGGCACTTCCTCTTCTGATTTTACCCCATAATTCCAAGGGTCTGAATTTGTGCAGAGCACTTTCCCAGATCCTTGGAGTGACAGTCAAAAATATACAAACTGCTCACGCTTCAGTTTTTTTGGCCAGCAGTCCACACTTGGCTTAGAAGGCATGTTCTGTTCATAATATTCAACATCATCTCCACAATATCCTGTAAGATGTGTAGTCTAAACTCCAAGTCTGTGGATCTCTAGTGGAGAGTTGTGCATCATCACTCAGAAGTCAATAACAGAACCCATATAACACTAACAGTGTAATTGACAACATATGGTCAATCACACTGTACTTGGGAGTCAGGGCCTACCATGTTGCAGCACCAGAAACTGCCAGAGAAGTGAAAGGGAGAGGTGACGGTCTGGGCTGGATGCATACTGTTATATCTGAGGCTCTCTAGTTGGTAGAGGTAGGTACCAATGTCCAAATAGGGACCCTTGCTTCTAGTCAGGGTAAGGGGGTTACACTCACTGGTAAACTGTGAATAGTACTAGAGTTTTATCTTATGCAAGTGCCAAGAAGCACATTCTGAGGCTGTTAGATTTTGGGGTCTCTAGTTGGCACAGGTAGGTACTTGTGACAAATAGGGACCCTGGCCTCTAGTCAGGGTAAGGGGGAAACACTCTTTAGATAACCCCTGCTCACCGCCTTGGTAGCTTGACACGAGCAGACAGGCTTATCAAAGGCAATGTGTAAAGTATTTGTACCAACATTGACACTAACACAGTGAAAACACCACAAAAGGACTCCACACCAGTTTAGAAAAATAAAGTATCTTTATCTACACTACACAAGACCAAAACAACAAAAATCTAACAAACACAGTTCAAAAGTATGATTTTAAAATAGTTCGAGGGTTTGAGTCAAAATAATCCACAGTTGCATCACGTTTAGCTCAAAGTACCTGTAGATTCACCAAAAGTTCCAAATGGAAGCTGAAGTGTTGAAAAACAAGCGATGCGTCAATCCTGAGACCCTTGGGAGGCGACGCGACAGACCCGTTGGACGCAGCGGGTGAGTTGCGATGAATCCGGTCTGTATGGGAAGGGGTGCAATACCTTTTATGGATTCCGGTGTGCAGGTTCGGTAGGAAGCGTCTCGCACAGGCACGATGCGACGATCTTCGGGACAGCGACGATCTCAGGTGCGGCGGCGATGTGCAGCGTCTATCTTCTCCACTCGTGGCCACTCGATGCGATGGCTCTGCGACGATGTTCGCAGCGACGTGATGCGGTAATCAAGCAAGCGGTGCGACAATCGAACCCAGTGACGACAGGCTCCGTGATGATCCTCGCAGTGAACAGGAATCTTCCTGCACCAGGGCGATACGCTTCGCAAGCGAGCGATGCGTCGGTTCTTGCAGCAGCAACAGGCGTTGCGACGATATGCGCGGCGACGGGAATTCTCTCGCACTGTAAACGATGCGTGAAAATTGCAGAGGTTCTTCTTTTCTCTTTGTCCAGCTTCCCAAACAGCAAGCAACAACTTCCAGAGGCCCAACAATTGGATCAAGCACTCTAGGAAGGGCAGAACTCACTCAGCAGAGTTCAGGGGGAAGCTGGGTGTGAAGTCCTTTTGTTCCTGGGACTTCTTAACAGAAGGCCAGCTCTCCTCAGGCCCTGGGAGATCTCTTCAAGCAAGGGGATACAGCACAATGCAAAGTCCTTCCCCTCTCCTTGGCAGCAAAGCAACTGCAGGTCAGTCCACAAGCGCACAGCAGGACAGTCCTTCCTCTTCAGTCTTCCAGCTTTCTCCTTGGCAGAGGTTCCTTCTTGATTCCAGGATCATCTAATTTTCTGTAGTCTGGTTAGCCCTTTTTATACCAATATTCTCTTTGTTCTCTCAGGGCAGAGAGGTCTTGGCTTAGTCAAAAACAGTTCTGGTCAGTCCTGGAGCACTTTGTTTACTTGACTTCTTCTCTCCTTTCACAGTGCAGGGCAGAGACATCAGACGCACCACAGGGGGTGGAGCCAGCACTATGGGGGGCAGGTACAGTCCTATTTAGGTCCCAGGTGCAACTCCTCCCTCCCATCTAGATGCAGATCTCTCTATTCACCACTGGGAGGACTAATTCTGTCTCCTGGAATCCCCCAGCCATGTCACTCACAAACCAGACAGTCAATTCACAAACAGCAAAAGGCACACAGAAAGGTCAGACAAGAAAGCAGCCACTTTCTAAAAGTGTCGCTTTCAAACACAGGATTTAAAAAACATCCTTCCTAAAAGATGTGTTATTAAATTCTGAGTTCAAGGATACCAGACTTCAATTTTCTATCTTGCTCCCATGGGAAGATATGCAGGTAAACATTATACACAGCATTCCCCATTATAGCCTATGGGCAAGATAGCCTTTCAATAGTGAAAAACAAAAATGGCTGTAATTCACTACCAGCGCATGTCAGCCACAATAGTACATGCTCTACCTTTCACATACACTGCACCCTGCCCAGGGGGGTACCTTGGGCCTTCCATAAGGGTGTCCAATGTGTACAGAAAGGGAAGGATTAGGCCTGGCCAGTGTGGACACTGGTCAGGTCAGCATGGCAGTTAGCAACTGCACACAGGCACTGCGGTGGCAGGCCTGAGACACCATTTTAGGGCTACTCATGTGGGTGGCACAATCAGTGCTGCAGGCCCACTAGTAGCATTTGAATCATATCACCAGACCTGGCACACTCAGTGCACTTTACTAGGGACCTACTGGTAAAACAAATATGCCAATCATGGATAACCAATCACAATACGGCTGGCCGTCGACAAACGGTCTGGGCTTCACCCAGCTCTGCCGTGATGCCGCCTTTGGGAGTCGGAGTTCCGCAGGGCTCCGTGTTGAGCCCGACTCTTTTCAACATCTTTATGACCCCTTTGGCGGCATTGGCGGAGTCTTTTGGGGCCCAGATCGTATCCTATGCCGACGATACCCAGCTCCTCTTTACGTGCAGGAAAGGAGAAGTTTTGCTGGAGAGAGTATCCATGAGTGCCTTGGGGCTGTTTTTAAATGGTTCCGGCTTAACAGCCTCAAGTGCAACTCAGACAAATCTGAGGTACTCTTCTTCGGTTGTCCATCGGATCCGGATTGGCAGGAATGGTGGCCTGTCAATATGTTCCCTCCATCGAGCTCGTCCCAGCTAGCCAAGAACTTGGGGATCAAGATAGATAATGGCCTGACGTTAAGATCTCAGATCCTTGGTCTCATGGGAACATGCTTTGGCCTCCTCAAGATGCTCCGTAAGTTCCTTCCTCTGCTCTCAGAGGAGCATAGGAAGACGACGGTGCAGGCCTTAATTGGCTCAAGATTGGACTACTCCAACGTCCTCTACCTGGGCCTGCCGGAATATCTTTTGCATCGGTTGCAGGTGGTCCAGAACTCGGCCGCACGGGCCATATATGGCCTGAATAGGCGTGCCAGAGTTTCTGGCCTTCTGCACTCGCTCCACTGGCTGCCCATCCGGAAGCGGATAGTTTTCAAGTCCTTGACCTTGGCCCACAAGGCTCTTCACGCCGCAGGAGCAAAATATCTCCAAAGGAGACTTGCCTTTTACCATCCGGCTCGATCTTTAAGATCTGAATCACTGTTCCTGGCGGTGGTCCCGCGAGTAAAAAGGGCCCGCATTGGAGGTCACTCCTTTAGGCTGTTAGCGCCACAGCTTTGGAATACTCTGCCTTTGGCATTACGTAGTACCGCTAATTTGCTAACTTTTAGGAAGGGCCTTAAAACTTGGCTTTTTGCCCTTTAGGCTGCGTGTTCTGTTTCTTTCTTTCTGTTGATCTGTTTTGATATCACTGTGTTGTGTTACTCTGCTACAGGTTTTCAATAAAAGCGCCGGGACACTCCTTGGAGTAGCGGCGCGGTATAAAAGACAAAATTAACATAACATAACATAACATAACAATAACAATTTATACAGAGAGCATATGCACGTTAGCACTGAACAGCAGTGGTAAAGTGCCCAGAGTCCTATTGCCAACAACCACAGGTCAGGAAAAATAAAGGAGGAAGAAGCAAAATGTTTGGGGATAACCCTGCAAAAAGGGCCATTTCCAACACATACCAAGGTGGACGGGACAAGAGAAGTATTTTAAAAAAATACCGCAAATGCTGCTGCCATGTGTGTGAGTGTATGTGTCTGAGAGTGTGTGTGTGTGTGTTTGTGTGTCTATGTGTATAAGAGTAATTAATCATATGTATGTGTGTTTATGAAAGAATTTTTAAATGCAGAGGTTCTATTTTGGTGCCCTGGTAATGGGCTGATCTGGATTAAAGACATATTTAGGCAAACTGTGGGTACGTATGATATGTTGGTGCTTACCCTTTGTATGATGCTGGTCCTAGCGTAATGGAGATCTTTTTCATCGAATTACAGATCTATATCCGCTACAGTGATGCCCACTTTGGCACATGGCTGGCATTGGCAGAATAGTGGCAATTCATAGCATATTATCGCATCCATGGCAAGATGGGGCCACCTTTGTATGTTGCCAGCCCTGGTATATATCTGGTAATTATTGGCTCATTGTGGGCATCCATATTGTAATGATGCTCACTGTATGCTTCACTCATCATTACGAAATCCAAGTAAAATGGCCTCCCTTATACCTGGCTGGTCTTCTCAACATCTAAAGAAACTGAAGCATTTTTGCAGAGGAAAACATGTCAATACCCCAAAACACCTAAATTGCAATGTCCCAAGCTCTGAACCCAACCTTCTCAGTTTTTTGTAACTCCCACATGTAGAACAATGAACTTTGCCCCCCGCCTGCTGTTCGTGAAACCCCTGAAAATGTACCACTTCTGAGGACAATTGATCATTCTTGCTCCCAACCAAATGTCAGTGGTATAATCTTGTTTTTCTCTGTTGTCTATTGCATTTGTTTAACTATTATTTTGTATCTCCTACTTCTCTGTAAATCACAGTACTGCCTCATGGTGAAAAAACACTATATAAACCACTAAATAAAAGAAAAAATAAATACTGTCTATGTAAGGATGGTGTAGACCACAACACTCAACGGCTACAAGATGATACACAAAACAGCGTCAACCAACACGGAGGAGTCATCACTATCATCCACAAGGAGACCCTCCAATGCACCACCTCAAAAGACAACAGCTCTTCAGTCATGGTACACCTCAACTTCCAAATCTGATTTGACACAAACATGATCGTCAGATGAACACTCGTCTACAGACACCTGGGCCTCCACCCTGGCTTCTGTGATGTAATTTCCAAACTCATCGCCCCCTGGCTATCGACTCCAACCACTACATCCTCCTCTGCTACATCTACTTCCACCGCAAGCCCCAAAGGACACCAATTCTACTAACCTCCTGGAAAGCCTGAGAACATGGTTGCACTCAACTGGTCACCAGCCCCACTCACTGTGCAGGACATACCCTAGACCCAATCTTTACAGCCAGAAGAGCTACACCAACAAACTCAACTGGACAGACCACAGCATTATCCATTTCATCATCACAGGCACATCACATCCCACCACTCTTGCAGATGGAACAAAATTACTGAGACCCAATGAACTGCCACCCTCAACACTACCAAACTATTACCCCACCAGCAGCCTTGATCTAGCCATACAAATTGTCTTGGAATGGATTTCAAACTGCAATGACACAATCTCCCCCATGAAAACTGCCAACACCAGGAGACCCACCAAGCATGCCAGCTGATTAACCCCCAAACTCCGAGCCTCCAAATGCAAGTGTTTATGACTGGAGAGAAGATGGTACTTCAGCAGGAACCCCTCAGACCTTGCCACCTTCCTCCGCAAATACCAACACCGCCCCAAAGAAGCCAAAAAAGATGCCCTAACCACCCGCATCAATTCATGCTCCAATAACACAAAAGAACATTTCAGCATCGTCAGAGGAGAATTCTCCTGCCCGGTTGCCACCCTGATCATGATCAATCCCTCCCAAGCCCTCTGCAACTCCCTGGCATTCAGCTTCCACAACAAAATTGCAGACATCTACAGCAACTTCGACCTGCAGCCAATTGACCTCAGCCACCTCCTGACATACACTGACTACTCCCACAGCCCACTCACAGATTGGACACTGCTCACCATGCTAATCACCACAGCGACCATGAACTCTATTCACTCCGGAGCACCGGCAGACCCCTGCCTCCACCATCCTTTCAACCTGTGATGGAAGGAAATCAGCTGCACAATCACCAACATCCTCAACTTATCCATTACCACTGCCACTTTCCCCCACACCTGTAAACACACAGAGGTAAAACCCCTCCTGAATAAACTCTCTGCTAACCCCAGCAAGTTCAAGAACTACAGCCCCATCTTATGCTCCCCTTCTTGGCCAAGGTCCTGCAAAATGTAATCAACTGCCAACTTGCCAATCACCTGGAAGGAAACAACCTACTCGACACCTTCCAATCGGTCTTTCGCTCCAACCACAGCACCAAATACCTTCAACCAATGATATCAGATCCATCCTCTACCAATGGCGAGACAGCAGCCCTGATCCTCCTCGACCCCTCAGTGGCCTTCCACATATTATCCCACGTGCTCATCAGCAGACTCCACCACATCGGCATTAGAGGAAACCCCAACAAGTGGATCACCTCCTTACTCACTGGTCGCACACAAAGAACCTGCCTACCGCCCTTCACCTCTGACGCAAGAGCATCATCTACAGTGTCTCCAAAGGATTCTCCTTCAGCCACAACCTCTTCAATGCCTACATGAAGCCATTGGCCAACATCATCTGCACCCACTGACTCAACATCATCTTGTATGTTGACCACACCCAACTAACCCTCTCTCTCATGGAAGACACCCCCACCACCAGATCAAACTTCCAGAACACCATGACCGACGTCGCCGATTGGATGAGATCCAACTACCTGAAGCTGAACAGGGACAAGACGGAGGTGCTCATTTTAAGATGAAACACCTCTCAACGGGACAACACATGGTGAAGACCTACCCCCAAAAACCACTCCAACAACCTCAGCATCATCCTGGAAAGCGATGTCTCCATGAAGCGCCAGGTTAAGGCACTTGTCAATTCCTGCTTTCACACCCTCCACATGCTGTGTACATTTTCAGGTAGATCCCCGTCTGCACCAGACAATGGTGACTAAAGACCGCACCACTAGCCAACTGGAATACGGAAATGCGCTCTAATCTGGAATATCTACCCATCTCCTCAAACGGCTACAGACCATGTAGAACACCACAGGCAGACTAATCCTTGACCTCTCAAAATGAACCAGCACCACCCCCAGATCAGATACCTCCACTGGCTCCCCTTCCAGAAGAGATGCCAGTTCTAGCTTCTGACTCATGCCTACCAGGCCCTCCACAACAATGGACCCTTCTAGATCAACCACTGCCTGACCTTCCACCAGCAGACCAGACAACTCTGATCAGCATTCCTCACCCTCGTACACGTCGCCGCGCATCCGTGGGAGCCACAGTGGAGGTCGTTCCCTCTCCTACCTTGGCACCAAGTCCTGCACTGACCTCCAATTCAGAAAGGGAATCAAGACCTGGCTTTTCAAATAGGGCCCTCCATACCTCAGTGCCTGGATACCCCCTGGGGTGATAAGCCACGCTATATAAATACTGATTGATTGAATTACTGGCAAATTGTCGGTACCCATGGCATGATGATTCCCACCCTTGGTATAATGCTGGGTAGATACAGTTAATGCACAGTATTTGTAATTCTTGGAAGATTGTGGGTATGCATATCATAATAATTCCTACTTCTGGTGTATTGATGGCTGTAGCATAGTTGGGGTTAATCTTGGCATACTGCCTCCAGGCATGGCAAAGTGGTACCCAATGCTTGGGTCTGGTCCTAATGGTGATAGAACCTGGACTATTGTGGCGTGATGATGCCCACTCTGGTGTTAGGCTGGCTGTAGTATAAGTGTAGTCAATCTTGTCATAATGTGGGTTTCCATGGCATGATGATGCCCACTCTCTGCATAATGCTGTTCCCAGATAAATTGTAATAATTCATGGCCCATTGTAAACACCAATGGCATGTTATTGACACACCCTAATTTAATATTAGTACTGTCATAATGGTTATAAGTCTTGGCCTATTGTGGACATCCATTGCTGTATGATGCATACACTTGGTATAGTGCTTTACATAGGATATTCTAGGTAATTCCTGCAAATTATAGACATCCATTGCAAAAGGGTGCACACCACTGGAATAACTGTGGCCCTTGAATAATGGTGGCGATTCCAGGCCTATTGTGAAAATCCATGGCATGATGATGCCCCCTTTGGTATGAGCCGGCCCTAGTATAATAGGTAACCCTGAGTGTAGGACTACGCTACGCTCGCGTAGTTTGCGCAACTATGCGCTACAGGAATTGGACGTAGCGCAGTGCAAAAACACACAGTGGGCATTTTTTGCTGGCTCGCTGTCCTCAACGTCAAGTTGGTGACCACAAAGGAGCAAAATGACATCCCGGCGGGACTTTTATCCTTGTTCGCGATCAGCAACATCAAGTTGCGGATCGCGAGAGTGGAAAATAAACCTCCCGGCAAGATTCTCAACACAGGGAGGTCAGGTTTCTCATTGTGAGTGGTCGCGTATGCTCGCGACCGCTCGCGATGAGAAACTACCATTGAGAAAATTGCTCCTCGAGTACAAATCTACTCGAGCAGCAGAAAATGACCGCTTGCACTGTGCAAGATGCCGTTTACAATGACTGCACAGTGCGGACAAGCATCTGGCACTGTGCAATCAGTGTGAACAGAATTTTCCTTACCGCACTACGCAGTTTGCGTAGCTTGCATAGCGCTACTACACAAACTACTCCCAGAGTTAATAATAAGGAGATGTCTTGGCACGTCATGGGTATCCATGACATGATGATCTGAACTCATATAATACTGGATAAAGAGAAATTGTAGTAATTCTTCGCATACTGTCAGTATTCATGGCAAAGTGGTGTTCAACCTTGGTTAGAGAACGCGTCCTTGATATCATTATGGTAATTCATGTTTAGCGTCCACTTCTCTCCCCCTGTCATCACTAATACTACCGATCCTAATGAAGCAGCTATCGATCTGGAACTCACGATCTCCTCGACCTTAGATCTTATTGCCCCAGTAAGAGAATCCAGGCCCCCCACCAAAATCTCTCCATGGTTTACTCCAAACCTGGAAAAGATCAAACTTTCTGTCAGGATTGCAGAAAGGAAATGGCGGCGAACCAAAGACCTAACTGACAGGCTCCATTACAAAACAGCTTATAGGTCCTATATGAAAGAAATTGCCATGGCCAAAAAAGAGTACCTAGGCAACAGGATTACCCAGGCAGCTAACTCACAGAGAGAGCTATATAAAATTGTCAAAGAATTCAGTAACCCCTCGGCAGGCCAGCAGTCATCCAATGAATTACAAGATTGGGTTAACTCTGTATCATCGTATTTCCATGAAAAAATCAATACCATCCACAAACTCTTTCCCCAACCGACTTCTTCCCCTCAGACCACACCTCCAATGAATAAAAGCGATAGCGACCCCAAAAAGCAAACCAATGCACTCAGTGAATTTTCTCCCTTCTCTGAAACAGACGTAGAATTGACTTTGCACAAAATCAAGTCAGGATCTCCTGGGGACCCAGCCTCCTCCCAAATCCTGTTAAAAATCGCCCCTGCCTTGATTTCTGCTCTAACTAAAACCCTCAATCTCCACGCTTCTGTTCCCTTGCACTGGAAGGAGGCCACTATAAGAGCAATCCTAAAGAAACCTTCGGCCGACCCTAAACAACTCTCAAACTATCGCCCAATCTCTCTTCTGCCCCTATTCGGAAAAGTCATGGAATCACTGATAAACAAACAACTTGTAACTTACTTGGAGACAAATAGATTTCTGGACCCCTCCCAATCGGGATTCAGGGCATTCCATAGCACCGAGACTGCCTTGATCGACATTGTAGACAATGTTAGAATGACTCTAGACGCTGGACAGTCTGCCATATTGCTCCTGCTCGATCTGTCCGCAGCCTTCGACACCATCTCGCATCTCGTTCTTTTAGAGCGTCTTGCCGAGATTGGTGTCCAGGGCTCTGCGCTACTCTTGATAAAAAGCTATCTAACCAACAGACGTTAAAAGGTCCAAGTAGGATCATACTCCTCCAGCTACTTGGATAATGATAAGGGTGTACCTCAGGGGTCAATATTGAGCCCTACGCTCTTTAACTTATATGTATCTCCCCTGGCTAAAGTGATCAGAGCCCATGGCTTTGGAACTGTGTCCTACGCCAACGACACACAACTACTGATCACAAGGCTTGTGCTCAACCTTCCCCCTCGCACCCCATCACTGCCCTGTCTCAAAACCCTACACTGGCTCCCAATAAAAAAGCGCATAAAATTCAAACTATGCTGCCTAGTCCATAAAACCATTCATGGGCACAGACCAATCTATCTGGAAAAAAAGCTCAAAGTCCATAATGCGGCCAGAACACTCAGGTCCACCAGTAAACTACTTCTGACGGTTCCCATGGTCCGCACTGTCAGAAATGGTGACAGGGCATTTAGTAAAACAGCAACGGAAGCATGGAAAACCTTGCCCCTCCAGATCAGGACAGAACCCAGCCACGTGAGATTCCGGAAGAACCTCAAAACCTGGCTTTTTTAGCCACCTGTTTCTGTCTTGTGGTTCTGTGATGAAGGATCTGCCAGCGCTCTGAGACCTTCGGGTGATTTATGCGCTATACAAATGCATTTTACATTACATTACATTACATTACATCCTTGATATTATGATTTCCTTCCTTGATATAGGCAGGACCACTGGGGTTATCAGCAAGGGCGGGGCAAACTATGCAGCAGGGTTGAGTAAATTATGTCGCACATTTTGTGATAATGATTCAAAAAGGGGGTGGTGATGGACAGAGTATCTGAATTAAGCAGAACACTCCTACCCAGTCAAAAGATCAGGGCTTGACCCATCACCGTTTTTTAGCTGACTGCACCATCCCAGTTCAAAACCTGGCTACATGCAAATTAGTCTGGCCCTGGCCCAGTGCATCATGGGAACAGGGCAGACCAAACTACCAAGCCAATTCTTTACTGGAAAGGAAACAAGCTTCCGGGGACCGGTTTATGGCATTCCAGCCGTCTTCGGCCCGGCTTGCTTGAATCCTGATGGTGCAGTGAGCAAGGGACTCACATCTGAGCATACCCTTCCACACTTGTGGTGGCCAAAACAATTCAAAAAGGGGGTGGTGATGGACAGAGTATCTGAATTAAGCAGAACACTCCTACCCAGTCAAAAGATCAGGGGTTGATCCATCACCGTTTTTTAGCTCACTGCACCATCCCAGTTCAGAACCTGGCTTCATGCAAATTAGTCTGACCCTGGCCCAGTGCATCATGGGAACAGGGCAGACCAAACTACCAAGCCAATTCTTTACTGGAAAGGAAACAAGCTTCCGGGGACCGGTTTCTGGCATTCCAGCCGTCTTCGGCCCGGCTTGCTTGAATCCTGATGGTGCAGTGAGCAAGGGACTCACATCTGAGCATACCCTTCCACACTTGTGGTGGCCAAAACGATTAAAAAAGGGGGTGGTGATGGACAGAGTATCTGAATTAAGCAGAACACTCCTACCCAGTCAAAAGATCAGGGCTTGATCCATCACTGTTTTTTAGCTCACTGCACCATCCCAGTTCAGAACCTGGCTACATGCAAATTAGTCTGACCCTGGCCCAGTGCATCATGGGAACAGGGCAGACCAAACTACCAAGCCAATTCTTTACTGGAAAGGAAACAAGCTTCCGGGGACCGGTTTCTGGCATTCCAGCCATCTTCGGCCCGGCTTGCTTGAACCCTGATGGTGCAGTGAGCAAGGGACTCACATCTGAGCATACCCTTCCACACTTGTGGTGGCCAAAACGATTCAAAAAGGGGGTGGTGATGGACAGAGTATCTGAATTAAGCAGAACACTCCTACCCAGTCAAAAGATCAGGGCTTGATCCATCACCGTTTTTTAGCTCACTGCACCATCCCACTTCAGAACCTGACTACATGCAAATTAGTCTGACCCTGGCCCAGTGCATCATGGGAACAGGGCAGACCAAACTACCAAGCCAATTCTTTACTGGAAAGGAAACAAGCTTCCGGGGACCGGTTTCTGGCATTCCAGCCGTCTTCGGCCCGGCTTGCTTGAATCCTGATGGTGCAGTGAGCAAGGGACTCACATCTGAGCATACCCTTCCACACTTGTGGTGGCCAAAAGAATTCAAAAAGGGGGTGGTGATGGACAGAGTATCTGAATTAAGCAGAACACTCCTACCCAGTCAAAAGATCAGGGCTTGATCCATCACCGTTTTTTAGCTCACTGCACCATCACAGTTCAGAACCTGGCTACATGCAAATTAGTCTGACCCTGGCCCAGTGCATCATGGGAACAGGGCAGACCAAACTACCAAGCCAATTCTTCACTGGAAAGGAAACAAGCTTCCGGGGACCGGTTTCTGGCATTCCAGCTGTCTTCGGCCCGGCTTGCTTGAATCCTGATGGTGCAGTGAGGAAGGGACTCACATCTGAGCATACCCTTCCACACTTGTGGTGGCCAAAACGATTCAAAAAGGGGGTGGTGATGGACAGAGTATCTGAATTAAGCAGAACACTCCTACCCAGTCAAAAGATCAGGGCTTGATCCATCACCGTTTTTTAGCTCACTGCACCATCCCAGTTCAGAACCTGGCTACATGCAAATTAGTCTGACCCTGGCCCAGTGCATCATGGGAACAGGGCAGACCAAACTACCAAGCCAATTCTTTACTGGAAAGGAAACAAGCTTCCGGGGACCGGTTTCTGGCATTCCAGCCCTCTTCGGCCCGGCTTGCTTGAATCCTGATGGTGCAGTGAGCAAGGGACTCACATCTGAGCATACCCTTCCACACTTGTGGTGGCCAAAACTTTTCAAAAAGGGGGTGGTGATGGACAGAGTATCTGAATTAAGCAGAACACTCCTACCCAGTCAAAAGATCAGGGCTTGATCCATCACCGTTTTTTAGCTCACTGCACCATCCCACTTCAGAACCTGACTACATGCAAATTAGTCTGACCCTGGCCCAGTGCATCATGGGAACAGGGCAGACCAAACTACCAAGCCAATTCTTTACTGGAAAGGAAACAAGCTTCCGGGGACCGGTTTCTGGCATTCCAGCCGTCTTCGGCCCGGCTTGCTTGAATCCTGATGGTGCAGTGAGCAAGGGACTCACATCTGAGCATACCCTTCCACACTTGTGGTGGCCAAAACAATTCAAAAAGGGGGTGGTGATGGACAGAGTATCTGAATTAAGCAGAACACTCCTACCCAGTCAAAAGATCAGGGCTTGATCCATCACCGTTTTTTAGCTCACTGCACCATCCCACTTCAGAACCTGACTACATGCAAATTAGTCTGACCCTGGCCCAGTGCATCATGGGAACAGGGCAGACCAAACTACCAAGCCAATTCTTTACTGGAAAGGAAACAAGCTTCCGGGGACCGGTTTCTGGCATTCCAGCCGTCTTCGGCCCGGCTTGCTTGAATTCTGATGGTGCAGTGAGCAAGGGACTCACATCTGAGCATACCCTTCCACACTTGTGGTGGCCAAAACAATTCAAAAAGGGGGTGGTGATGGACAGAGTATCTGAATTAAGCAGAACACTCCTACCCAGTCAAAAGATCAGGGCTTGATCCATCACCGTTTTTTAGCTCACTGCACCATCACAGTTCAGAACCTGGCTACATGCAAATTAGTCTGACCCTGGCCCAGTGCATCATGGGAACAGGGCAGACCAAACTACCAAGCCAATTCTTCACTGGAAAGGAAACAAGCTTCCGGGGACCGGTTTCTGGCATTCCAGCTGTCTTCAGCCCGGCTTGCTTGAATCCTGATGGTGCAGTGAGGAAGGGACTCACATCTGAGCATACCCTTCCACACTTGTGGTGGCCAAAACGATTCAAAAAGGGGGTGGTGATGGACAGAGTATCTGAATTAAGCAGAACACTCCTACCCAGTCAAAAGATCAGGGCTTGATCCATCACCGTTTTTTAGCTCACTGCACATCCCAGTTCAGAACCTGGCTACATGCAAATTAGTCTGACCCTGGCCCAGTGCATCATGGGAACAGGGCAGACCAAACTACCAAGCCAATTCTTTACTGGAAAGGAAACAAGCTTCCGGGGACCGGTTTCTGGCATTCCAGCCCTCTTCGGCCCGGCTTGCTTGAATCCTGATGGTGCAGTGAGCAAGGGACTCAAATCTGAGCATACCCTTCCACACTTGTGGTGGCCAAAACGATTCAAAAAGGGGGTGGTGATGGACAGAGTATCTGAATTAAGCAGAACACTCCTACCCAGTCAAAAGATCAGGGCTTGATCCATCACCGTTTTTTAGCTCACTGCACCATCCCAGTTCAGAACCTGGCTACATGCAAATTAGTCTGACCCTGGCCCAGTGCATCATGGGAACAGGGCAGACCAAACTACCAAGCCAATTCTTTACTGGAAAGGAAACAAGCTTCCGGGGACCGGTTTCTGGCATTCCAGCGTCTTCGGCCCGGCTTGCTTGAATCCTGATGGTGCAGTGAGCAAGGGACTCACATCTGAGCATACCCTTCCACACTTGTGGTGGCCAAAACGATTCAAAAAGGGGGTGGTGATGGACAGAGTATCTGAATTAAGCAGAACACTCCTACCCAGTCAAAAGATCAGGGCTTGATCCATCACCGTTTTTTAGCTCACTGCACCATCCCAGTTCAGAACCTGGCTACATACAAATTAGTCTGACCCTGGCCCAGTGCATCATGGGAACAGGGCAGACCAAACTACCAAGCCAATTCTTTACTGGAAAGGAAACAAGCTTCCGGGGACCGGTTTCTGGCATTCCAGCCGTCTTCGGCCCGGCTTGCTTGAATCCTGAGGGGGCAGTGAGCAAGGGACTCACATCTGAGCATACCCTTCCACATTTGTGGTGGCCAAAACGATTCAAAAAGGGGGTGGTGATGGACAGAGTATCTGAATTAAGCAGAACACTCCTACCCAGTCAAAAGATCAGGGCTTGATCCATCTCCGTTTTTTAGCTCACTGCACCATCCCAGTTCAGAACCTGGCTACATGCAAATTAGTCTGACCCTGGCCTAGTGCATCATGGGAACAGGGCAGACCAAACTTCCAAGCCAATTCTTTACTGGAAAGGAAACAAGCTTCCTCTTTTGTCAGAAAACCAACACTTTTTACACAGTTTTGGCATTTTACTGGGACAAAGCCTATTTTTGCAATTTTTCATGTTTTTAACCTCATTCCTGTTAGTGGTAGAAATGGGTATGAAAGCAATAATGGATCCTGGAAAGCTATATATTTCAGAAACGTAGATGAAATTCTGAATTCAGCAAGGGGGACTTTGTGTAGATCCTTTAAGGTTTTTATATAGAAACTAATTGTTGAAAATGTGTTAAAAAAACAGCGATTTGTGCCAACGTTTTCACCAGTAACTTTTTTGAAGTATGACAGACTTTTAAAGCATTATACCTTTACATTCGCTGGACCCTTCTGGTTGTGGGGATATAGGACTTGCAGGTTCACCAAGAACCCGAGGAACCCAGAGCTAATGACTGAGCAGCGTCTTGCAATGGTTTTTCTTTGTGTACTGGGTATATAGCAATTCATTTAGTAAAATATAAATAGTGAAAAATAGGTATGAAAGACACCTATCTATTTCTGAAACGGGAACAAAATATAGAGTTTAGAAACAGTAGCTATTTTTACATCTCCAAAATTGTGGGTACCCATACTAGCATGTGAATCATAGGACATTTTGAAAAGTGACTTCATTTTTACTTATTGTCTTACATTTGGAAGGCAAGAATTCATTTAAAGTCAATTGGTAATAACAGTTGCTCTACAATTTTGTATTCCACTAAGTCTCGCCATGAGAATGGTACCTCACTTGTGTTGGTAGGCCTAGTGCCTGGACAGGAAACCGTCCGAAATGCAAGATGGGCACTCCACATTTTTACAGTGTAAACAGACCCTTTTTTTGCAAAGTGCCTAGCTGTGGATTTTGAACCCTAGTTTAGCCGGTACCCAGGGAAATGGATGGGGTGACTTGAGTGGCCCTCACCAGGTTCTGTTACCCAGAATCCCTCGCAAACCTTAAACTTTGTTAAAAAAAATGTCCTCACATTTCTGTATTGGAAAGTTCTGGATTCTTCATGGATGCACAAAATTACACCCACCCCGCATTTACCAATGTCTTCCGATAAAAATGGTACCTCACTTGTGTGGGTAGGCCTAGAGCACAAGACAGGAAATGGCCATTTTTACATTGGGAACTGACCCTTTTTTTGCAAAGTGCCTAACTGCAGATTTTGAACTTTAAGTCTGCCAGGACACAAGGAAACCTAGTAAACCTATACATTTTTAAAAACTAGACACCCAGGGGAATCCAGGATGGGGTGACTTGTGTGGCTCTCAACAGGTTCTGTTAACCAGAATCCCTTGCAAACCTCAAACTTTGTCAAAGAAAACACATTTTCCTCACATTTCTGTGATGGAAAATTCTGGAATCTGCGTGGATCCACAAAAATCCACCCACCCCACATTGTCCAACATCTTACAATAAAAATGGTACCTCATTGGTGTGGGTAAGTCTGGTGCCCGAGACAGGAAATGGCCCAGAACACAACGTGGACGCATCACATTTTTACAGTGAAAATGGAACCTTTTTTTGCAAAGTGCCTAGCTGTGGATTTTGAACCTTAACTCTGCCGGCACCCAGGGAAACCTAGCAAATGCGGGGTGGGCTCCCGACAATTTCAGGAGTGCAGGGGGGAATCCCGCATGCCGGGGATTACCTTGCAGCCTCTCGCTGCAGCTGTGCCAGCTCCTCTCTCCTGGCAAATTTAAAATAAAAAAGCTCACGGGGCGCTAGCAAGCATGCAAAAGAAATAAAGGGTTGTTGGTGCTGGGGAGACCACAGCACAGCGCAGCCATGCAGGCCAGCATGCACGGAATCCCATGAGTCAGCACCTGGGTCCTGTGGCAGTTCCTCCTGGCAGAGGGTCCCCCCAAAGTAAGCACAAGCACAGCCAGCCTCCTGGGGTCACAGCCCCTTCATTTAAAGGACATTTTCATTTGTCTGTAAGCCCAGGGCTTGGGGGAACCAGCCCCAACCGGCCCTGCAGCACTCTGTTTACCAGGCTCCTCTTTCCTATTGTTAGGTGGGGGCTCGTCATCAGACACACCACAGGGGGGCGGAGCCAGCATTCACTAAGACAGGCACCATCCCATTCAGGGACCAGGGACTTCCCCTCCCACTACTCAAAATGTAGATGTCCCATTCAGCCCAGCGCTGACTCACCCTGCCCCTCCTGGAGCCACCCACACCTAACCAGCCTCTGTCACTCAAAAGCCAGACATGCAATTCACATCAAGCAGGCAGACACATTGCACACGGAAATGCCAACTCCTAAAAGTGGCATTACTAAAATAACCACAATAAATCTGCGCATACCATTGCGCAGCATTTATTAATACCTTTTCATACATACCCGACTTGACCATGCTGTGCCTCTCATATTAGGAGTTACCACTGACCCGCATTCATCAGGAAATTCCCCCTGCATTCCTATGGGAGGGCAGGCCAATCTCACTACATGTAACCCAGGACGCACGCACTTTATACTGAACAGCAGTGCTAAAATGCCTAGAGGCCTAAAACCACCAGCACTACACAGGAAAAAGGCTAGGAGACAGGCAAAATGTTTAGGGGTGAACCTGCCAAAAGGGCCAATTCCAACACCCCCCAAAATTATCCTTCCAAGAATCTGCTACAAACCTCAAATTAAGCTAAAAGGTCACATTTTCCTCTAATATCTGTGTGGGAAAGTTGAGGGATCTCTGCAGGTCACAAATTTTCTTCCACTCAGCGTTTCCCTCAGTCTCCCGATAAAAATGATACCTTACTTGTGTAGATGGGCCGAGTGCCTATGATGTAGATGGGCCACAAATGTGTAGAGACTGAGGGGAGCCCAAAGCAGATCCAAAAGGGCAGTTTGTTTATACATTTTTAGGCTGACGCTACTTTGGTCACCCACACAAGTATAGTATCATTTTTCTCGAGAGACCAAGGGGAATGCTGGGTAGTAGGAACTTTGTGCCTGGGTGGTGATCATACAACTTACTCACACAGACATGTGAGGAAAATGTGACTTTGAAAGTATATTTGAGGTTTGTGGGGGATTCTGGGTAAAGAAAAAAGGCTGCGGGATCCATGCAAGTGAGGAAAAGTGTTCTCCTGATCTGCATCATTTGTACCGGGACTCCATTGCTTTTTCATTGCCATCTTGTGTCAAACACTTCCACACAACCCACCTGGTCGTTTCTGCTAATGCCTGAGGAAAATTCTAACTGGCACGACAAAAACCATCTTGCAGCTTGCATTTCTGCCCAGGAACTGTCACACACCCAACCCCCCTGTTCTTTGCAGTTCACCAGAAAGCCACGAGACACTCACACCCTGTGTAAATTATTTGTTTTCCATCTCCTGCTCCCAGCCAGATAAACATCCTTGACACCGTGATCAGGTTATCTGGACAACGGTCTGACTGCTGGGTCTTGATCAGGGTAGTTAAACAATGACTTGAAAGACCCGGCTTTGATCAAGCTGAGTGGACAATGACCTGAAAGACTGAGCCTTGATCAAGCCAAGTGAGCAATGATTTGTGTACCAAGCTTTGACCAGGTCACCATCTACAAACATCGTCTGGATCTGGTTATCAACTGCAAACACTGCCTTGATTGAACAATGAACTAACAGCCAAATGACTGAGATGAAAAAGTATAAAAGGCTTGTAAGCTGCAGAGTGAAGCAGCAGCCTCCTCTGTCTTGTCTCTGACTAGCTTGGGACTCTGTTCCATAGCCCGGGCTATTGAATAAATCTGGGTTCCTCCTGCAGACGAAGGCTCCTGTGTCTCCTTTTACTAAGTATGGAAGGTATGGAAGACTTGGGCGGTTCCCCCGCCGCCGAGACCCAGTAAGTGGGTTTAACCGGTTCTTCAAATGGCGCCTGGACAGGGGCTCCACGAGCACGAAGGTCAGGCCCGGTGGATGTGAGGGGGTGCACGGAGAGACTCTGAGTTTTAAAAAACCCGCTGGTGTCTGTTCTGTATGAATTCTACTGTTATTGACTTTTGCAAAAGCCAAGCAAGCGAGATGAGTTTTAAAACCCGCTGGTGTCTGTTATCCGTTTTTAAGCATGCAAGTCACTAGTAAGTTCAAGAAATGATGTTTTTGAATGTGTACGCAGGACTCCCAGTTGGAGGCGGCTAGTCCGCTTCCTCCAGAAGGAACCCCTGGCCATACGATGTATGTTAAGCATGGCCCTTCTGCCATATTGTTTTCCTCATTCTGGGTGAAATATACAAAACAAAGTAATGCAGAATTACAGTGGCCACTTTATGGCTCCTTTAATTCCCAAGTTCTCGCCAACTTAGAGGAACAATTAATGAAAAGAAAAACACGCCCGTCTATGTTTGAATCTGTCCAGTTTTGGAGGAAAGAGATAGAGCAGAGAGCTAGAAAGCAGAAGGCTCAAGAAAGACAACATGTCAATGGCCGACCACGCCAGAGAAAATTTTCAAAATCAAATGACAAAATCTGTAGAAATAGCCGATAGGGAACATGGGGCCCGGGTACAAAAAATGTTATTCAGCTTGTAGGGAGAAAGGAAAGGGCCATATGGAAGGGGGAGAAAAAGGTGATTCTTTGCTTGATTCCATGCTAGAAAGCCCTCCTGCATATGCCCCAATGTACCCTGCCCTGACGCCTCACAACCCGCATGTCCCGCCACCACCGCCCATTCTTGCCCCCATTGCCCCTCTTTCTGCTCTCCCTGTCACACCATCCATCCCGATTTTTCCTATGACACAAACCACGCCCGCTAACCCTGTCCTCGCTGTGGGAATGACAACAAATCTACATCCGCTCAACCGCTGCGGCTTTACCCCTACACGCCCTTTTCCTGCTTCCCTGTGGTCTACAGTTAAGCAGGATTTATATAAATTGTTGAATCCCCCCGACTGGCCTCCTTGCGCTCTGCAGTCAGCTTTTCGTCCCTTCGAGAAAATGACCTACAGAGGCAACAGTGTAAATGTTGGATAAATAACAGGAATATTTATGCCTTTAGAGAAATATGGTCCACCTTTTCCCAGTGGACGATTATGGAGCAGAACACCTGGTCTGAATACATGTGTACCCTGGTCATGCAACGACTTGAGAATGCCCTCATGCAGATACTCACCGGATTAATGGACCTAAGGTCGCAAATAAAAAGAGGCGATGTTAATGGGAGAGGGGATGTTTGGCACTCTGTCTGGTTTAATGGCTTATCGTGATATGACCGCTTTTCCCAACACCCCTCTAGAAACAGCTATGCCAATGAGAGAGGCGGGATGTATGACATTACAACGCATGCTTTTACCACGCATGCTTTTACATCGCAGTTTTTACAACGCATACCACTACAACGCATAGCGCTTTGGGGTGCTGGATAGTGAATATTTTAATTTACTATTCCAACTCCAGTCCCCGTGGATAGTAGGGAAGGTGTTGGATAGTAAATTAAATCTATTCCCTATCCTAGAGCGCCCCCCAGCACAATGCGTTGTAATGGTTTGCGTTGTAAAAGTTGCGATGTAAAAGCACTGCGTGGTAAAAGTTGCGTTGTAAAGGATGTTTCCCAGAGTCTTTGTTAACGCACTTACCGATGCCCAAATTAGTGGCCGAGGGGCTAATGAGGCACACTGGCGCAGGCTTTGGGTTCATGTTCCTTGGAAAAGGTCAGAAGTAATGCAGTTAAAAGGACAATTACCAGATCCCCGGAAGAATCCGACTGCCTTTTACGGACAATTAGGTCAGATTATATCTGCAGGTACTCTCGTTCTTGAGGATATAGATTTACTTTTTGGTACAGTTGTCCCCACTGAAATTTTGGGCAAAATTCGACATAATGACCATGAAGCGGCATTGGGAGGTAAATGGGCTGACCTAGAGGCTTTGGAAGAAGCAAGGGTAGGAGGGACTAAACCAGAAGCTGCCATCCTGACTTTGCCCGGTAAAATAATGACGTTTATGAAAACACTTTTGCTGGAAACTGTCATTAACTGGGATAAAATAAACGCCTGTAGGCAGCGAAAAGATGAGAATGTGGCTGACTTCTTTACCCGTTTTGAGACAGAATACAAGGGACATAGAGGTTTGGATCCCCGGACCCCAGGTTCTGGCCCAGTGTTTGTCGATAAGTTTGTCAGCAACTTGCTTCCTGAGATCTCTGCCAGGGTCAAGAATGTTGAAAGTACGTGGTCTGCCCAAACTATGACTGGTATCTTGGCTATGGCACAATATCACGAGAATAGGGAGACTGAGGATAGAGACAAGGAAAGTAAGAAGGTTAGGGATCTTAAGACTAAGGCACTTCTGCAGCAGGCTTACCCTCCCTGAGGTCCCGATGCCCACGGGAATTTCAGACCTCAACCCCAACACCCTCTGAGGGCTCTCCAGTCTACCCCCACCAGCTCTCAAAGTACGGGAGCCCTCCAAACAGATCAGTGTGCTTATTGTAAGGGGTACAGCCATTGGATAGATGAGTGTCCTGTGTTAGCTGAAAACATCCGAACAGGGAAGACTCAGCCTCGCGCTCCAAGGGAGGGGAGGCCAACTAGGGACCATGGCCCGCCCCGTCCACAGGATAAAGAACGTGGGCCCAGGGATGACGCCCCCATCCGGCAGTGCCCGGCCAATAGGTTTGATGGGTACGAAGCAACACACACTTATTACAATGATGATTATGATGAAGTTGATGAGACAGGGTCCTACCAAGCATAGAACAGCCAGGAAAAGGGGTATTACCAGAGTGCAAATTCCAGTGGATCAAAGGGGCCCATGTGTTCAAATGTCAGTTGTGGGAAGCGATCAGAACTTTCTTTTGGATACTGGGGCTACCAGGTCTTCTATTGCACGTCTGTCAGTCCCGGAGGCACCCCTTTCTGGCAATATGAATGTCTCCGTGGGTTTTGCAGGAACACCTGTAACCAGCCCTGTCTCTGAACCCCTTCCTCTCGATATTGGCCCTGCACATGTTGACGCTCCCTTGGTCCTTACTTTAGGTTGCAGTGAAAATCTGTTAGGCATGGATTTACTGAAAGCTCTGTATGCGACCATATCATGTAATCATGTAGTCCCGAAGGTGTATCCCTAACTATTTCCCCCACCGCAGCTTCCTATATGTATCTGTCTGGTCCCCTCCCACCAGAATTGCAGTCTTTACCTTCCTCCTTCTGGGCATCATCAGACACTGATGTGGGGTGTCTCAACATATCCCCTCATGTGGTACGCATCCAGCCAGGTGCACTTCTCCCCCGCCTCCAGCAGTATCGACTTCCCACGGAAGGAGAAATGGCCATTTTAACAATAATATCTGAATTAATGGACAAGGGCGTAGTGGAGGAGACACGTGGCAATATCTGTAACAGTCCCATTATTCCCTTTCTTAAAAAGACCAATGGAGATGCTCTCTCCCCTAAAATATACAGATTTGTAATTGACCTTAGAGCCCTTAACAAAATAACAATCTCCCAATATCCTGTTGTCCCCGACATTACAGCCCTCTTAACGATGGTCCTTTCTGATGCAACGCACTTCTCTGTCATAGACCTGAAGAATGCTTTTTTCAGCATTCTTATACATACTGACAGCAGACAATTTTATGGTTTCTCCCTTGGTGGGCGGAGCTTTAGATTCTGCCGCGCCCCTCAAGGTTTCACCGAGAGCCCCAGTATCTATAGTCAAGCCCTAAAAAGTCAAGTAGATTCCTTGGAACTCCCTGATAATTTCACACTATTACATTATGTAGATGACCTCCTCATTGCTGCAAATTCTGCCCTAGCATGTAAAGAAGCTACTCTCTGTTACGCCACCTTGCCCTCCATAATCACAAAGTCTCTATGAAAAAGCTTTAGTTTTGTCAAGAGAAGGTGACCTATTTAGGTCATCTCCTCTCGAAGGAGGGAAGGCAGCTCACCGCTGACGTGTAGCCATTATCAATGCTATGATGGTGCCACGAACACAAAAGCAGGTGCGAGCCTTCATAGGCCTAACCTCATACTGTAGACAGTGGATTTCCAATTTTTCGGCCATGGTCAAACCTCTTTTTGCCCTCACCACTAAAGACATATCAGACAGTTCCTTTCCATGGACTAGAGAGCATGCACAGGCCTTCCAAGATTTAAAAAAGGCTCTGTGTACTGCTCCAGTCCTCGGTTCTCCTGATTATAACAAAAAAAAAATTTCTTTTTGTACATGAAACAGACAGCTGTGCATGCGCTGTCTTGACCCAGATGTTCGGAGGTCACCATCGGCCATGTGCCTATTTTTCAGCCACCTTAGATCCTGTTGCAAGGGCTCTCCCAGGATGCCTACGGGCAACCGCTGCGGCCACCCTCATGGTCCGTCAGAGTGCGGGGATCGTCATGAACTCCCCCCTGACTCTGATGGTCCGCCATTCTGTGGATACCCTCCTTAATAACCCCAAGACACAGTACCTCACTAGCGCACGACTCACAGGATATGAACTGACACTCTTTGCCAGCCACATTAACATCAAAAGATGCACTGTACGAAACCCTGCCACATTACTCCCACTGGATACTCAGGATGCACGCTTAGACCCACATGACTGCATATTAAGGACAGAGGAAGAGACAACGGGTTGGGTTGACTTACAGGATATCCCGATAGCAGAACCAGAAGGTACACCGTATATAGACGGATCATGTCTCCGAGGGCCAGATGGTAACACCTCAGCTGCCTACGCTCTCAGGACATTAGGGCGAGTAGTAGAAACAGCTCAGATTCCGCAGTCCTCTGCTCACGCAGCTGAATTAGTAACCCTCACTAGAGCTTGTGAGTTAAGCAAAGGGATGACTGTAAATATTTATACTGACAGCCAATATTCCATCGGGGTGGCCCACAACTTCGGGAGCTTATGGAAAGAAAGGAATTTCCTTACTTCCCATAGGACCAAGATTCAACATGGCCCCCTAATTCACCGATTGTTAGACTCCCTGACACTCCCCAGAAAGGTGGCCATTATGAAATGTAAGGCCCATAAGAAAGTGACAGATGATGTTGGGAAAGGCAATGCCCTGGCTGACCAGACGGCCAGACAAACAGCTCTTATAAAAAGGGAAGGAATGAATGTAGGAGGTCCCGCTAGGTGGCTGGCAGACGAGGGCATGGTTAAAAACACAGTAAAAAGTGTGATTGATATTCAGTCCCATACTACTCTTTAGGAACTAAGGGTGTGGAAAGAGCAATTAGTCCCTCAAATGAATTACATGCAGATGGATCGATGTAACAATTTGAAATATGTCCTAGTGGTGGTCTGTACCTTCAGCCGATGGGTGGAGCCCTACCCCGTCAAAGACTGCACCACTATCACTACCGCCAAAGTACTATTAAAAGAGTACCTCTCACAATTCGGTTTGCCCTGCTTGGTCTGGAGTGACAACGGGACTCACTTTATGGCTCAAATTATGGAATTTGTCTATACAGCATTGGGCATAAAACAAAAATTTAATGCAGCTAACCACACCCAGTCAGCATGTCTAGTGAAGGTGTACAATGGCATCCTAAAAACTAAAATGGCCAAAATAGTAGCCAAGACAGGTGTCACTTGGGTTGATGCTCTGCCCTTAGCCCTACTGTCCACAAGAACAATGGCCCACACCAGGATAGGGCTCTCTCCCCATGAGATTGTGTTTGGGAGGCCTGCCAATGTATGGGGTGTCCCATGTCCTAAGAAACTGTCTGATGTTGAATACCCTGTATAAACTGATTATCTGTACAGTCTAACTAATACCTTTCGTACTCTTTATCACCAGGTGCAGGAGGCCATACCTGACAAAAGCGAGGGCCCAGGACACGTTATCCAACCTGAGGATTTGGTCTTGGTGAAGAATTTTCAACGGACTAAGAGCCTCGAGCCCGGCTGGACACAACCCAGACAGATGTTATTGGCCACCCGCACCGCCGTGAAAGTAGAAGGTCAGAAGAATTGGGTACATTCATCACACTGCAGGTGTGTGCCTCTGCCCCTCCCCTATGATCAGTGGGTGAGGGAAGGACTAAGAGACTCAGAAACAGAAACAGTCCCGACGTTTGTCCCATTCAGCGAAGCCAGACTGCATTCTACATCTACGGAAGCAGAGAGTGACAGCATACTGAAAGGGTGGAACCCTCCCTTAACTCTGCTCAACAACAAGAACAATTGTTTCCCGACCATACTGCCCCTACTTCCGACCGATACAACTTGCTCCCCCGAGGGAAGGCTTGCCCTTGACTACGTCAAGTACCTATAGGCTGTAAGGTTGTGAACTTCCCCGCCTGAGTGTAGTGCTGGTGTGTCAGACTAAGGTAAGCCATAAAGGCCCTTGGCACCTGTGCCCAGTGAAGCAACCACCAATCACAGACAGCCACTAGAGGTCACTGGCTTAGCACAATGGCCGCCGTCCAAAACACCCGAATCCGGAAACCAAATGTCAGCCTCCGACGTAGTAAATGCTTCATGGTCACCGTGGTGACGCTGTTTGTCTCCCTCATCCTGTCTATCCTTGGTTGGCTGTTACTGATCTACCATCCTGTTACCTCACCAACTCCTCCCCGACTCCTGCAGAACACCAGTATTACACGTTACCAGCCCACGAGTTACCCCGCCGTGAAGAATTCTTCAACGACACCTTCATCCAAATGTTGCATCATCACCAGCTGATCATGAAAACTTCCAACTGCTGGGTGTGTGGACTGATGCCGCATTCCATGATACACCCTGTCCCATTTTTTCCCTACCCCTTTTCCATCTCTGGGTCTTGTCTTGCATGGTGGATGTTGATGCAGGAGGCCTACACTGTCAATGGTACTGTCAATCCTGCCCTTGGAACATTCCGGGATGACTTCTGGCAGAACAGATCCAGCCATGCCAATACTCCTTTTTGCCCGACCAGCTCATCCACAACGCTACTATCCCTGGATGAACTGGGTGAGATGGTAGTATTCAACTCAACTAATCGACGAACATTTTTCAGATTCAGCACAAGAAGGATACTGCCTGATGAACGAGACTGTGAATGTCATAAATGTGCAAGGCCGTGTCTGCATTCATGGCCTAGGGACTAAGAAAGTTCGTACGAGTACGTGTGATATCACAAAAACTTTAAACTCTACATCTCCTCCGAAGCTTGTGGCATCCCCCAAAACCTATTTCATCTGTGGCACTGCCACCTAAACTTAGCTCCCCCGTAACTGGTCTGGTACCTGCTGTCTAGCCTTCCTCCGTCCACCAACTTATTCCTCCCATGGAGGTTACCACCTATCAATGAAGGGCGCTCTGCGCCACTCACGTAGGGGCGTCATATCAGCCAAGGACAGTGCAGGCCAGGAAAACGGGGACTTCTTTAACGGTTTTCTTCCTTTCTGGGGCCCCATGGCCAACAGTCGGGCTGTACAAGGACTGACCAGGGTACTTGAAGCCACCATCACAGTAACAGCTGGTGCCCTCTCCAACATCATTGCAGAGCTACAGGCGGACCGCCTCATAACGCTTCAGAACAGAATGGTCCTAGACATCATCCTTGCTGATCGTGGTGGTGTGTGCAAATTGATCGGTTCCAGCTGCTGCATGAACATCCCAGACAACACACCTACAGTGTACGATGCCATCCAAAGTCTGCATCACCTTTCTTCCGAAATTCATCTGGATGAAGGCAACTGGTCCCTCACAGGCTGGATCTGGGGCTTCCTTTCCCAGTGGGGGTGGAAGATCCTCATCTTCCTTGCCTTGGGAGTAACTGTCCTGGTCTCCTGCTGTTTGTGCTTTCAGTGTCTGCCAGTGCTCTGTACAATGTGTGTCCAGACCATCAAGCCTGCACCCTCTAACATTCACAACACCAATATGGTGATAATGCTCCAACAAGAAACGGATGGCATTATGAACATTGCAAACACAACAATGATGGACAGAATGTGGATCAATGTCACACATTCACCCCAGTCCAAAGATCTGGGCTCAAATCCATCGAACATTGACATTTCTTAAAGTATTTGCCACTCAATGGCAAAAGGAGGGTCTGAGGAAAAGATCAGCATCATTTGTACCGGGACTCCATTGCTTTTTCATTGCCATCTCGTGTCAAACACTTCCACACGACCCACCTGGTCGTTTCTGCTGATGCCTGAGGAAAATTCTAACTGACACGACAAAAACCATCTAGCAGCCTGCATTTCTGCCCAGGAACTGTCACACACCCAACCCCCCTGTTTTTTGCAGTTCACCAGACAGCCACGAGACACTCACACCCTGTGTAAATTATTTGTTTTCCATCTCCTGCTCCCAGCCTGGTAAACATCCTTGGCACCGTGATCAGGTTATCTGGACAATGGTCTGACTGCTGGGTCTTGATCAGGGTAGTTAGACAATGACTTGAAAGACCCGGCTTTGATCAAGCTGAGTGGACAATGACCTGAAAGACTGAGCCTTGATCAAGCCACGTGAACAATGATTTGTGTACCAAGCTTTGATCAGGTCACCATCTACAAACATTGCCTGCTTCTGGTTATCAACTGCAAACACTGCCTTGATTGAACGATGAACAAACAGCCAAATGACTGAGATGAAAAAGTATAAAGGCTGGTAAGCTGCAGAGTGAAGCAGCAGCCTCCTCTGTCTTGTCTCTGACTAGCTTGGGACTCTGTTCCATAGCCCGGGCTATTGAATAAATCTGGGTTCCTCCTGCAGACGAAGGCTCCTGTGTCTCCTTTTACTAAGTATGGAAGGTATGGAAGACTTGGGTGGTTCCACCGCTGCCGAGACCCAGTAAGTGGGTTTAACCGGTTCTTCACAAGCCAAAACGTTAGACAAGAGTCAGTACACACACACAACCATCCACGCACACCACCAGCCAAGCGCCATCCACGCACACCACCAGCCAAGTCCCATCCACACACACCACCAGCTAAGTGCCATCCATGTACAACGCAAGCCAAGTGCCATCTAAGGACACCACCAGCCAAATGCTATCAATGCACACAGTCAGCAAAGCAATAACCACGCACACAGCCAGCCAAGCGCCACCCACACACTCTGTCATCCAAGCTCCATCCTCACACACCGGCAGCCAAGCAGGGCCGGACCGGGAACAGCAACCAGCCCTGGAAGATTGCTGATCGACCGGCCCTTGGGGGGGGGGTATGGAATGGAGCATGCTAGTAAAAAGCACTACTTCCGTTACTGGGGCCCGATATGGAAGCACTGCTGCAAAACCGTCCCCCAGTGACAAAACTGCCCCCCATGGCCAGAAAACCGTACCACCGGGGAAACGCCCAGTGCTGCTACAGCCAGACCATCCCTCCAGCCAAGCACCATTCATGCACACATCCAGCCAAGCACCAGTCTATGTACACCACCAGCCAAGCACCACTCCACGCACACCACCAGGCAAGCGCCAATCTACACACACTGTCATCAAGCGCAAGTCCACCCACACCTTTAGCAAAGTGCAGGTCCACACACACCACCAGCAAAATGCCAGCCAATGGACAGTACACGCAGACCATCACCTAACCTCCAGTTTACGCACACACAAACTCTCCCTGGTTTCTAGTGGTTTTCTGCCCCCACTTGGGTGCAGATGAGAATAAAAATATCACTGAAATAGCCAAAATGTTTGCCTAAAAAAAGGCAGTGACCCTTGCCTATGGGGCTTCTCCCTTGCCCATAAACAGATCTCTAGTGCCTAGTGGGCTTTCTGCCCCCCCTTGGGTGGCATATTAGGGACTATTGCCCCATCTGCCTTCCGAGAAGGCAGAATGACTGTATAAATGTTTTTGGGGGGACGGAGTCATTGCCATGCCCATTTTGGGCAGCCCCAACCTAGTGTGATGTCTGCCCCCTCCCAGGGGGCAGATGGGAATATTTCCCCATCTGCCTCCCAGGGGAGACAGAAAGGCTGTGGATTTTTTTTGGGGGGTAGGGGCATTGGAATGCCCATGTTGGGCAGTCCCCACCCCTACGTATAAAAAACTACAATTGATGGTGCCTAGTGGGCTTTCTGTCCCCCCTGGGGGCAGATCAGATTGGAGGCTACTGCCCCATCTGCCTCGGAGGGGGGGTATAAAGACTGTTGAATTTTGTGGGGGTTGGGGCATTGGCATGCCCAGCTCTGGCAGCCCCCATCCCTAGATCCAATAAAATAAATCACTGGCATTTAGTTGGATTTCTGCTCTCACAGGAGGCATATCGGGGCTACTGCCCCATCTGCCCGTGGGGGGGCAGGAAGACTAAATTTGTTGGTGGGGGCATTGGCATTCTCATGTTGGGCAGCCCCCACCCTTATATTTCAGTAAAAAAATCCCTGGCTTTGAGTGGGGGGCAGATTGCGGGCTGCTTCCCCCATATGCCCACCAGGGAGGGTAGAAAGACAGTCATTTTGGGGGGTGGGGCATTGGCATTCTCATCTTGGGCAGCCCCCACCCGTAAATTACATGAAAAAAAATCCCTGGTATATTGTGGCGCTTGCTGCACTCTGGGGAGGCAGATTAGGGGCTCCTTCCTCCATCTGTCCTCCAGGGGGGTCAGAAAAACTGATTTTCCCCAAATAATTTTGGGAGTAGCAAAGACCCTTGCCCAAGGGGCTTCTTTCCCCTCCCTGGTGGCTAGTGTGTGGATCCCTGCTTGGAGATCTCCACCCTGGGGCAATCCCCAAGCAGGGATCCACTAGGGAGGGGTACCATTGGAAAGGGGATATTTTCCTATGATACGTGTCCTGACTTTCTATGTGCTCGGGGGGCTGAGATAGCCCCTGAGCATGAAGAAGATGAAACTGAAATGAGCCTAATGACTCATTTCAGTTTCGGTTTCTGTGCAATGACGTCAGCGCGACGTGCGCGCTGATCGTCATTGCACAGAAACTAAACACACAACCTGGGTGCTGGGTAAGATCTTCCCCAGCTTCTGAGGCTGTTGGGGGGGGGGGAAATGGAAGCCCTCTGGTGCCCGCACCAGAGGAATTCCCTGTGCCATGTGATTGGATGGCCGATGCTCATGAGCACTGGTGTGTCGGACAACTCCCTGCCGTCCATCGCACGAAGGGGTTAAAATGACAGCAGACAACACAGCTGTGCGCACTTAAGTGAATTAAATCTACTTGGCCTCTAATGGTACATTCCCTACCATATTCTAGAGACTTACAGCTAGACTGTCAGTATCAATTGTACTTATACCTAATTACAATGGACTTTTAATCGGAGCACAGGCCTTGGGTATGGTTAACAGAGCCCATGGCACAATCAGAGTCAGAAAACCAGCATCTGGTAGTCAAATATGGGGACAAAAAGTGGGGGGACACTGCAAAAAGTCCTAGTTTCTCACAGCCTGTAGCTCCTGACATGGGGAAAAGTTGGTTTCCGACCTTCAATCACAGCAGTGCCTCAGAGGGGCAGTTGGCTGATCCCCTGGAACCAGCTCCAGGTACACAAGAGCTGAAAGAGCCAAGCCAGCAAGTTGGTACCCACGGCAGATGTTTTGCCTTCACCAGTCACCAGGTGCACAAAAGGACAAATCTGAGAGAGCCAAATGTTGCACCCATGTCTGATGGACAAGGGAGTGCTATAAGAGTCTGGATTTGTATTACTCAAGAGACACCAGACCCCACCTAAAGTTTTGCCTCCAACTAAACTTCATAAGAAAATGATCTATTTTTATAAATTTTTATTGTGTTGTTTGGTGCTATAAAATGCTTTACACTAATCTCCTTTGCCAAGCCTTACTGCTCAGAGTCACAGCTACCGAGAGTTGAGCTATGGTTAAGTAAATGATACTGACTGGGCCCAGGAGAGTATTTGCGAATGTACTTCATTTTAAGGCCCTACAGCAACATTTTATAGTACACCCAAATCATCACAGTAATTCTTTGCAGGCTGTCAGTATCCATGGCAAGTTGGTGACTCTCCCTGCTATAAAGCAGGTCCTGGCATAAATATAGTAATTCCTTGATGATGATGGGCACAATTGTTATAAGGCTGCCATTGCATAATAGTGGTAATTTTTAGCATGCTTTCACTCTCAGTAGCATGAGATGGGGATGAATAGGCTTGTGTCATACACTATTTCAATACATGACAACATTTGGCAATCACGCAAATAACAGCTTGATAACAATGATATGTTTATGCTATTGCACCAAACAGAGTTAATGAGAATGAAAATCTGTTTTTCAGGACACAATGTGGCTTTTCATTAACATTGTTTTCATGTATACAAAGGTGGCCCTAGCATAATTGCTGTAATTCTTGATTTAATGTGGACATTCATAGCATCATGATGCCCACACCTGACTTAGCATGTTATTCATGTACATGGAAGGCCTTTATTTGGGAACATTAACTGCATTTTCCCAAACTTTAAAGTATACTGGCATGTCCATGCTTGGGGAACAATTATCACATTTCCATGCTTATATTCAAATCTGATATTTGATTGATAAGAAATACTGTTGTCTGGAATTCTGGTCTTCAAGGAATATATTACCCACTTGTGGTTTGATATCCTACGGGTTTGCAGTCTCCATTATCTAATTGATAACCCTGATGCATGAGCGACTGTCTCGCATTGTGATTATTGGGATGGAAAAGTACTCTTCATGATAATGAACGTGCACTCCTGAACTGGGTACCCAACTGTACTGATGTGTGGATCCCTAATGCTGATTTTTGTTGTTATTGGCAAACATGGGTCATGCATGTACGCCATTACATTGGCCTGTCTCATGGATTTGGTCTCTTGGAGCGGGAGGGGCTGCAAAAGAACTATCCTCATTGTGGTGGAAGGTTACTACCTCCGCCAGGAGCTAAGCAGCACAAGTGCGGTGTTGGCAACATAAAGGGGCCGATTCCGTTCCTGGAAAAACTCTGTACAAATCGTGGTATGGAGTGTTTTCCCCATACAACTCGTACTTGTAAGGAGGCCCCTACAACCTAGGAAGTACGATCCGTACAAATAGACGCACTCCGTACAAATTGTAAAAAAGACCATACAACTCGTATATACAAGCGATTACGATTCGGATTGCTCTGTACGCAACGTTCCCATGTATTCCAGGCAGCAGTTTACAACCCGGCAAGTACGATTCGTACAAACGGCACTCCGTATGGCTCTTTTTTTACAAAAGCCAAAAAGTGCCGGAAAAACCTTGTACGCCCCGAAAACAGTACGAGACAGAACCCCCATGGACGCGTCGTACACCCCATGAATACAGGGGTACGGTGCGTATGTACGGTGCGTACGGATGACACGGAAAGTGGGGTACGGTGCGTACATACGTGATGAAGGGGTACTGGTCCTGTACGCACGTACAAGCACTGTACCCCAAAATCGCGTATGTACGCACCGTACCCCGAAATCGCCTGTGTAAGCACCGTACCCCAAAATCGCGTGCGTACATGCGCAATGTTGGGGTACGCACCATACACACGCCTCGCATGTGGGGGGACCCCTGTACGCCTCATACCCCTATACCCCCAGAACGAGTCATACCAGGGTACGAGGCGTATAGGGGTTCGGTTCGTTGCCCGGTACGAGTCATTCCCCGTATACAGGCCATTTTCCATACAAATCATATGCTGACAACCCGGTACGAATCGTACTTGATGGGTTGGACAGCCTTTTTACAAATTATATGTTTTTTGTTAACAAGTCCGTGTCGTACAGATTTTCCCGATCCGATTTGTAAGGATCGGGCCGATCTGTATGTATTTTTCCCGTACGAATGGTACTACACGGGTTAGAAGGGACTTGTACAATTTGTATGGAAAAAAATACAAATCCTATTTGTATGGAAAATACAAATCCAGGATCAGAATCGGCCCCTTAGTGTAGTGATCAGTATGAGTGAACAGGTCCTTTTTAACATGTGTCAATGGAGTGAGACCTACAAACCTTTTAAATTTTCTGCTGCTGTATGCTTAATTCACCCTTGGCCTGCATCAGCAAGACCAGTAGTGGTGTGCCTATGCTGGGTGTATGTGTGCCTGAGGAGGGTACCATAGAGAGATAATGCACTACTAAGTAGTGGGTGTATGCATGTGTTGGAGGTGCAGGTGCCTATAAGTGGTACAGAACCTGAAGGATGTAGGGTTGTGCAGTGCGAGTAGGATAAGTGCACATGCTGGATGCATGTGTACCAGTGAGTGGTGCAAAAAAATGAAAAGTGCAGTGTGTACATGTTAAATGCACATGCTGGATGTATGTTTGCCTGTGGGTGGTACAGTACATAAAGGATACAGTGCTGGGCAGTGCGTGAATGTTAAATACATCCGATAGTTGTATATGTGCCTATGAGTGGTGCAGTACATGGAGGATAGAGTACTGTGCAGTGTGTGTATGCTGTATACATGCAGTGGGTTTATGTGTGCCTGTGGGTGGTATAATACATGGAGAGCTGTGGGTTCCATTTAGGGAGATCCACACCTGCATGGTGGAACATGGAGTGGAGGTAGAGATATTCCCCCAGACAGATTTGTGAATTGCTGTATTCCTTTAAACTGAGTGGAACACGCACTGGGGAGTGGAGGACCAGGCCTCCCCTGTACACTGCAAATGGTGCTCTTTGATCCAGTGAAAGGTAACAAAGAAGAGGCCTGGGCACATCTCAGGAAGAAGATGGGGCTAAAAAGAGAATTATGAAGATTTTAGGGCTGGGAGGCCTGGCAAACCTTTCAATGCATACATCACTGTGGCTGACATCCAGGTGTAAACTCTAGTGACTCCCATGGTTAGTATTGTGGGACTATCAGCTTCAGAGACACTCCTGCAGTAACAGATAGCTTTTCAAGAGGAAGGGGAAGAAAGAAGTAGATACTTCAAAACTTCAAAAACTCATACCCTAAATCACATTTTGGTCTCTGGACATGGACTGTAAGAAGGGGATGTTGAGACCCCAAAAATTGTCATCTTCCAAGCAGACGGAGTGGCGATGTAAGGAGGGGAAGTTCTGTAAGACTTCTGCCTGTGACACTGACTAGCAGCCAAGGCCTGCTACTTTTCCTGCTGGCTGACAGGCATCACCCAAGGAATCCCAGACTACCTGGCCTGGAGCACCTGCGCCTGCCTGTTTGCCAAGACCAATGTGCCCTTTGAAGAAGAGGCAATCGTTGGAGGGAGGAAAGTCCTCTGGGGAACCGGATGAGTGGACACCCTGTACAAGGTGTGAGGAAACAGCTGCTGCACCAATCAGTTAGTTGCCCATGTGCAGGACTGAGTTGGCAATCCCCGAATACCAGGACGGGCCAGCATGGTAAACCCTGCTCTATGGTAAGGGCTGAAGCTTTGTGTGGCAGCAGTGCAGCAACCTCATATGCCAGGTGTGGTTGCCAGGAATACCAGTAGGTCCCACAGAGCAACAAGGACTGTGACTGGTATGATCCGGTTGAGTAAGTGAAGACACAGCGGAAACAACATCAGCCAAGTTTGGGATAGACAACCTGAACGTCGGAATCACACTTCCCATTTGTAGCGTGGAGACACTTTTGCCACAGGAGGCTTGCAGGGAAGCTCTGGTCGCTGCTGGAGCACAACAGCGAAGAGAGCGAGCCTGAGCCTGCCAATGGCAGCCACTGAGTCCTCATGAAGCTGACTCACCTGATTTGAACTTGAGCTACTGGGAGAGCCCACAGATGAGGCACACTCCAGGACCCTGCATGCTTCACTCATACCGGAGTGGGTAAAACTTATTTTGGCCTATAACTCGCTGGTGAGAATGCTACCGCACTGGGCAATTTTTACTTGAATTTAGGAGTCAGAGTAGACTCTTGAGACATGGACTGCTTGTAGGGCAGTTTCTGGATGTTGACAACAGTGAATGGGGAATAACTACGATCGCTAACACAAAGTGGGAGTGGGACAAGGAATTGCCATTCAAATGCCAGAGCCTTGACCTCAATGGGAATTGTGTTATTGTTTGTGATGTCATATGTTTCCTTTGGGTGGTTAGCAATAGAAATAAAATTCTTCTCTTTTTTCATAAAAGTGAGTATTTGGCTGGACTTTGACTTATTGCTGCTGATGCATGCATATTGAGTTGTGAGTCCAATTTTAACTAATTTGTATCCACACCTTCCCCGAGGGAGCATTGGGCTGCTTAACCAACTTTACCACTGAGAGGCAAGAGCAGAAGGGGTACTTGGACCAGTTGCTCAGTATCCATAGTAGGCCAGGCCCCAGCATAACAGGAGTAAAAGGTCTAAACCTCCACAGTTGGACTGTTGTAAATCAGACGCGATTAGGTTAAGCATTAGCAGAAGACATGATGTATTTGACCATTGTCGTAGTAAATGAAGTGACTCCATCTTGTATTTGTGGCGGCCATTTGTATGCCATACATTGCCATGTGCTCGCCACGAGGTTTGTCCTACCTCTTTGTTAACTGTATCTGGAATCTGCCCAGCAACAGTCTATATTTAGGGTCCCCCGTCCTAGCATGCCCAGACATGCGCAATAGGGTCTGCAGCCGTTACTAATTAGTTCCAGACAGGAATGTGTTTACTAGTTTCTGGGAGCCGTTAGCTCCACCCACTTATCGATTGTGCCCTCCAATATGTCCTTATATGTACATTAACTCTGCTCTTGTATTTGTACCGCCTTCTTTTGAGCCCCTTCATTGTGTATAAAAGGGGCCATGTGCTTTAGTTCGAAGTGCTACTCTAAACAATACTGATAGGTGTTGTGTGGATTGTAGTACCACCTTTAAAGGTTTAATAAACTTTGCTTTTGTATTTTCCAGTTTCCGTGCCAATTTCTTCCTATGGTCTGAGGACTCTGTGCCAAGAAGGGCGAACCCCTTGCACTGGTGGGCCTAGCTGAGGCTTACTTACGACAGATTGTCGCCCGACACGTGGGGCTCATCGGCGACTCGGATGCCCGAAGGAGTGGTAGTGACGAAGGATTGGAATCTCGCTGCGGAAGCGATCGCATGCCAGAGGAGACCCGAGTCTTGGCATCCAAGGCGGTTTTTCCTTTCTTTCCGATCTGACCATCCAGGTGGTGCCGGTCCTCAACTGGGATCTCTTCTGTTGGTTTGCCGTGCAGTGGCCGTTTGGTCGAATTTAGAACTTGGCAGTTGGAGACTGAGCCCTGGGATTGGTAAGAACCGTTATATGGTACTTGCTTTGGGTTTTGGAAGACTGGGAGTGGCAAGGCAGTTTTAGGATACGCTTGCTGTGGCAATTTTGATTTGGTATGACTAGTCATAATGTGCATGTGTATGTGTAATATATGTGTTGCAACACATATAGGCAGGTAATGAGGAGATTTTTCTCTAACATGCGATTTTTGATTTGAACGGCACAAGGTATTAAAGATACTTAAGTGCTACTTTGATTATAGTATTGTATATTTTGCAATATTTTTGTCATGCCTGTTTTTAGCGCACTTCGTAGGATGTGCTGCTTTTGTGGATATAACCGGTTAAGACTTGAGGAATCGCAGCCGGCTCCCCCAGAGGGGACGCCTCATAGAGATATGTACTTAAAATATGGTCTTTCTTCTATAATGTACAGCACACTGTGGAGGAAATACACGCGAAAGGATTCTGAGTTGCGTTGGCCAAAGTATGGGTCGTTTGATATGCGAAAGATTGAGTATGTGCAACAGTGTAGGTTTAAGCGAAAATCTAGACAAGGCATGTTTGAGAGTGTGCGAATGTGGGTGAAAGAAGTATGTGAGCGCAAGAAACATGAGCAAGCGCTGATTGAAAAAGAGCAACGGAAGAATGTGTATGAAAAAGCGCAAGAATTACTAAAGGAAGAAGTGAAAGAACTGGAAGAGAGACAGGAGAAGGAGCGCAGATTACAGATATCTGGCCAATATGCTCCCCCATTGTATCATCGAGATCTTAAGTTATTCAGCAATATTACTGTAAATCGTTATAAGAGAACCTTAAATACTGCTGATATCGACCAGACTGACACTAGCCTACAACAGTATGTAGACTTTAATTTAGGATTGTTCTTCTTTGTAGGTGCTGCTTTAAACAGTAGGAAAGTAAGACGACTAACTAGAGTTGTAGAAGCTATTACAGACCAAACAGCTGTAGCCCTGGGAAATCTCACTGAAGAATTGCAAATTGCTAGAATTGTTGCTTTACAGAACCGAATGGTTCTGGACGTTATGTTAGCAGATAGAGGTGGTGCATGTCGCGTTATAGGTAGTAGTTGTTGTGTTTTTATTCCCGACCACACACCATCAGTGTATAAAGCGATAAATAAACTTCATAAGATCGCTGCAGACCATCATACAGAGAATGGTACGTGGACTTTTGCAGGGTGGTTCTGGACTCTAATCTCTGCTTGGGGTTGGAAAGTATTGACTGCTCTATGTGTGATAATTGCAATAATTTTCACATGTTGTGTATGTATCCAGTGTAGCCCGATGATATGTTCTATGTGCCTTACTGCCTGCATACCAGATAAGAGAAATGTTGCAGAAATTAAGATGCGGAATAGTCTGAATAAAGAGATAGCCGAGATGATGGTCATTGATATAAGGGATGAGTATCTAGCTTATCCCAGGAAGTCAAATGTCTTCAGCTAATCTGTTGTAAATCAGACGCGATTAGGTTAAGCATTAGCAGAAGACATGATGTATTTGACCATTGTCGTAGTAAATGAAGTGACTCCATCTTGTATTTGTGGCGGCCATTTTGTAAGCCATTCATTGCCATGTGCTTGCCACGAGGTTTGTCCTACCTCTTTGTTAACCGTATCTTGAATCTGCCCATGTGCTTTAGTTCGATATGCTACTCTATACAAGACTGATAGGTGTTGTGTGGATTGTAGTACCACCTTTAAAGGTTTAATAAACTTTGCTTTTGTATTTTCCAGTTTCCGTGCCAATTTCTTCCTATGGTCTGAGAAGGGCGAACCCCTTGCACTGGTGGGCCTAGCTGAGGCTTACTTAGGACAGGACCCTGGAGCCCCTACATGCCCTGTGGCCCTCTAAAAATGTAGTTCTAACAGTGATATTTGTGTAGCTCTCTATGTTTGAACTTTACCCATTCCAGGGATGTTGTCAGTCATGGCACATAATTGATTATCTATTTGAAAGGGGAAAGAGAACAAATAAAAGAAAGACTTGTAAAGAGAGGCTATAAAAATTGCAGGTCATGTAAAAACTACATCTTCTGAACTTGCTGAAAAAAACACTATTTGCCATCATTGTCTCAAATGGTCCTTGGGGTAAGTCGGAATTCAACACCGTGGAAAGCTCAGCGTTAGTTGAGGCATACCAATTAAGTATTAGTATAGTTAATGAATGTTCAGAAATATTGTTTCAGAGCATATTAATCTTTAGCAACATAAAACATTGTACATTAAATTTAGTTATTTATTTACCTCCACTTCTTTCAAACTTTTCCCAGGGGAGAGCCATTCCTGGAGAAAGTCGATGTTACTGGCTTCAATTGCTTTCTATTCAGGGAAGGGACATATTCCCTTTTCAAAGATTTCAGTTACCAATGTGGTGAAAAATGTATGCAAATTGTGCACTACCAAACAGATTAGAACTGCAAGAGACTGATAGAGACTGCAAGAGACTGCAAGAGACTGCCCTGCACTCATGCTGCTTCTCCAGTCCACTTTCTTCATGCAGGACCCATTTGTGAGCCAGGACTTCTGGCATGTAAAATGTGCATAACACATTTTCAATTTTCTATAATGAGACATCGTAGGCATTATTTAGAAGTGAGTGGAGGCCAAAATCTGAATCCCACCACATCTCCTGAAACACTACTCCAAGGCGATTTGTAGATTTATAGCTCTGTCCAGGCCATGGCGGAGGAGAAGCGGAGTAATGGCAGACATTGCCACAATCTTCATGGCAGATCATGGGCCGGCAGTGCCAGCGTCAGTGTATGGGTAGTCCGAAGTCTTGGGGACCTGTTCATTCCTGTGCACAGTGCAACCAAGGAAAGTCTGGATACAACTTTGGCTAAAGGTTGGGGTGCAACCACTGGGAAGGTAATCATAGAGATTATCAAGGTTGCCTCAGAAGCCAGTCTGACAAAACCTATGCCATCCTCACAGAGTATTAGGGAAACCCTGGGATCTCAATCCAGGAATGTGAGGCAGACATGATGGGTCTTTCAGGACTATCTTTGATCTGGGAGCTTTGCATGAGGGAGATTCTACAGCGACCCGTACACCATGCCCAGCTGCCTGCCCTTTTTGGAATCGATTGATGTGTTATGATATCCCATTCAGATATGAAAAAAGTTTTGCAGATCAGGAGCAGAAAAATAACTTTTTTGACATGCAATTGGCAAAATGCCCAACTTGAATCCACCTTTTAACAGCTATAGGAAACTCACTCTTTCTGCCCTGTTCACCCCTGATTTTTGACTGATGCTGGTGGTTTCTGACTCTGAAAGGGCTCTGGGCTCTGCTAACCAAGACCAAGGCCAGTGTTCTGTCCTCTAAAGGTATATGGTAATTAGTATAATTCAGATTGGCAAAGACAACATGCTTGCAAGTCCCTAGTATTTGGTTGGGCATGTAAGAGACCCTACTGGACTTAATGTACGTAAGTGTGCACTACTGTAGTATGCGGTGTCATTATAAAGCCAGGCTTGCCTTGCAGGCTCGTTTTAAAATAAAACTGTGTCCAAATTCGACTTTGGAATTAAAAGCACTTCCGAAGTCCAAAACAACCTTTTCATTACCTAGAAATCAACTCTTAAGTCAGCCCAAGGTGCCCCTAGGGTAGGGTGTGTTGTTATTACAAGTAGGGACTATATAAAAAACATTTGACATGCCCTGGTAAGCAGAAACAACCAAAGTCATTTTCCTTATGGTAAAGCTGCTAGCCCCATAGGCTAATCAATCAGAGTACTTGTAAAGCATCCTACTTACCCTTGAGGGTCTCAAGGCGCTGAGGGGAGGGGGTGCCGCTACTGCTCGAAGAGCCAGGTCTTGAGGAGTTTTCTGAAGGCGAGTAGGTCTTGGGTGTGCTGTAGGTGGGTAGGGAGGGTGTTCCAGGTCTTGGTGGCGAGGTAGGAGAAGGATCTGCCGCCGGAGGTTGTTCGTTGGATGCGGGGGACAGTGGCGAGGGCAAGGCTGGCGGAGCGGAGCTGGCGGGTGGGGGTGTAAAAGCTGAGTCTGCTGTTCAGGTAGGCTGGTCCAGCGTTGTGGAGTGCTTTGTGTGCGTGGGTGAGGAGCTTGAAGGTGATCCTCTTGTCAACGGGGAGCCAATGTAGGTCTTTCAGGTGGGGGGTGATGTAGCTGCGGCGGGAGACGTTGACGATCAGTCGGGCAGAGGCGTTTTGCATGCGTTGTAGTCGTCGTAGGTTTTTGGCTGGGATTCCTGCGTAGAGTGCGTTGCCGTAGTCCAGTCTGCTGCTGACGAGGGCCTGTGTCACCGTTCTTCTTGTTTCGGTCGGGATCCACTTGTAGATCCTGCAGAGCATGTGAAGGGTGTTGTAGCAGGAGGAGGAGATGGCGTTGATCTGTTTGGACATGGAGAGGGAGGAGTCGAGGATGAATCCTAGGTTGCGTGCATGGTCGGTGGGTGTCGGTGCTGTTCCCAGTGTGGTCGGCCACCTGGAGTCGTCCCAGGCTGAGGGGGTGGGTCCGAGGATGAGTATCTCCGTCTTGTCCGAGTTCAGCTTCAGACGGCTGTTCCTCGTGGAGGTTGGTTTTGGCAGTGTGCGGGTCCTTGGTGAGGGAGAGGATGAGCTTGGTGTCGTCAGCGTAGGAGATGATGTTGAGGTCATGTTGGCGAACCACTTGTGCGAGAGGGGCCATGTAGACATTGAACAGCTTCAGGCTGAGGGATGAGCCCTGGGGGATGCCGCAGATGATGTCGGTGGCCTCGGATCGGAAGGGCGTGAAGGACTGGACTTTTAACAGTACCAGCGGTGCCAGGGAACAACACCTATAACCTTCATGGGATACCTGTTTCGGCGCACAAACTACAGAGAAACGGGACACTTCCTTCGGCGTCAAAGATTCAAGGTTTATTTACTGCAGGGAACACAGAAGTCACAACAAGTACAACACGTGCAACTTGGGGAGACTGCTTCAAATTGGTTCTGTGGAGCGCTCCTTTTATACAGAATTTACTCATAGGACAACATGGTACACAAAAGTTTACAACCTGGTTCCCATAATTATCCCTCAGAGGGGTCGCTTTGGTCACTTTGGTACACATAAGGTCCGGAACATAAGTGCGGAAACATTTGGCGGTTCCCAACTGTAAAAACCCATCTTCCCAACATTAGTGAATTCCAATCGGCAGTAAAACAGATCGAAATAGGGACAAAGACAGGTGCAGAGGAAGATGGAGACAGTGGGGAGATCGAAAAGGGTGTAAAAGGGGAGGTATCAGGAAACACGAGATACAGGCATCAAAGGGACGTGCCTAATGAGATGCACGGCTGAGACAATAAACCGGCACGGCAAGATGAGCCTCAAGCGGGGCCATCTGCCTTACAGTATCATCCCCCTCATCGTAAAAGATATTTACAAAGAACATGTGTCTTCCGCAAATATCTTGAGAGTCCCAGGGTAACGAAGCGGACAGTGTCCGTTCGCTGGCTACTTGAGGGCAAGAGACAAAATGGATGCCGTATCTAAGATGGAACCCGTGGGTACAGATGAAAAACCCATATTTTAAACGAACGGTTTAAATTAGCACAGCGAAACTGCGCACACTTACTAAACTCGTCATTTGCGGTTCTTAGATACCAGACTCGACCATATTCGTGCGAGTCGAAAACATCACTTACAATTGTCACGGAACCTCAGACGCTCCTTTTGCCCTCATGTAGGCAAGCACTAGTCAGAATCATATTCGATATTCATCAGACCCTCGAGATGTTGCTGTAGCATAGCTCTGTCCAATCGAGACCCCTTGGTAACAGGTGGCTGTCTCATACACGTTGTAGCACAGAGGCCACATAAGGCAGGACCACACTGCACGCAAAGGCAACACGTGAACAGGAACGCTACAACAACTCCAATGATCATCAGAATCTTCCAACCCCAAGTCGACATCAGGCCCCAAATCCATCCAAGTAGCGTCCAATCCCCTACATCCACGTGTATGGATTCGGAGATCCTATGCAACTTCGAGATGGCTTGATAGACAGTCGGAGCGTTATCAGGAATGAAAATACAGCAGCTCGAATGGATCACCTTACATACCCCACCTCGATCTGCTAAGATCACGTCTAAAACCATACGGTTTTGTAACGTCATAAGTCTATCCGCCTGAAGTTCTGTGGTGATATTACCAAGGGCACTGGCAGTAATATTAGCTGTCGATTCTACCACTCGAGTCAACTGTCTCAGGTTCCTACTATTAACCATAGGTCCCCAAAATGGGAGGAAACCCTTGAAAAAGTCTCCTGCCTCTTGACCAGCAGTATCCTCTTCGCTAATTACGCCTCTCACAACTCTAGTTTTGTGATAATCTGCATCTACAGTAAACGTCGGAGGCAACAAGTTTGCGATAAAACATGAGCCCATGAAGTCAGAGGGCAACCATGCATACGCACGATCATGACAAATAAAGTATGTACCCTTGGCAGCCAAAAACACAGGGGACGAGACCATTGGCAAAATATAATTTTCAGTGCAAGCACTCTCTCCAAGTCGGGCCTTCGATCTACGGCCGCGACCTATTAAACAAAAATTGCCAATGTGGGGTACGACCCATATCGGAGGCGAGCTTTTAAGCTGTTTTTCACCAGTGAACACACTATATTCGCCTCTACTTATGTTGTATAGCTCCTATATATCCTTATATCGTGTTAAGTTAGCATAGGTGCATTTGAGATTTAAACGCCATTTTTCCTTTCTTGCAACTTCTGCACACGACCCTTAATTGTTGACTTAGCTTTCAACCTAGTGGTTTGCCGTGGTGTATGTGAGAATAATATGTTATTGCTCTGATATCAGTCTTGTTTAATAAACCATGTCTGCACGGAGAGTGCTGAAGTTTCAGGAGCAACACGATATGGAATTGTTATGAGGTCTGATCTCCACGCTTTCATAGTCATAACACAAGTGCAGCCTTTGCCAACTTGGGCTTGAGGCGGGATTGATATTGCTTTGCACGAGAATTGTTAACACACTTGATGCGGTGCACATGCAGAGAGAGCTGGTGTATGCTGATGTGATTCCTTCATGCTAGGACACTAAGGTATGGGCCCGCCCTAAAACAACCCAAAGAGACCTTCTTAGATAATAATATAATATATGTGTTAGGGAGGGTGAGATATAAGTGTTGTTAACTCTTATTCATTACAGCATGTTAACATGCTGTCACCATTCGCTTTTTATGTCTTAGTAACTATGCTGATAATTTTGCTACTGATAATAAGTATACTTGTATTATCAAAGATACTGCGCCTGAGAAGACGGCATTAGTAAATAAACATTTCAAATGCACATGTGTCTTCTTTACTCCATGATCTGGTTTGTAATGATAATATAACGAAAGAGTGTTCATGAGTCCCACGTACCCTGAGGTACTGTAAGTTCATGTTCTGGTTTGTCTAAACATTGGGTGTTTGATATGTCCAATGAGACACTGTAGCTAGCTCGGTAAGGGGTGAGTTGGTTGCTAAGGTAAGTTTTGGGACATCCTAATTTGCCGAGGTTCCACTCCTCTGTGCACAGTTCTGTGTGAGTACAGAAACCCTGCAACATGGCGCCCAACGGTTTCGGTGGTCTTATATCATGACACTCGAGTAGTTTATCGTTCATGCCTTAACCCCTTCACATCCGTTTCCGGAAAACGGGGTGTTGGTGAAACCTACCTATTTTTTGAAATAGGTCTTTATTCAAGCTTGATTCTTACTTAAACGGTTTCTTTGAATTACTACCCAGTTGTGCTACAAAGTATTCTTTGTGTTTTCTTGTTTCCAATTCTGTAATGGCGGCAGCGGTGGCTATTGCGCAGCATAGTCGCGTAGCGGTACGCAACCATCTTCAGACGTACCAGGTCCCAGTAGATGGGATGGCTGTGATTTTCGTGGTAAGTGCAGATCCGGCGTTTCCTTACGAGTTGTTTTACTCTTGGGTTACGTTTCCGGCTGTGGACGCTAATTCTGGTTTGTACCACTCCTACACCGCCTCGGATGTCCCGGCTGAATATACGCCATACAGGGCATTGGAAATACCTATTGATCATTGGCAGCATCGAGTTTGGTTTGATGGCGCCCTCCCCCACTCTTTGTCCCGTGCGAGGTTAGGTCCACTCTCAATTCCAGGTACTAATTGGCCTGCGTTGGGTGGCTTTACCCCGCACCCGAATCACGGGGCTTGTACCCTGGCAGAAATTCGCAGGCTACATGTAGTTTCCATTTCCGTGATTCGTGCTTTAGTGCAATACATCGGTCGACATCTTCCTGGTGGTCCCCAGGGGGGTGCGGCCGCTCCCATGGAACGAGGCGGAATGCGTCTCAATCCAGTGATGGTAAATTCGGTTTTTGGTGCGCGTCCTGTTGACAACGATGACTTCCCATTCTGGCTAGCAGAGAAGTTTGATCAACTGGAAGCGGTTTTTCCGAATTCTACTCCTGCTGATAAACATAGAATGTTGACGATTACTCTCCCGAAGGATATTACTCCTGAACTTGCTGACTGTGACAGCTGGGGAAAAACATTTGCGGCAGTTTATACAAGGTGCTTCGGCACCCCGTCTATGACTGCCCTGCCTGAAATCGTTAGACGTGTTCAGAATGATCACGGTCCAGAGGCAGCGGTTGAATTGGGTATGCGCCTGTGTGGTTCTTTTGAGATTGTAAGTGATCTCATTCTCTCCAATGTTAAAGGAGATGCAGTTAACTTTCAGGTGTCGAATGCTTTGGCTGCTCTGCCCGATGCCGTCAAACCCCGCCAGTTAGCAAAGATTGTGGTGGCCGCTTATAAAACGATTGGCCGCACAAGTAGAGGTCTGAAATATTTTCCAGTGAAGGAGAAAAAACAACCACAGGGGCAATCTGCAGTGACAGATGCCCAGCCAAAGTCCAAGAAACAAAATTGGCCTTAAAAACAGACACAGGGGAAGCAGACAATGCAGACTCAGGGTACTTTTCCTGCAATACAAGCTCCTGCGCCATCCGAAAAAGTTTATGATTTGCGCGACCGCGCGATGATTGAATCACCTGATCGTTTTCAGGGTTCTGATCAACGCTCTCCTCGTTCCTTTCAGGACACATCGGCCCCGAAGACCGGTGGAGGAGGAGGGGGTGGACGTGGACGTGGTGGCCAACAAGGACGTGGTCAGTCCCGCCAGACGGACGGCGCAGTGAAGCAGAAGGATTCTACGCCTAGACGTCCGCAGTTTGCGAAAAAGAAAGTCGCAGCCTTAACAGCGCATCGATATGCCACAGATAGTGAGAACGCGGCTTCGGAATCTGACGTGGGCTCTGACCTTGCTGGACAGCGCGGCGGAGATAACCATAGTCAGAGAGGCGCTGCGTCCACTACTGAGGGTGACAGCGACTGATGTCTACGTTGTGATAGAAACAGCGGATACGAGACTTGCTCCCCCTGAAAGACTATATGAAATTGTCCTGTTAATTGAAGGTGACATACAGCGTACCGTTAAAGGTGTATTTTGGGAGAATCTGTCTTCTACATATGATATTTTACTTTCGGAGGCTGACTGGCCCCCACCTTTTGTGCTCGCGGCGCCGCGAGGGGAGGAGGTAATCCTACCCAGTTTCGCGAACACTGTCTCGAAAGAGCATGCGCAGCATTTTGCAGAAGAGTGGGCTCGGGCTCTCGCGCCGGCTCTGTACCGTAACCAATGTGGTTGGGATAAATTGTCGCCTTGCCACGAAATTCAGTTGCGGTCTCAGCCGCAGCCTCAACCTCAATATCCCATTCGGCGTGAAGCAAAATCTTCCGTCGCGGAAATCCTTGAACAATTGGAATATCAGGGAGTTATTGAAACGTGTGTGTCACCGATGAATAATCCCCTTTTTACTGTGAATAAACCTGACGGATCATATCGTTTGGTTTTGGATTACCGGCATTTAAACTCGCATTGCCGTAACTGTGCTGTACAGAATACCCACGGCTCTGCCCTAGTGGATAGTCTCGTGCGTAAGCGTTTCAAGACAACGCTTGACATATCCAATGGTTTTTATGCCCACAGATTGGACAGCTTTAGCTCCCAATGGACCAGTTTTACAAGCGCTGGAGTCCAAAAGCAATTCCGGCGTCTTCCAATGGGCTACAAGAATAGTCCTGGTGTATTTACCGCTCGAATTGTCTCTATTCTGGAGGCACTCGACCCTGATGCTTTTTCGTATGTGGATGACATATATCTCACAGACGACGATATTTGGGAGCATCTGTGTCGTGTAAATTCTCTTGTTTGCAACTTCGCAGACATGGGTTACAAATTCAACTTTGCAAAATCGCACATTGCTGAACACACAGTGTTGTTTTTGGGCTATGAGCTCAACAATGAAGGTAGAGGTTTGGCTCCTCACTTCTTGGAGAAGTGCGCACAATTGCGCGCACCAACAACACTGAAAAAATTACAATCCTTACTGGGCTTTTTGAATTTCGGCAGAACTTACATTCCGGAATATGCCCAGCGTATCAAGCCTTTGTATGCTTTGATACAACCGACTTTCTCTAAATCATGCTGGCTGCCTGAGCATTCAGCCATTTTGCAATCCTTGCAGGCTGATCTGCTCGCTTCTAAATATTTACTGACTCGTGATAACCACACCAACCTGGTCATAAGAATAATTCCTGGGACGGTGGGTTTCACGTACCTCACTTTTAATGAAGGTGACACGGTACCTATTGCTTACAAGTCACACTTGTACACTTCGGCTGAGATGCGGTTTCCCACCATAGAAAAGGTTTTAACTGCTGTACAGATGGCTATTCTAAAGGAACGAGCTCTGTCACAGGGGAAACGCATGCTAGTGGTAACACCCTGTCCTCATTTGGAGGCAGTCACGAAAGCAAGTGTACCAAATTCAAAGGCTTTGCACCCTCGGTGGATTCAGTGGGCTGCGTCATTGTCATCCACGGATGTCATGTTTATTTTTGACGCTTCCTTACGGTCGCAGGAGTACTTGCAGTATGAATTCGTTCACCCTGCTCCTCTGGCGATGCGACCTTTGGAGGACTTCCATTGCATCATTTACACTGATGGGTCGGCGCAGGTTGCGCATGGCTCTAAACATGCCTACGTTTCCGCATGCGCCATTGTGGTCGGTGCTATGTTGAATGATGAGTTCATTTCCAGGGAGGTACACACGTTGCCCCTGGGCGATTGCACCGCACAATTGGCAGAGCTTCGTGCTCTCTTACTAGCTTTGGAGTACGCAGATCCAAGTGTTACTACTCTAATTGTAAGTGATTCTTACTACTGTGTCCAGTCTTACAATGAAAACTTGTTCTTTTGGATTCAAAATGATTTTCATGATTCCAAGGGTAGCACAATAAAACATAAAATGATCTGGGTTCGAGTGGCAGAGCTTAAGGCTATGTTGCCACTCGTTTATGTAATTCATACTCTCGGTCATCAGCGCGTGGGAGTACACGCTGTTGGCAACTCGCTTGCTGATGAAGCGGCGAAATCAGCAGTATCTACATACTTAGTTGCAGCAGTTACTAGGTCTAAAACCAAGATTGATAGCGACATCTTGGCAGCGATTGCTGCCTCTGAGAAGGGAAGTAAACATCCTTCGGGATTCCCTTCGAAGTATAAATACCACTTAAGTCCCGAAAAGGTTCCTTTTGTGACAATTCCTGATGTTGGGGAACGGCTGATTCCCAACTCGGATCGCAGAACAGACTTGATTACAGCGGCTCATGAAGGTGTGGCGTCTGCGCATGCGGGCGTCTCAGCCACTGTAACGCAACTACAACAACGTTTCTGGTGGCGGGGACTGTACAAACAGACGCGTGATTATGTCCTTCTTTGTGACATATGCCAGCAGATTAAACCTTCAACTGCTACGCGTCCGCCTCAGACTCAGTTGTACATTTCTAATAAACCACTAGGCTGTGTTTATTTAGATCACTGCGGTCCATTTTCATCTGATACTGCGTATAAATACATCTTAGTAGCAGTTGACTCATGCACACGCTTTGTGTGGGTATGGCCACATCGCAGCGCTGATTCCCGGACTGTCATCAGAGATTTGCGTATCTTTATAGGGATTTTTGCCTGTGGTACCTTCCATTCGGATCAGGGTCCGGCTTTCGCCTCTAAGGCGTATAAGGATGCCATGACTTCGATGGGGGTCCAAGTCAAGTTTTCGTCACCCTACAGACCTGAGGGTAATAGTGTAGTTGAACGAATGAACCGTGATTTAAAGCAATCTTTGACAGCCCGAGTTATAGGCACTGGCAGAAACTGGCTGGCTCACCTCTATGGCGTGCAGCGTGCTCTTAATAATCTCCCTAGAAGGTCTCTGGGTGGGCGGACCCCATACGAAATGCTCTTTGGCATCAAGATGTTCGTCCCTGACCTTGACGGTCTAGACTCAGTGGTTCGCGCCACTTCCTTTGACGCAGATGAACATTGCAATGTTTTACAGAATCTACAAAAGACCAGAGACACTCTTGCAAAGGAACATTTGCCCTCCGCTTCGGATGATGCGTTGCAGATCCCGGTAGTTGGCTGGCTACCCCAAGTTGGAGAACTGGTTCGAGAGAAGATCGACAACAAGAAAGAGTTTGGTCCCTCCTATCGAGCTCCAGTCCCAGTGCTTGGAGTGAAGGGCACAAGAACAGTCATTTTACCACCACTTCGAGGTCGTAAGGAAAACAGGTTTATTTCTATTGACAATGTCAAGATACACAGAGTGGCCGATTCTTCTTAGCATGACACCGGCTGTTTCCTGTCCTTCCATTGTGAGAAATCCAATTATGCCCACTGCTTCTAATAATGAACCTGAGGTGGCCATCGAATTACCTGCTGTTTCCAGTCCATTATTGAATAATTTACCAGGAACTAACCTTGATGAGACAGACTATACATACCCCACTGGTTTGTCCATGCCTGACCTGCAAGCTCGTTTAGCCACGGAATCCAGATTTTCATTTGACTCTGCTTCCCTTGCCTCGAAAAAACCCTCTAAAATTGCAGTATATGCTAGCCTGTTTAAAAAACATTTTTTGATACCTCCTTGGATATACATTTGGCTGGTCCTTTTTTCAGTTTACCTTTTTATGTCAATTGGTTTTGTGTTTTATTTTTTTCGAATTATGAATGGACACTATGTCGAGGAGAGAACTTGCATTACTCATTTAAATGGAACTTTGGCCCCACTTTCCTCTTCACATTCTACACACAGATTAAAAAGAGACTTGACTTTGGTTAACATCACAGCGTGGCCTGTTCTGGATGGAATCGCGTGGGATGCAGTTCGTTTTCAGATTCATGGCCCAACGGAAGTCGTTAATGTCCCTAATGTACTGAGAGTTAATATGGGGGATGTGGTGAAACAAAACATTCGTTCTGATGATTGGGATGTTAATGCTGTGGAAAGTTTGTTTTCTGATTTGAAATACTATGCTGCCTTTGATGCTGAGGATTTATATTTAGAATCTGCTAATTATGGTGAATTGTTCTGTTACCAACATTATGGCAATCACTTCTTACACAAGACATCTTCCCGAAGGGATGCGGTTAATTTTACTCAGTGGGAACATTGCCCGGCACCTACACAAGGGAGTTCAGAAACGTTTCTTAAAAAGTATACTTATTTCACTGACTTTAATCAGTCCAATCCCGAGTCCTTTTATTTTAAATTTCACAAACAGCCACTGTCCAAGGTTCGACTTACAAATACAAAATTGTTGTATTCGAAGGCCTTCCTGGATCAATTAGTTACTGGGGGGTATGAGCTATGGAAGGATACCATAGACCTTAAATCAGTTTGGGGCTCAAGAGCCTGGCAGGTACGAGGCACTGAGGCTTTGCACCGTGCATGTCTCATCCCAAATCATATGTGGTTTTTAAATGAAACCATTTCCCAGACAACATGCTTTGGATTGGCTACATCTAAAAGGTTAAACACCCCGTCTTTCCCGGAGTTGGAGGAATATGAGAATTGGAGTAATTTTACTAAATTGTCCATTAGAGATATACAGGCTCTGCTTCTGAATTCCTCCTTTAACATTTCCAGTATGAATCCCAAGGGTTGGCTGCTTTGGCACCGTAGTGCTGATTCTTGCCAAAAGAGATTTTTAAATATAACTGACGGTTTTAAGGCTGTTAGATCTGATCCCCGTTTTGATTTGAGTCATACTGTCACCTCTTACTCTGTGGGCAAGTTGTGTCAAGCTTGGCTGAAACATTCAACTTTACCTGCGGTTAAGTATCACCTTTCCAAACTGAATGCAGACGTGGATTTGAATGATTTCATTAAGGGCCCAGCTAGTGGCAGGTCGAAACGTTGGTTATATGGTGTTTACAATGAAATTTGGAAACTCTCACAGATTGAGGCTGCTTCACGCCTTAGGGCTATTGATCAGGCAAATCTTGAGAAAGTTCTTGCAGTTGTTGACAATAGCATTAACGTGCTTTCCTCTAGAATTTACACATTAGATAATATTGTGTCGTCTGTTGTTGATATTGTGCATGATGAAGTATCTGTATTATACCATGGTCAAAATCAATTACGTTCGATCATGCAGTTTGCATGGACACTTCAGACTCTGAAAATGGGTAAAGTTCCCTGGGGATACATGAACGTTTCCTCTTTATTTGCACCGTTTAATTTGACAGACAAACAACGCTTGCTTTCAATGCGTGATGCTTCCTTTTCTATGCTCCATATTGAAAGGTTGGAATCTTTACCTTTTTCTGTGGCAGAGGCCACTGCTGCTACGTGGCTTATCCACGGTTTAATAACGCTGCCTTTTGCTTTATATAAGTTTTCAAATTGTATGAAATATGTGCCAATAGGTCGTTTTGAACCCTTAGGTAGCGGTTTTCTTCATGAGGTCTGGTCACTCCCATACACATACAGATGTTTCAAGGATGAACAAGAGGTTTATCTAACAGGGGATGAGTGTACTGAGACGCCAGATCATTCTTTAATGTGTAGACACATACAGTTACACGGTTCATGTAACAAGGACAGACCGAATATGGCTTGCGTTTTACAGGGCACGCCGGTTCCTGCTATCATCCCCACGTTTAAATTGTTAGAGAATGGTAGTTATTTAATGCTCAATAATGAAAACTGTTGTGGTTTGATTAAAGGTATAGCTTTCATAGTAACGGTTAGTGAGCGAGTTATTTGCTGCAGAAATGTTCTTTATCCTCCCACACGTGAACATAGGGAGTCTTCCATTTGGCCACAGATACCGACCTTGGGAGCAGAATTCAGCGGCATGGCTAGAATAAGAGCTCTATTGTCCCAGAAAGAGGTGGCCTTGAGCTCGGCCCGTGAAACTTTCGTGCTTCACATTGCTAACACCCGTACGGAGGTTCAGGCTCTATTAAACACTGATTTGCCTTTGCATTTCGGAGCCATGGTCCGTTCTATCTTTAACGCATCCTCCACAACGGGCCTAGCACATTTTTTTAAAGTTGTTAGCGGTGGTCTCGTGGCTTCCTTTGAGAAGATATTTGGAGTCATCCCTGCCTTCTTCCATTCTATTTTTTCATCCTTATTTGGAGGGTTCCCGTTTTTGCTTGCATTAGCGGCTGGCGCATTGGTGGTTTTCTGCCTTTTTAAATATGGATGCCCTTCCTGTGCAAGACCACGCACAGCTACTACTGACGCGGTTTCGCAACCGCATGCTTGATTACTATGGCACACTGCCGTTAGCGACTCTAAGCACGGCGTTTGGATTATCTTTTCGGTTCTCCTATTTCACCTGTGTCCAGCCTGTATTTCGCTGTCTGACCTGTGATTTCCTTTGGGCCATTGATTTGTGTCTCTGCGGACCAGCATCTTCTGACGTCGATTTTGATCAACTGATGAGTCCTATCATTGCTCACGAGTTGGTTTGTTCTGACGAAAGGATTATGGCCTTGGCGGTGGCACATGGACTAATGGGTCCCTGGGATGTGTTGTCGGCAGCGCAAAATTTCTTGGAACTAAGTTTTCTTGAGAACCCACCGAGCTGTCCTCTGATGGTTATAGAGGATCCGGTGCTGGAAGATCACGTATGTTCCTTTCATCTTTTAAATTGGATGGCTGAACTGTTTTCTGATGAGGACAGTGACTTCCTCCTGGAGGCTGTTGCAGCTTACTTTTCATATACGGTCTTATCTTAGACACTGCCTCAAATTGACATGCTGATTGATAGCATTTCCTTGACTTTATTGACTTTTGGTCAAGACATTTTATTTTTCCTTGCCTATTGGCTTGAGCCACATTATATTTGTGGGCTATTTTTTTAGCATTAATTTTTATAATTGAATCTTTATTCATGCTCGTTTATAAATGGATTCTGCTCTCATGTGATGGCACTTCTGTTACCTTATTTAGTCCGTTCTCGGATCATGGGGGGGGTGTTGTATAGCTCCTATATATCCTTATATCGTGTTAAGTTAGCATAGGTGCATTTGAGATTTAAACGCCATTTTTCCTTTCTTGCAACTTCTGCACACGACCCTTAATTGTTGACTTAGCTTTCAACCTAGTGGTTTGCCGTGGTGTATGTGAGAATAATATGTTATTGCTCTGATATCAGTCTTGTTTAATAAACCATGTCTGCACGGAGAGTGCTGAAGTTTCAGGAGCAACACGATATGGAATTGTTATGAGGTCTGATCTCCACGCTTTCATAGTCATAACACAAGTGCAGCCTTTGCCAACTTGGGCTTGAGGCGGGATTGATATTGCTTTGCACGAGAATTGTTAACACACTTGATGCGGTGCACATGCAGAGAGAGCTGGTGTATGCTGATGTGATTCCTTCATGCTAGGACACTAAGGTATGGGCCCGCCCTAAAACAACCCAAAGAGACCTTCTTAGATAATAATATAATATATGTGTTAGGGAGGGTGAGATATAAGTGTTGTTAACTCTTATTCATTACAGCATGTTAACATGCTGTCACCATTCGCTTTTTATGTCTTAGTAACTATGCTGATAATTTTGCTACTGATAATAAGTATACTTGTATTATCAAAGATACTGCGCCTGAGAAGACGGCATTAGTAAATAAACATTTCAAATGCACATGTGTCTTCTTTACTCCATGATCTGGTTTGTAATGATAATATAACGAAAGAGTGTTCATGAGTCCCACGTACCCTGAGGTACTGTAAGTTCATGTTCTGGTTTGTCTAAACATTGGGTGTTTGATATGTCCAATGAGACACTGTAGCTAGCTCGGTAAGGGGTGAGTTGGTTGCTAAGGTAAGTTTTGGGACATCCTAATTTGCCGAGGTTCCACTCCTCTGTGCACAGTTCTGTGTGAGTACAGAAACCCTGCAACACTTAGGACCCTATAGGCTTGTACCTCTTCTTCAGGGATAAGCGAGGGATCATAGATATCACTATCTAAATCCTCTATTGCTATAGACAAAGATTTTTGGTACGAGGTAGGACCAGAGTAGGGGGAACGTGGTTCTCGAATGGGGTGGAAACCCAGTGCGCTTCGAAACATTGTTTGAAATACTCGAGCAGACCCTTGGGAGCTATACGGTAACACCAGATATGGAATTCCCTTATCCGTAGTATGCGGCATCAACCCACACACCCAACAATTAGTAGTGTTAACCACTAACTGATGCTGATGAAGGAGCTGAATAAAGGAATTGTTGCGGAATTCTGCACGTCTAGCCTGCTCGTGTTCAGGTAAAATGTGAAAAGAATGAGGAGAAACAGTGGAGGTGAGTTTAAGGTCAGGGGTAGGAGTAGGTATGGTAGAAGGCAAGAAGTAAGACATCGTGTAATATACTCCACCCGCCAATAACGCAGAAACAGTCACAAACAGTACGAATATTTGGAACACAAAACATTTGGTACGACTGAGTTGCTGCAGCTTGAATCTTTGTGCTTGAGCTCTTTCCAAGTCCATCAGCTTCGAAAATGCCATTCCCTATGACCGTCCGCAACGTTTCTTGACGCACTTCGTTCTGTGTAGCAATAGTCAATTCCTAGGAGTTCCCAGGAACCGACGGTCTTTAACCTAGCGTCAAGACCTACTAACCAGAAGGAAGTACGCGCGCGGCCCTACGGCCTTTATTTCACAAATATATATATATATATGCGAAATCAATGTCTCTCAGCTGTGGAAACAAAAATTGTAAGGAACGAAGCTAAATGAATATGTACAAAATAATTACAATAGTATGAGTGTTCAAACTGATCATGGAAAACGGGATAATGCACTTGTCAAGGGACAGAACGGGGTTTTTTATTAGTCTTTAGTGCTGGATCGCAAAAAATATCGGGTTTTCCCAGAACGTGTCTGTTCGTTAAACAAAAGATCCGTTGAAGGGACAACGCCCTGATGATCAGCTGAATGTTCTGGCCTTGAGTCTTCTGATGACAAGTGTTCAACAATGCCTTTTTGCTGCACTGAGGAGTCTCCGACAGGTTGTGCGTCGCTGAAAGGTACAAACGTCGGCAATCCTTCGGTTTCAGTTGATGCAATGCCTTTCCTCACCCACGAGTCTGCTGGCAACGGGATGGGGACTTTCTTGGTATGGGTGGCATGCACCCAATTCTTCCGCCCCTCGAGACGAACTGCAGTTCTCGTGGCAAGGAGGACCTGATAGGGTCCAGTGAACCTGGGATCCAAATTGTTCTTGCGCGAAAAATTTCGCGTTACCACCCAATCTCCGGGCTGGAGCTGGTGGCCTGGACCCTCCGTCTGTGTCGGCAATGCTTCGTGAACCTGTTGGTGAATTAACCTCAGTTTAGCAGTCAAGTCATGAAGATAATCGATCAACATTGGATACTCAAGATCACAAAAGGCACCCGGTCTAGGGACCCCCCAAATATTGGCAGGACGACCGAACACTATTTCATAGGGACTGAGCCCTACTCGGGAGTGTACAGTTGCCCTTGTTGACAGCAATGCTAAGGGTAAAGCGTCAGGCCACGAAAGACCTGTCATAGCCTGAATCTTTGCTAGTTTTAGTTTAAGGGTGCCATTGTACTTTTCAACCAAACCAGCTGACTGAGGATGATTGGCACTATGGAATTTCTGATTAATTCCAAGGCCCTTGCACACACTCTTCATCACACTCCCCACAAACTCACTTCCTTTATCTGACCACACAATTCTAGGCATTCCATACCGAGGAAAGTATTCCTTCAGTAGGATTTTCGCAGTGGACAAAGCAGTATTGTCTTTAAGAGGATAGGCCTCAATCCATCGGGAGAATGCGCAAACAACAACTAAAACGTATTTCAGGTTATTGCATCGCTCCATATGGATGAAATCCAATTGGATCACCTCAAAGGGACATGAAGGGGGAGCAAAACTACCAGAAGGAGTTGGGGTTCCCTTACCAGGATTGTACAACATACATATCATACAATTCTTAACCAAGCGTTCAGCACATTTCGTAATACCATCATTCTTCCACACAGGAAACAGCAATTTACAGATACCTTTCGCGCTAATATGTGCTAACCCATGTGCCATAGTCACAACAGCCAGCACATACGCATCAGGCAACATCCATCTTTTCTGTTCCGATAAGTCAATCCAACAACCATTCGCATCCAACTTTCCCGTACTTTCTTTCCACTTCGTCTTTTCAGTCTCGGTGGCCTCATTCTGAATTGCTTTCACACTCTCGATAGTGTTTTCACACATACTTGATTCTGCAGGCCACCTAACCGAACTCGTCACATACATTCGAGTGCTAAGGTTCCGGGCAGTCTCCTTAGCAGTCTCATCCGCAAACGCATTACCACGTCCAACATCATCCGTCACCTTACGATGCGCACTACATTTAACAATCGCCACTTGCTTAGGCAACGTAAGTGCATCCAAAAGATCATTCACAAGCTGGCCATGCTGAATCTTCGTACCATGTGACGTAAGGAATCCTCTCTCTCTCCACAATCGTCCAAAACTATGTGCCACACCAAACGCATACTGACTATCCGTAAACACATTCACCCGTTTACCTTTAGACAACACACACGCTCTCGTCAAAGCAATTAACTCAGCAGCCTGAGCCGAATTCTGACTTAACCTTGCGCTTTCCACAATCGTTCTCAATGTAACTACGGCATACGCAGTTGTCACATCACCGTTCGGCAACTTGAAACAAGAACCATCCACATACAAAGTACCATCGGGGTCTGTCAATGGAGTATCTTTTAGGTCAATGCGACCCTTAGTTTCCTCTTCAGTTTTGAGATAGCAGTCATGTACTGCTTCATCACTTGATTCTGTGTCGATCGGCAGCAATGTTGCTGGATTCAACACATTACATCGTTTTATCCGTATGTGACTGGCCAGCAACGTCAACTCATATCCAGACAATCTTGCACTTGTCAGATGTTGAGTTTTCGTTCGGTTCAATAGAGTGTCGACTGCATGCGGAACCATTACCGTGAGCATATTATCCATGACTAGACCTGCGGACTGTCGAATGGACGCCGCAGCTGCCGCTGTTGCCCTTAAACAACTTGGCAGAGCTCTTGCTACTGGGTCTAAAGTCGAAGAAAAATAGGCACATGGGCGTTGCTTACCACCAAAAGGTTGTGTCAAAACACTCAACGCGCAACCATCCCTCTCGTGAACGTATAGTGTAAACGGCTTACTGTAGTCAGGGGTACCCAACACAGGAGCCGAACACAACGCATCCCGTAATTCCGAAAAACTTTTCTGACATTCTTCAGACCAAGGTACTGGGGATGGGACATCCTTGCACGTAAGGGCTATCAATGGTTTCGCCAACAATGAAAAATTTGGAATCCATTGTCTGCAGTAGGACGTAATACCTAAAAAGGCACGAACATCTCTCTGAGTTTTTGGCACAGTCATTCGGGAAATCGCTGCAATTCTCTCTGGGGTCAACCTTCTCCCTTCTTTTGACAATAAGTGACCTAGATAGGTAACTTCTTGACAACAATACTGTAGCTTCGAAGGCGATACCTTGTGGTGTAAGTCATGTAGATAGCGTAACAGTGATACTGTAGCCGTTTTGCAAATAGCTTCTGTATCAGCTGCCACTAAAAGATCATCCACGTATTGAATCAAAGCTGCACCTGTTGGTAATACAAAGGCATCAAGTTGACCCTTAAGTGCTTGGCTGTAGATTGACGGACTCTCACAGTAGCCCTGTGGAGCGCGTTTTAGCCTAAAACTGCGACCACCTAATGAAAATCCGAATAGGTCTCTGCTTTCCTCTGCAATTGGGATGCTAAAGAAAGCATTCTTTAAATCGATCACTGTGAACCAGGAGGCAGTTGCCGGAATCATTGTTAGTAAAGCCGTAATGTCAGGGACCACAGGAAATTGTGGAACTACTATTTTGTTTACCTCTCTCAAATCTATAACAAAGCGATACACAGGAGGTTTAGTTGGGTCAGTTCGTTTCAGAATCGGCAATACAGGGCTATTGCACACGTTTCCACGAGTTTCTTCAACAACACCTTTTCCAATGAGATCATGAACGATTGCTAACAGCGCTCGTTCGCCCTCAAGAGAAATACGATATTGAGGCAAACGCGGTAATCGCGCATTTGGTTTTAATTGAATCACATAGGGTGGAATGTCTAACAGGCCTACATCATTAGGACCTGTGGCCCATAAGGACGCAGGGAGAGAACTCAATTCCGGTGGGAATTTATCGACTGACAAATACATGGGAGAGATCACTCTCCGTCCTAATGTAAGCTCCACTCCTTCGGGGGAACAATACAATGTTGCATATAATCGTTTCAACAAATCCAGGCCCAAAAGATTTTCACCACAGCCTGTAGATAGAATCAGTGGAGCCGTTAGCTCACGAGGTCCAATCATAAGAGGCAAAGGGTTAGAGACTGGGTTACTAACAGGGGCGCCAGAGAATCCAACGGAAACGTTCATTAAGCCAGACAAAGGTGCGCCAGGGAGTTTTGAATGCATGATGGAACTTTTCGTCGCACCAGTGTCTAACAGAAAAGGCTCAACTACACCCGATGTAGCCACTGCAACGTAAGGCCCACTCTGATCGACCGGAACTGACACTACTCCCTCTCTTTGTCGTTGGCTGTCCTAGTAGTGGTCATTTACAACAGTCTCATGCTCTGCATAATAATCATCCACATTATACTGTGCAGATCGAACTGACCCCGCATTGCGCTGGTCAAAACAATTATTTGCGTCTGATTGATTTTGATAACGATCACTCTGATTGTGTGATGAACCACGACCTCTACCACGAGGTGCTTGTTGGGGACCACCGCCACGATTTCCTCGTGCTGACACACCATTTAGACGGTCTCGTAAAGCAAGACAATCATATTTTAGGTGTCCCTCTTTCCTACAATATGCGCACTGATTATACCCAAGTGAAGATCTGTAATCAAAGTTGTCAGAGCGCGGCTGTGTCCTATCGAGCTGTGCTCGTGGTCGATACTGCTGTTGTGAATCATTTTGGTTTGATCGTGGAGGGTATGCTTGCTGCAACAAAACCTTCGTTTTGAGCTCCTTAGTTTTCTTTTCTACACAATCACTTTCTTCCTTTTCCCTATTCTCATAATACTGGGCCGTTGCTAGTATTTGCGCAGGGGTTGAAACTGCCCACGCACTTTCTGAATTCTTTAATTTGTTGCATAGCTCAGGCAACAAATTTGACACGAATTTGTCAACGAATAACCGCTGGCCTCCCTCAGTGCCCATGTCCTGGCCGCTGTGGTCGACAAACGCTTCCTCAAACCTTGTAAAGAAATCCGAGACACTCTCGTCTTTCTTTTGCTTACAAGCTGATAACTTATCCCAGTTCACCTTCATCGCTGGCATGAGAGTTTTCATGAGCGTAATTATTTTCTGAGGCAAATCCAAGATCAACTGTTCAGGCTTGGCCCCACCGACTTGTAATGCATCAGCTGCTAGCAGTGCAGCCCAATCACCCCCTAATTCAACTGCGTGATTGGCTTGACGAATTTTAGCCCAAACTGGTTGCGGTACAACGTTGCCAAACAACATGTCGATGTCGGCAAGGTTCATAATAGAAGCTTCTATCAGTTGTGATAACTCCTTATAATAACCAGCCGGATTTTTACGCGGATCAGGCAAGGATTGCTTCACTTGCAAAACTTCCGATCGTTTCCATGGAAGATGTATCCACACTCTTCGAAAATGCGGTAGCACCACAGGGTTTGCATTAGGATCACCGGGCACCCACAGTGGCGGAACCTCTCTCATAGGATACTGACCAGGAGCCGCTTTCCAGTTCTCAGTGGTATCATCTAATGATACCCGAGAATGTGCTGTGGATCTGAATGCTAATAAGCGTTCCACGGCACGTCGTACATCGTCTCCTATAATCATACCGTTCGAAAAGTGACTCTGAAGTTCAATTATGTCGGACGGTACATTATCTACATCATCATTGTACCACTCTTCCCTCAAAAAGTTACACATCTCCTCAAATACGAATCTCTGCGTAGGCTCATTAAACTGAGAAAACGTATCAAAAACTACACGTGGAGTGTAATTAGCAGGATGTTTCATCCACCTATGAGCCATGGTTATTAACGTCTCTTTCTCCCTACCACTAGGGATCTGACTCCGTCTCTGAGGAGTTTCAGATGAATCAGACAAAAATAACGGACCAGAGAGAGGTGAATAAAGGGTAGCAACAGAGTTAGGGACACGCTTACGAACAGAAGGGGAAAGAAAAACAGGGGCAACAACACTGGAGGTGAAAGAAGGCATAGTAGGAACGGACAAGGCAGTCGGAGTAGCAGAAACAACAGTCTGCGAAGGTACAGGTACAGGAGCAGTAGGAACGAGAACAGGTGGTGAAACAAACGTAGGGTTAACAGCGGGCTGACCCGCAGCCGCTGGAGCAACAAGAGGTATAACAGGAGGTACTACAGGAGCAACTACAGGAGCAGTAGCACCCTGTACATAAGGAGGTGGTGATTTCATCAAATATGATAACAAGGAATCCTCCTTCAAATCTTCTTCTTTCTTTTCTGATTTATTCGGTAAAACTGGGTAACATTTATCTATTTTCATGTGATGCAATCTAGTAGAGATTTCCATGTCCTTTTCTTCTTTGTCTTGTCTATATTCTTTTATAGCTTGCATTACAGGAACGAACTCTTGCTTTTGATCCTTTTTAAGTTGTTTGATTTCTTTCTGCTTGGCGTTCCAACTGGAGGTATCGGACACGAGTCCTCCAACCGGGAATCCATTGCGCAACATTTGAAAATACGAAACAAATCACTATGGCTAGGCATCGTGCACACTAACCTAGTATCAAACTTCAAGGATTACCGAAGCAATAAAACCTCGTGTAAGTCAAAACCCTCGGTTTTTGGCAATTGCAACTGTCAAATAATACTAAGAACCAATACTAAGAACCACAAATGCAATGGAACCATGCAATACAACAAAGCCTTAAGGCTATCACAAAGCTCGGAGAGCTAACCACAAAGCCTGAGGAGGCTATTACAAAGCTCAGTGAGCTATTACAACAAAGCCTTAAAGGCTAACAATGAAGCTTCCAAGAAGCTAGATCAACCACTAAGGACTGGGAGCGACCCACAAATACTTAACTCAGAACTTCAATGGCGTCACCAGGAAGGCCCGTCTATCGTCTCGCTTGTACATAAGGTCTACGCCGGGCGTCGAAGACAGGTCGACAGTCAGGGCATCGGTCCGTCGCAGCCGTCAGGAGGCGGGAATCTTCGCAGGAAAAAACTTCGGGCCACTTATTTCGACAACATCGATGAAGCGGGGTGCACCTTCCCTCGGAGATTTCACACGAAGTTCCTCACGATCATCAGGCTTTGGACCGGTACCGCTGAAGTCGCCCCAGGTTGGGCGCCAATTGAAGGACTGGACTTTTAACAGTACCAGCGGTGCCAGGGAACAACACCTATAACCTTCATGGGATACCTGTTTCGGCGCACAAACTACAGAGACACGGGACACTTCCTTCGGCGTCAAAGATTCAAGGTTTATTTACTGCAGGGAACACAGAAGTCACAACAAGTACAACACGTGCAACTTGGGGAGACTGCTTCAAATTGGTTCTGTGGAGCGCTCCTTTTATACAGAATTTACTCATAGGACAACATGGTACACAAAAGTTTACAACCTGGTTCCCATAATTATCCCTCAGAGGGGTCGCTTTGGTCACTTTGGTACACATAAGGTCCGGAACATAAGTGCGGAAACATTTGGCGGTTCCCAACTGTAAAAACCCATCTTCCCAACATTAGTGAATTCCAATCGGCAGTAAAACAGATCGAAATAGGGACAAAGACAGGTGCAGAGGAAGATGGAGACAGTGGGGAGATCGAAAAGGGTGTAAAAGGGGAGGTATCAGGAAACACGAGATACAGGCATCAAAGGGACGTGCCTAATGAGATGCACGGCTGAGACAATAAACCGGCACGGCAAGATGAGCCTCAAGCGGGGCCATCTGCCTTACAGTATCATCCCCCTCATCGTAAAAGATATTTACAAAGAACATGTGTCTTCCGCAAATATCTTGAGAGTCCCAGGGTAACGAAGCGGACAGTGTCCGTTCGCTGGCTACTTGAGGGCAAGAGACAAAATGGATGCCGTATCTAAGATGGAACCCGTGGGTACAGATGAAAAACCCATATTTTAAACGAACGGTTTAAATTAGCACAGCGAAACTGCGCACACTTACTAAACTCGTCATTTGCGGTTCTTAGATACCAGACTCGACCATATTCGTGCGAGTCGAAAACATCACTTACAATTGTCACGGAACCTCAGGCGGGAGATGGACACTCTGGGTTCTGCCGGAGAGGAAGGACGTGGTCCAGTCAAGGGCCTTTTCTTGGATTCCGGCTTCTAGGAGGCGTGTCTTTAGACTGCGATTGCAGACTGTCGCTGACAGGTCCAGGAGGATGAGGGCTGATGTTTCGCCGTTGTGCAGTTGGTGCCTGATGTCGTCTGTGGCGGCGATGAGGGCTGTCTTGGTGCTGTGGTTTCGTCTGAACCCGGACTGGGACGGGTCCAAGATGTTGTTGTAATCCAGGTGGCGGGCCAGTTGCATGTTGACGATTTTCTTTATGACCTTCACGGGAACGGGAGCAGGGAGATAGGCCGGAAGTTCTTGAGGTCCTTGGGGTCCACCTTGGGCTTCTTGAGGAAGGCGTTGATCCAGCATTCCGGGAATGTCGCTGTTTCAAAAGAGATGTTGATGACCTTCCGTAGTTGGGGTGCGATGGCAGCGTCTGCTTTGTTGAATACGTGGTGTGGGCACGGGTCTGACGGGGAGCGTGAGTGGATGGAGTTTATGACCTTGTGTGTCTCGTCGTCATTGACGTTGGACCAGGAGGTCAGGCGGTTGGCGCTGGTGGTGTTCACAGAGGAGGTGGGATCTGGGGTAGTCGTGGTGGTCATGGTGTTGAAGCTGTCATGGATGTCAGCGATCTTGCGGTGGAAGAAGATAGCTAGTGAGTTGCCCAGTTCTTGTGAGGGCGGTATGTCATTGGTGTTGGCACTGGGGTTGGAGAGTTCCTTTACAATGCTGAAGGGCTCTTTGCTCTTGTGTGTGTTGTTATCAAAGCGGTCTTTGAAGGAGGATCTCTTGGCTAATCTGAAGAGGTGGTGATGTCTGCGGGTGGCGTCCTTGTGGGCTGCGTGGTTGTCTAGTGTGCGTTCGTGGAGCCATATCTTCTCCAGTTTCCGGCATACGCGTTTGGAGGTCTGCAGCTGGTCGGTGAACCAGGTGGCTCTCTTTCTGGCGTGGTTGTTGGAGGGTTTCTTGAGTGGGGCGAGGGTGTTGACGCAGTTGTTGATCCACTGTCTGAGGTTGCGAGCTGCGGTGTCTGGGTTGGTGGGATCGGTGGGTGGGTTTTGGGCGAGGGTGGTGATCAGCTGGTCTTCGGTGACTTTGCTCCAGCAGTGGCGAGGTAGCTGTTGGGTGCGGTGGTGCGTGGTTGGATTATTGAAGGTGAAATGGATGCAGCGGTGGTCGGGCCAGTGGAGTTCGGTGGTGTGGTCGAAGGCGACGTGGGTGCCTGTAGAGAAGACGGGGTCCAGCATGTGGCCAGCGGCGTGGGTGGGTGCGGTGACGAGTTGTCTGAGGCCGAGGTTGGCGATCAGGGTGGCGGAGTTGGCGTCGCTGTTGTTCTTGATGTGGAAATTTAGGGCCCTGAGGAGGATGTAGTCCATGGAGGCGAGTGCGTGGGTGCTGGCGAGGTCGGCAATGGAGTCGCTGAATTGAGCTCGGGGTCGGGGTGTCTGTAGATGAGTGTTCCTCTGACGGTGGTGTTGGGGTCGGGGTGGATCCGGAAGTGCAGGTGTTCGGCGGTGTTGAGGGTGTCGTCTGCGTGGGTGGCGACCTTGAGGGTGGACTTGTGGACAATGGCTATTCCTCCTCCGGTTCCGTTGGCGCGATCCCTGCGCGTGATCTTCTATCTGTCCGGGATGGCTCTGGCGATGTCGGGCACCGAGGAGTCGTTCCACCAGGTCTCGGTCAGGAAGGCCACGTCTGGGGCGGAGGTGTCGAGCAGATCCCAGAGCTCAACGGCGTGTTTGCGTGCGGAGTGGGTGTTGAGGAGTATGCAGTGTAGGTGGTTAGGTTGTGGAAAAGTAAATTTTGCCATGTTCTGTGTCCCTACGCTTCATCCATCATATGTTATGTGTGCATGACCAATATGCATATGTTATTCCCCATGTCCGATTAATGACGCAATTACAGTTGTGTCCACCTTTAGTATGCTAGTTTCCAGTCCTCGTGAATACTACGAATATCAGGCCTATGTAAAGCTACGTTGTCACGTTTCTCAGTGTGCACGTTATTCCATTATAAAGTCCCCGTTTCCAGGCCTCAAAAGGGCCCGGACATCAGATTCAGCTCCTGTCTCCTGAAAGCCTCGCTAAGGAGCGATACAGCCCCCACCTGTATCCTCGACCCTTCACTTACTTCCTGCCTCGCAGTGCCCGGTGCAGCCCGGCTCTGCCTCTGAGTCTGCCAAGAGTGTGTTATGATTCCAGCTATCAGTTCAGTCCTTCTTCTCTGCATTCCTAAGCTACTGAACTGCATCAATAGTTTCCGTCATTGTCTAGCCTATTCGGCTCCACGTTAGAGAAATACTGTATTGATGGTCATTTAATATTCTTCATCACGCACTACATGTAGAATAATGCATGGTCCAGTCTTAGAGTCAAGTTAGCTTTTCCCCTCATGACTCCTAGTTTATATCAACATGTTCCCTAAACATCAGATACCAGATAGGGTTTAGGTACATGTCGCTCCGACCCTCCAGACTCTAGTCTCTGCTCCTAGCACAGAGTTCATAGCCCCCAGCTTCTCCTAGTAATACGTCATTGCCAGTTTTCGCGCACCATTAGGTTAGAGGTCCCGGCTCCTTAGGTAGCCCCCTCCAATGTTTCCGCCCATTCATGACATATTCTGTTACGTTTGCATCACATGTCTATGTATACTCCCAGTTACACCTACTTTTACTGTTATCTCTCGCGACTGCTACGCGTCACGCCTTCTGCTCCACCCACTGCTACGCCTACTGTAATGTAATGCTATGTGTTTGCGCTATGTATATAAGTCGATGTATTGTTATTAAAAGTTAGCGCGCTCATCCCAGATCAAGCCCCGGCAGCTGCTGGGCCCCAGTTGTCCTGCTGGGCCCTGTCACCTCTGTTCTATGCAGGTTGTCCTGATCCTGTCCTTATGCTGTAATAAACCTGCAGAAACTCCTACTACCTCGAATCTTGACTCTTATTTTATTGAGCTATCTGTTATTCATTCATACATTCAAAAAATAGATCCGGTATTATTTATTTATATACCACATAATGGCGCCCGAATAGGGACTTGCCCTTTCCCCACGCGTCGGTGAAGCCACGCCGACCCCCTGACCCTCTGCAGTCGTGACGGAACCATACCGTGCACTGGCAGATATTTCTGCTCCAAGTATCCCTCAGGCCCACGGAGGAGACGGAGGAGGCGGTCCAGCATCCAAACGAGACGGTGGAGGAACGCGGCGAGTCCCGACCAGAGCCCAAGCCGAGAGTCCAAGGTCCGAGGTATCCGGAGGCCCACCTGTAACTGAAGTCCGAAGTTCGTCGTCCGTCGTCCAGTCCAGTCCGAGGCCTTCCGTTCCGTGCTGCCCGGTGAGTACCATTGCTGGGGTAGTATCTAGACAGGACCAATCTAAATTGACTCCTGGTCCGTGGGTTGGTGGTGCCCAGACTCACAAACGAAGTGTTCACCTAGGTGGATACGGGTCTTGATGCGTCCCTTTATGGGACCGGTATGTTCCGTACTGTTACAGCAGTGCATCCAGTAACTCTAGTCTGTTCCGTTCTCGAGAAAATCTGTTCTATTTCTGTTTTCAGTATTCCAGGTAATATTCTGTTCGAACTGTTATTTATAATGTTCTTCATGTATTTTACTGTTGTGGTATGAGTGCGACGTGATTTTGTGTTTTTATTGTGTATTGTATTGTGTATTGTATTGTGTCCAGATTACAGTTCAGTCATGCCTATATTTTCCAAGTTACGTCAGTTAAAAACTAGAAAGGGTTTATTAGAAGAAGCGGTTCCTGTCCCGCCTAGGGACAGTCCAGGTCATTTTATGTATCAGAAACATGGCATAAGCGCCATAATGTATCTAGATTTATGGGTAGAGTATACCAAACAGTTAGGAGAAAAGTATAGATGGCCCGTATCGGGTACATGGGATGCCGAATGTATCATGCGAGTAGAAGAAGCATTATGGAAAAAGAAAGCCAGACAGTCACAGAAAGATGCCATCGAGTTATGGCGTAAGGAAGCTCATAGAAGAACCGAGAAAGAAGTCAGAAAGTCAGAGTTAAGTAGAGAATCCCAGGAACGAGCCCAAGAAAGAGAATTAATCGAGATAGGTGAACAAGTCAAAGCCGAACAGTCAGACAGACAGAGGCATGCCCTCATTAAGGGTATGTATCCTCTCCTTGCCGAGGGCTTGCCAAAAGCGACCCCAGAGGCATCCAGTAATTTCCCGCCACCATTAGTTCCGACCAAGCTACGTCACAAACCGACCGCAGCTGATATTTTTATTTCGTCCTATTTGGACGACACAGTCCCAGAATATGCAAATCCTGTTCGCGCTCCGCCAGTCCCTGTAAATCAGGCACTTCCCGCTCTTCCAGACACCGGAGTACCTGTTACGGTACCCCCGGTCCAGCCCGTCATACAAGTCCAGCCTACATTTCCATTTCCCACTCTGCCAGGACGTAGAGCCTCAGTAGACGACTCCAGTTTAGGGGCCGCAGGAGGAGGTCTTCCTCAAACCCCGCCGCCACACAAGCGTTTAACATTACTCGAATTACATGCTCAAGCGTTACAGCGCACGCCCAAACATCAGTCTGTTACAGAAATCAGGCAAACCCTTAACGAATGTGTCTATGATCCAGTTCCAGGCGAATATAATATGGTTTTATATTCCTTACGTGTAAGGAGAGTGACCGAGTATCTAGTCACCTTGCCGAATATGAAAGAAGATCTAGACAGAATATATCGTTTCATCCGTACAGGGGATGATCCAGAAAGTATTGGCGAGATTATGTCTCAAAGGAAAGCCGAGATCCAGCTCATGATATTAAAGTTCCTGATCAATTGTCTAATAAGAGAACAAGATTACCCGTCTAAAGATCCCGCCGAAATGAGAATCCTGACAAGGTGGAGTGATAATATAGCCGAGGGTAAGCACAAGACCGTCAGTGCCATGGAAAGTATGTACAAGAAAATCCGTAAAGAGATAATAAAGATACACGAACAGCGTAAAGCAGCACAAGTAAGCGAGAAAGAAAGTACCTCTGAACCTGAAGAGGAAGACGACGAGAATCCCGCCAGAATAGCGTATGTAGGAAAATCTAGATTTCCAGATCGCCATTTACGTCTAGAACACAAGTCTATTTTTCATCATCCAGCACCAGAACAAGGTTCTCTAGAACAAGTATTTCAAGCTACCGATCACATTCTGAAATCACGAATCGGTTATAGCGAATTAAGTACTATGCATGAACAAGAACTAGTCCGATCAGCAGTCCGATGGATTACTGATTCTACCACTTTTCCAGACGAAATAGTGGCACAAATGTTTCTGAAACTGCCCCCAGCCGAGCAACGACTGGTGGGTATGTATATGATCCAGCACCTCATTACTCTGTATGAGGGTCAACATTCTGATCCAGGTCCGTTGCACGATGTCCTGAATGAGTTACTCCAGTATAGATGGAGAGGTCTAGGTACCGATTTAATCAGTATCATTCTAGAACAGCGCCACAAGTATAGAACGTTCCTGAATCCGCATTTTGTTCATGTCTCACCCCCAGAAAGTAAATCATTTTACATAGACAGACAGAATCCGTTACGAGAAGTCCACCCAGTCCAAGGGGCGGGTGGCGTAATGCAACGAGTGTTTGTATACACTCCAATATCAAAGATGGAACTTCTTGAAATGAAGAAATTAATTCCCTGTCATGACAAAGATCCAGCAGGGTTCCATAGAGAATTAAAAGACATGCTCCGTATGGGAGAATACACTTACCCAGATATCATTAAAATGTTAAAGGTCCTGTTACCCGCAGGGGTATATGAAAAGTTAAAAGAAAAAGAATGGGAGGTGGGAGAGAAAAAGATCGATTGGGCAGCTCTAGAAGCTGAAGACAAGGCACGAGTACCAGGTACCGGTCTTGGAGATAAATGTAAAGAATTACCAGAATTATTGATTCAAGTTTTACCCAGATTATTGACAACTAGGAAGGAAGACTGGGATGCAATCTCAGCCTGTAAACAGAAACAAGATGAAGATATTAGTGATTTTTATTCTAGATTTGAAAAATGTTTCAGTATCAACAGTGGTCTCAAGACAAGTAGTGAGTCATACCCTCATCTTTTTGTTACTAAATTAGTCGAGAATTCAAGTCCACAAATTAAAAATCGAGTTTTGAAAGTCGAAAGCACCTGGCAAGCTAATACCCCGTCCCAGATGCTCCAGATGCTCCAGTATCACCAGAATAGAATCAGGGAAGAGCAAGAACACGAGAGAAAACGTATGAAAGACACGAAAATGAAAGTGCTAGTTGCACAATCTGTTCCTCAAGACAGTCAGAAGAGGGGTCCGAATCAAGCCAGTCATCCTGCAGCTCCCGTTAAAGGGAACTGCAATTATTGTAAACAGCCAGGTCATTTTATAAACGAGTGTGCAGTTCTGAAACATAACATAGCTACTGGTAAGACTAAAGAAAGACCACGTCCGCCTAGACAAGAACAAGTTTCACAGACTCCTCAGTCACAGAATGCACAACAGACAGTTACAGCTCCGCAGCCTATTGCTGCAACACAGCATGTCACATCACAGATGTACCAGTATGCACAGTCCGAGTATCCAGAGTACCAGTCATATTCATGAAACAGCCTAGAGAGGGAGGTAGGCTTGCCTCTCATCGAGATACCTGTAGATCAAGAAGGTCCCTATGTTCACAGTCAAGTATTAGGGAAAGACAGAAAGTTTCTGATCGATACGGGGGCAAGTAGGACCACAATTAGTCATGCCGAAGTTCCAGGGGCTCCGCTCTCAGGCTCAAGAAATGTTTCCCTTGGATTTTCAGGAAAGCCAATAGTTAATGAGATATTTAAGCCAGTCACTCTAGAAGTAGGTCCATTGTCCCGTACTACTGATCTGTTACTTACTAAGTCATGTCCAGAAAATCTATTAGGCATTAAGACACTGAAAGAATTAGGTGCAGTTATTTGCTGTTCCCCAGAGGGAATACGTCTGTTCCTACGTGACTTTAAGGGTCACTATGTATTACGAGATTTTGATTCAAGATTGTCTAATGTTCCACAGCACTTATGGGCGCAAGGTCCAACTGATGTAGGTTACATGCAAATCACACCCCATCGTGTGACTCTCAAACCAGGTGTAGTGTTACCCCGAATCAGACAGTACAGATTGCCACCCGAGGCTGTAGCAGCCTTATCCAAAATTATTGACGAGCTCATGGCTCAAGGAGTAGTCGTAGAAACTGACTCCAATGTATGCAATTCTCCGATCATTCCAGTCATGAAACGTACTGATCCAAATGCACCCCCAGTATATCGATTAGTGATTGATTTACGAGAGCTTAATAAATGTATTATTCCTCAGTACCCAGTTGTCCCAGACATCTCTTCCCTGTTAACTGCTATTGATTCCGAAGCCATGTTTTTCACTGTCATAGACCTCAAGAATGCATTTTTTAGTGTTCCAATTCATCCAGATAGCCAGTTTCTTTTCGGATTTTGTTTAAATGGAAGGAGCTATATGTTCACACGCGCTCCTCAAGGTTTCACAGAAAGTCCTAGTATTTACAGTCAAGCACTTAAGAGACAACTAGACAACATTCACATGCCAACTGACACTGCCCTGCTCCAGTATGTCGATGATCTACTGATCACAGCCCGTTCTGAACGTGACTGCGAACGAGCATCCCTTACAGTTCTGTATTTCCTAGCCGAGATGGGGCACAAGGTGTCACCTTCGAAGCTTCAATTCTGTGTCCAGCAAGTGATCTACTTAGGCCACTTGCTGTCCAAGAGGGGTAGGCAGTTGACACCAGACCGTATCCAGTTGATAGCGAGTCTTCCCCAGCCCAGAACCCAGAAGGAGGTACGTGCCTTTATCGGCCTTACTTCTTATTGTAGGCAATGGATTCCCCAGTATGCATTTCTAGCCAAGCCACTGATACAGTTAACGACACAGGAGGCAGCCGTATCGACTGTCCTCCCTTGGACATCTGACCATACACTTAGTTTCAACGAGTTAAAGAAAGCTTTATGTCAAGCTCCAGTTCTAGCTACACCGAACTACAGTAAGCCTTTTACACTTTTCGTTACTGAACGGGAAGGTACAGCATTATCTGTTCTCACACAAGATCAAGCAGGACAATACAAGCCCTGTGCTTATTTTTCGAGCACATTAGATCCAGTCGCCCAGGCGTTGCCTGCGTGCCTCAAGTCAGTTGCAGCCACAGCACTAGCTATCAGACAAAGTGATTCCATAGTTTTAGGACACTCCTTGACAGTACAAGTTCCACACTCCGTAGAAGTTCTTTTAAACCGAACACAAACACAGCACTTGACAATTGCACGTTTAACAGGTTATGAATTGACACTGTTCCAGCCACACATAGAAATCAGACGCTGCAACGTTCTGAATCCTGCTACACTGTTACCATCAGTTAATTCAAATCCAGACCCACATGATTGTGTGGAAGTAGTTAATATTACGACAAAGCCAAGACAAGACCTGACAGACATTCCGTTACCAGATCCTGACCTGACACTTTATGTGGATGGTTCATGTATGAGAACTAGTACAGGAGAACTAGTCGCAGCATATGCAGTAACTACTGACACCGAAGTTATTGAAACACACCGTATTGATACCCTGTCCGCTCAAGCAGCAGAGCTAGTCGCTCTGACACAAGCCTGTATACATGCCAAGAACCTGAAAGTTAATGTTTACACAGATTCACGTTACGCATTCGGAGTTGTACACGACTTCGGAGTGCTCTGGCAGGAGAGAGGTTTTATGACTTCTCATGGAACCAAGATTCAGCATGGTCTCCTTATTCAAGCCCTGTTAGATGCCATACATTTACCGACATCTATCGCTATCATGAAATGCAAAGCACATACGAAAGTTACAGACATTATTTCCCAAGGTAATGATCTAGCAGATCGCACAGCCAAGCTTACAGCACAGACTCCAGACATTCCAGTTAACCTGACACATACTCCAGATCCGACTACATGCATGACAGTTAAGGACCCTACACAAGACGTCATAGATATACAGTTACACGCTACCCCCGATGAAATCAAGAAATGGTCTGAACAAGGAGGGGTCCAGACAGATCAAGGATGGTTAACGAAGGGTAGAGCCACATGGTTTCTCCCCGACTCTATGGTTCAAGTCATTATTAATACCGCACATAGTCCAGCACATTTAGGAGAAAAAGCTATGTTAGACAGTATCCAGAACATTTGGTTCAACAAGCATTTACGAGCTGCAGCCAAGCAGAAAGTCCGCACCTGTATGATATGTTGTCAGTTTAACCCAGGTAAAAGTGTCCCGGTGGAACAAGGTGGTTTCCAGCCTCCTGACCACCCTTTTGAGGTCCTCCAGATGGATTATATTCAGATGGAGCGATGTCGAGGTTTCAAGTATGTCCTTGTAGTAGTATGCGCTTTGTCCAGATGGACAGAAGCATATCCAGTCCCAGATTACACAGCCGCGACCACTGCCAAACAGTTGGTTCGTGAATTTTTCCCTAGATATGGACTCCCTAGAGTCGTATATTCTGATAATGGCCAGCCATTCTCCTCAGAGTTAATGAAGCACGTTTCCCTTTTGTTAGGGTACCAGTGGAAGTTTCATTGTGTACGCCATCCTGAAGCAGCCGGTCTGGTCGAGAGACATAACCAGACTCTGAAAATCCGTATTGCCAAAGTTTGTAAAGAAAAAGGTGTGGACTGGCTAGTAGCTCTGCCAGTCGCCTTGTTTTATATGCGCATGGTTGCACATTCCAGATCAGGTCTGTCCCCGTATGAGGTCGTATTCGGCCGCCCCCCTAACATGTGGGGTACTCCTAGACCCCGAAGTATTACCGATGTTTCATGTAATATGCTGACAGATTACCTAGCTTCCTTGATGTCTGCCCTCAACTCATGTCGTTCACAGGTTGCTGCCGCCTTTCCAGACAATACCGAGGTGGCACCACATGAAATCGTTCCAGGCTCCCTAGTGATGGTCCGGAATTTCGACAGATCAAGTCCGCTGGAACCACGTTGGAAGGAGCCACGTCAGGTCCTCTTGACCACCCGTACTGCCGTCAAGTTGGAAGGCAGGAAGGGGTGGATCCACCTGTCTCATGTTAAACTTTTTAAAGGATTGAAATCCGTTTCTAAAAACATTTCCCAGGATTCGAAAGATTGCCAGAACATTGTTTTAAAGGACTGTCCCGCACAAGACATTATTACAACCCCTCCCTTGTTAGAGAAAACTCCGCAACAGGAGTATAAGTTAAAGCTCAGGTCTAATAAAATAAGTCAGTCAGTTTGATTGTATAAGTCCTCCCCTAGGTGAAACGGTTAGACTGTTTCTGACATGTATAAAATAGACCCCCATAGTGAGAGAGTCAGTCGAAGTTCAATCAGATGTATCGTTTTTCTGAGTTTCGTATTATTCATCAGCATTATGATTTCCTGCACCAGCTATGCGTTCTATCTGTATTTTCCAGTTCCTCATGCTAATATGTCTGCTAATGCTACAGTAGAACACACGTTTAGTGATCTGCCTCCTCACGAATATTCTTACCGCCTCGCTATGCGTAACAACACATTTATCCGCATGTTACATTATTCACACCAGACCAGCAATGCCACTAATTGTTGGGTGTGTGGTCGACTCCCCCCTTTCCAGACACCGAAGGGAGTTCTGCCACTCTTTCCTTATCCATTCTCACATAATGGTTCGTGTGGAGCATGGTCCACGTTAACGTCATCCTCAACAGATATGTCTTTTCTTAACAGTACATGTTTTCCAGACAAGCAAGGTTTCCCCCACAGAACAGGTTTAGATCTAGAAAATGAAGTGTATAATTTAGGTAGTTATTCGTCGAATTTTATGGTCCTGAATGTTCAGTCTGATACTACTCCAGACTTACCTGCTATTTCAGTACTACCTGTCAAAGGCGAATTATGTGTCCGTAGTTATGGTTCCGTACACGTAGGACATAGTGATTGTACTACTGTTATCCAGTATAGTGACAGTAGGAAATCTATTTTTAAAGCTTCACGTCATTCTTATTTTATTTGTGGTCAAACTGCATATGTCCGTCTGCCCCTCGATTGGGAGGGAACCTGTTACATTGCTTTCCTACTGCCACCTGTTTTCCTAGCCCCATCTGATTATCACAGAAACACACATCTAGTACACATTAGACATAGAAGGGAGTCCCCAATTGTCGATTATACTGAAACTACTCTAGAACAGTATACAGATTTCAATAAAGGTTTCTTCTTCTTTGTAGGACCTGTCCAGAATAGTAAACTGATCCGTAGGTTAACAAGAACCCTTGAAGCTGTAGTAAATGAGACTGCCTCTGCTCTAGGTAACCTAACCGAAGAACAATCTGCTATGAGATTTGTCGTTTTGCAAAATCGTCTCGTCCTTGACGTCATACTGGCCGATAGGGGCGGGGCCTGTAGAGTCATCGGATCTAGTTGCTGCATTTTCATTCCAAATAACGCGCCGTCTGTTTATTCAGCTATAACCAGACTCCATAAAATTGCCCATCTGTTACACCAAGATCCAGGCACCTGGACATGGTCCGGTTGGTTCTGGAATATAATTTCCGCATGGGGATGGAAAGTCCTGTCCTTTCTAGGTATTGCAGTAGCGATCATATTTAGCTGCTGCCTCTGTATACAATGTGGCCCTGCGATTTGCAGCATGTGTGCTACCTCTTGTATTCCTAGTCCTAAGCCCCGTTCTAAATCCCGTTCCAAGACAATTCGAGACGAGCAAATGGTACTGTATGAAATGATAGATGGTATCATGAATATTGATGTTTCCTGATGGAAACGTAGTGACAAGGAGGGAATGTGGAAAAGTAAATTTTGCCATGTTCTGTGTCCCTACGCTTCATCCATCATATGTTATGTGTGCATGACCAATATGCATATGTTATTCCCCATGTCCGATTAATGACGCAATTACAGTTGTGTCCACCTTTAGTATGCTAGTTTCCAGTCCTCGTGAATACTACGAATATCAGGCCTATGTAAAGCTACGTTGTCACGTTTCTCAGTGTGCACGTTATTCCATTATAAAGTCCCCGTTTCCAGGCCTCAAAAGGGCCCGGACATCAGATTCAGCTCCTGTCTCCTGAAAGCCTCGCTAAGGAGCGATACAGCCCCCACCTGTATCCTCGACCCTTCACTTACTTCCTGCCTCGCAGTGCCCGGTGCAGCCCGGCTCTGCCTCTGAGTCTGCCAAGAGTGTGTTATGATTCCAGCTATCAGTTCAGTCCTTCTTCTCTGCATTCCTAAGCTACTGAACTGCATCAATAGTTTCCGTCATTGTCTAGCCTATTCGGCTCCACGTTAGAGAAATACTGTATTGATGGTCATTTAATATTCTTCATCACGCACTACATGTAGAATAATGCATGGTCCAGTCTTAGAGTCAAGTTAGCTTTTCCCCTCATGACTCCTAGTTTATATCAACATGTTCCCTAAACATCAGATACCAGATAGGGTTTAGGTACATGTCGCTCCGACCCTCCAGACTCTAGTCTCTGCTCCTAGCACAGAGTTCATAGCCCCCAGCTTCTCCTAGTAATACGTCATTGCCAGTTTTCGCGCACCATTAGGTTAGAGGTCCCGGCTCCTTAGGTAGCCCCCTCCAATGTTTCCGCCCATTCATGACATATTCTGTTACGTTTGCATCACATGTCTATGTATACTCCCAGTTACACCTACTTTTACTGTTATCTCTCGCGACTGCTACGCGTCACGCCTTCTGCTCCACCCACTGCTACGCCTACTGTAATGTAATGCTATGTGTTTGCGCTATGTATATAAGTCGATGTATTGTTATTAAAAGTTAGCGCGCTCATCCCAGATCAAGCCCCGGCAGCTGCTGGGCCCCAGTTGTCCTGCTGGGCCCTGTCACCTCTGTTCTATGCAGGTTGTCCTGATCCTGTCCTTATGCTGTAATAAACCTGCAGAAACTCCTACTACCTCGAATCTTGACTCTTATTTTATTGAGCTATCTGTTATTCATTCATACATTCAAAAAATAGATCCGGTATTATTTATTTATATACCACAAGGTCCAGTCCTTTGAGGTTTGGTGGTTCTGTCTCAGGTGAAGCTACAGGTGTGGCAGGAGAACAGTCCGTGAGTCCGTTTCGGGGCGGCTTGGAAGCAGGTGTGTTTTCGGCTGGTGTTGAGTGCGTGGAGACTGCTGGTGTCGTAGCGGAGTCTGGTGTTGTGGCGTTCGCGGGGTCCAGGGGTTCTGGCGCTGGGAGCGTTCCAGGCGTGGACGGGTACAGACTGCTGCAAGGCCTCCATAAGAGAGGGATAGGGAGGGAGGAGTAGCTGGGAGGCGGGAGTGGGGTGGCCAATGGGGAGCAGGACGGCGGGGCCGCAGGGGCACAGCGGCAGGAAGGATCGGAAAATGGCGGCAAAACAGGCGAGCAGCAGGGAGAAGGCCCGAGGTAGCTTGCAGCCATGTGGTGACGTGGGGAGCGACCTGCCTGCGAGCAGGGTCAGAGGTCGCTCCTACGCCACTGCGCGGCCTCCTTAAGAGGGGGATAGGGAGGGAGGAGTAGCTGGGAGGCGGGAGCGGGGTGGCCAATGGGGAGCAGGGGGGCGGGGCCACAGGGGCGCATCGGCAGGAAGGATCTGGAAATGGCAGCAAAACAGGCGGGTGGCAGGGAGCAGGCCCAAGGCAGCTGGCGGTCATGTGGTGGCGTGGGGAGCGACCTGCCTGCGTCGTCTTTGTTAAACTTAATAAAGTCTATCTTTAATTGGAAGCTAGCAAGCAATCTCATTGTGGCTGTGGCTTAAACAATACAGCCATTTGTTGGAAGGAGATTTGCTTCCTGGAGAAGTCAGGGAGAGGAAAGGGGTTGGGGAGATAAGCTGGCAGGAGAACGGTTGTCACAGGAAGGGGAGTGTATTTGGTTGTTAGCCACACCTTTGGGCTTTGGGTTCAGTTACACAGACCCACACACCAAAGAGAGATTTTTTCCATCTAGATTCTTGTGAAAACAGTGCATTCTGGAGCAAATATATGCAACACTTTGCAGGAAGTGGTCATAGCAGAGGGAGATAACTATACCCCTATTGGTTGGGGTGTGCCCACCTTTTGATGGCCCAGAATTGAGGATAAATATGGGAGAGTTGTAGGAGCTTCTCAGAATACTGCGTGGAACAAAAGAAAAAGGGCTGCCCTGCTGGACCATTGGACTGCACCACAGAAGGCTTGCACTCAAAAGGACTGCACATGTTGCACTCTGAAGACTCCATTAAGAAAGGACTGTGCCTGACTCAAAAGGAAAAGGAGTGGACTCCCTGATCTGCAACAAGTACAACAGAGCTTAAAGAAGTCACCTGCAAGACCATCCTATCTAACCCGTGCTTCCTCGCAGTCAACCTAAACTTCCGTTCCCTATTCCGGTCCAGCTCACCCACATAGCCATGAATTGCGCTTTAAGGTTGTTTTGTGCTAGAATGTGTAGTGTGTTGTGAGTGAGAAATGACAGGGTCGTTTTTGTTCCTGACGAGCTCCGTAGAACTGTGGCATGAGTGTTCGGGTGCGGTTAATAGAATTCAAGATTTAGAATGTTGAGTTCCCCTGTTACACGCTGAGGCATAAAGATGAGTAATACCAAGCTCCATGTGTGGCATAGTCATTTACATGTGCTGAGTCTGAGGTGGACACTACAGAATGCATAATGTTAGATTTAGTCTTTAAAATTCATAGCTCTGGTTCCCTCCATTGGATAATTGTTATTTTAGTGTCATTTTAAAGATACAAATATCCTCCATTTCTATAAAGTGGTGTTGGATTTTTATTGTGTTGTGTGTTTTACGTATTTACTGTTTTGATGACATTAAGGGGCACATGCATCATTGTAGGAATTTGCGATTCCTAAATTGCGAAAATTAAGGAATCGCAATTTAGGAATTGCAAAATCCTATGCATCAATATATTTCAAAAGTTTTAGCGATTCCTTAATTTTCTGTATTTGCGATTCCTTAATTGCGAATCGCAATTAAGGAATCGCATTACATTGATTCCTATGGGCCTAGAGGCCCATAGGAATCAATGGCAAGGCATTCTCATTTTGCGAATTCGCAATTAAGGAATCGCAAAATGAGAATGCAATTTCAAGGGTGCAGGGGGGTGTCCAAAGGACCCCCCCTGCACCCCTGAAATGTCATGTAAGTACATTTTACTCACACACATGTCCCAAGGGCATGTGTGTGTGTAAAATAGAAGTTTCAAAAACGCACTTTTGTGCATTTTTGAAACTTTTAGCAAATTGCCATGAAGGTTGACTTCATGTTAATTTTCCCCTTCCTAATTGCGAATTCGCAATTTAAAAAAAATCATGCATAGCATTTAAGAAATCGCATAATTTGCGATTTCTTAAATGCTATAGCCATTTAAGAAATCGCTATAAATTGCGATTTCTTAAATTGCGAAAAATGAAACAAAAATGATGCATCCCAAAAATGGTTTTTGCATTCGCAAACGGCCGATTTTTGCGATTCGCACCGTTTGCGAATGCAAAAACCAATGATGCATGTGCCCCTAAATGCTTTACACAAACCTTTCTCCAAAGTTAACCCTGACTGCTCATTTGCCACGCTACCAAGGGTTGAGCAATGGTTAATTTCTTGAGACTTGACTGGACCTAGTAGTGATTGAGGTATTATTACTAGCTGAAGGTGAATTCCCTTACCTACTAATAATCCACTTTCCTACAGCGGTCAAGCAAAGTAAGTCTGGGTTCTATTTTTAACAAAGGCCTGCATGTTGCCTGTGCATGCTGATAAAAAGAGATTCCTGGAAGTGCTTTCTTGAAAATGCATCTATTTGTGCCAAGTTACTTATAGATTCTTCACTTTTTCATGTAGAAGACAGTATTTCCGATATGGAGCATAATGAAACTAATGGATCTACCGGGCTGGACAGGTTATACAACGCTCTTGCAGAAACTCTAATTAATTTATGGTGCTCTGCCAAACTAAATGAGATATTAATTATAGCTGGCACAGAAAGAGAAAATGAAGACAGTGAAACATCCATTAAAGACACCAAATATTTGGCTGGCTGTGCAGCTATCAAAATGCTATAAAAGGCTCCTTGATCGGAAGAGCAATGAAGCAGAGGCCCAATCCAAGGAACTTGACCTGAATATATTTACATCTATAGCATTTTACCAATCGATATGCATATGACACAGGTTCTTCACCTGCCTTAATAATAATATTTGGTCTGCCTTCTAAAAATGTTACATTTTTTTGTGACACTGATCGTTTGAAGCTTATTTACATGTACACACATCTGGTGTTAACCTGGGCTTCTATGGGAATTCACAAGGGCATATTATCAAGCCCATTATTGCTGCTTTAGCTGCAGTTTCCTGACGATAAAAGCGGCGATGATGTATCGCCCTTTCTTGATAATATTCTCAAATGAAATGAGCAAATCCACAGCCTTACGTTTATTCCATAAGTTTACTCCAATGCACTCACACTAGAGAAATTGCCAGAATAAAACGTTTCTCCTTATAGAAAAGACATACCCTGGGACTACGCCAGTTTTGGGGATGTTCTGCTCCAACTCCCACCCTGGCAACGGATTTACTCCACGTGAAACTGTTTACAAGATGAAGATGGATCATGGAGATGTTTGCAAATACCCATAAACTTGCATGTTGTGTGTCTTCCCAAACCTTTCATGATGTGCCACCTCTGGAGTGCCTTAGCTCTGTCCCATGTGTCAAATTGAGCAACATTATCAAGAGTATGTCCATTTATGACATCAAATTTCCATTTTTTGAATTACAGAATTAAGGGGCATATTACCAACAACTAGCGATATTTATCGCTAAATGGGCTTAGCGAGGTTTTTTTTATCGCCAAGCATCGCCGGATATTATCGAAAGGGATAACGTGCTATTAGCAACGTTTATCTCTAAAGCGATAAAATATCCGGCGATAGCGGTGAAATGCGGGAATATCGCTGAGAATACAGCGATATTCGCGCATTAAATCCAATAGGGTCTTAGCCATAATATCCACCTCCCATTGGATATAATGGCTAAGAACTGGTCTGAGCAGGCGTTAGCTTTTGGAGATATTCGCGCTTAGCGCAAATATTTCCATCGGTACGCCTGCGTTGATAATAGGCGATAGCGATGTTAGCGCCTGTTTTTAGTCGCTAACAGGTTGGGTACGCCCACTTTGCATGTCATTAGCGATAAATATCGCTGACATGCGAAGGGGGCCCCAAACCGCTCGCTATCACCTAAAAGCTGTCGCTAACTAATGTTTGCTAATAGGGCGATTAAATTATCGCCGCTTAGTGGCCAAAAAAGGCCGCTAAAGTGGCGTGAATTTCATTTCGCCCGCCTTGATAATATGCACCTATATTTGCAAACGTAAGGCATGTCCTTTGAGCTGTAAGTTGAACCTATTTATGCAAATAGCTTTGTCAATGATGCTCATGGTGCAGTCGCAGCGCTGGCCCCCTGCTTTTGCAGCTTAAACAGCAGGCGTGTTTATTTATTTATTGAAATTTATAAAGCGCACAACTACCCTGGGGCATCTCGGCGCTATGGACAGCAGTAAATAGATTAACTGGCAGTGATTATTGATTAAACAACCAAGTTTTAATCAACTTTCTGAAGGTAAGCAAAGATTGACAAGATCTGATGTCCAAAGGGATGGTATTCCATAGTTTAGCTGCAGTGACCACTAATCTTCTATCGCCCAGGAAGCTGTTTTCGTACGTGGGACCATTAACTATAGAGCAGTAGATGACCGGAGTGCTCTACTAGGGGAATTAATTTTTAGAAGGTTTTTTAAGAATTCAGGTCCATTTTTACGAGATGCTTTAAAAGCAATGCAAAGTATTTTTTATTTTATCCCATTCTTTACTGTCAACCAGTGATAGCTCTTAATGATACGGAAGATGCCTTTAAATTTAGGTGTTCTTGATAGAATTCTTGCAGCTGCATTCTGAACTTTTCTGAGTTTTTGAGTCACCTTCTTTTGAGCATTCGCAAACAGTCCATTGTAGTAGTCAATAGAGGACATCACCAAAGTATTGACTAGTGTTTTGCCAGCGTTTAGGGGGAGGAAAGGCAGAAGTCTTTTTATCATGCGTAGTTTGTAGAACGCGTCAATGCTACTGAGTTGGCATGTGAAACAAAGGAGAGCTTGTCATCAAATGTAACACCCAAGTTCCTGACCTTGGTAACTGGGACGGGTGGAAGGCCCATGGAAGGGGGCCACCAGGTTTGAGACCAGCAAGGAGATAGTTTACCACAGGTCATGACCTCAGTTTTCTCTGAATTTATTTTGAGGCAGTTGCTAGCCATCCACCTGCTAATGGCAAGCATGCCTTCCTGAAAATTAGCTGCAATCCTCTGTCCATTGTTGTTTATAGCCAGCACCAGCTGAGTATCATCAGCATAAGAGGTAAGGCCCATCCCATGAACCTTGATGACTCTGGCTAGGTCCGACACATAGATATTAAAAAGTGTCGGACTAAGGGATGAGCCTTGAGGGACCCCAAATGGTAAAGCCAGCTGGGCAGAGTGGAATTTGCCCAGGTGCACTACCTGAGTGCGGTTGGAAAGAAAAGATTGCAGCAATTCTCTGGCCTTGTGCTGGATGCCCAAGCTAGTGACACAGTCGATCAGGATGGTATGATCGACCGTGTAAAAGGCCGCTGAGAGGTCCAGAAGAATGAGTACCGCTGCTCCTCCCTGATCCATGATAATTCTAATATCTTCCGATGCTTTAATTAAAGCAGTTTCAGTGCCATGGCCTTTGCGAAACCCAAATTAGGTCTCATCTAAGAGGTGGTGGTCCTCTATATATTTAGGGAGTTGGAAATTAATAAGTTTCTCTATGATTTTGGCTGGAAATGGTAAGCTGGCTATTGGCCTCTAGTTTTTGGTGTCTGCAGGGTCCAGATTGGTTTTTTTTTAAAAGTGGTTTGAGGATGGTCTTCTTCAGATGGTAGGATAGGTTCCGGATGAGAACATGCCATTAAAAATATTGGCCAGCACAACAGCCACCTGCTCAGCAACTGGTGCGAGTGCGTCCGGTGGATATTGATCATTTACTGATCCTGATTTTATGGAAGACATTGCTTTAAGGATTCTTCTGTTGAGAAAGTTTCGAATTGTTTCAAATCGAATTCTAATGTAATGTGGATCAACGGTTGGTCAGTCAATTTGGGATGCGATGCAAATTCCGAGTATATATCGTTGACTTTACTGTAAAAGTAGTCCGCTAAGGAATTGCATAAAGATTGAGACAGTAAAGTCGACTGGGTGGAGGTGTGACCTGATAGTTTAGATACCACCTGAAAGAGTTTTTTATTCGAGTTTTTTTGCGGCTTGAATTTGAGATATACAGTATGTGCTTTTTTCTTGAACAATCAAAGATTTATATTTGACAAGTTCAGTTTTATAAAGGAGTTTATCTTCGCTGGTATAAAGTTTGCGCCATTGCCTTTCCTTTTTTTACAGATTTTCTTTTGGTCCCTTAAAGTGTAATTGAACCATGGGGCAGAGGGGGTGGTTCGATTTTTGGTACCAACATATCAAAGGCATTCTGTAGCCAGTCGGTGTAATTGGCCACAGCTAGGTTAGAATCTAGAGAAACATCTGGTTGAGTCGAGGACAACTGGATGTTAAGTAAATGATTGTCTACCTTTTTCCAGGCTTTGACTATGTCAGGTTTATCCATGCTGGCATTTGGGGGAGGCTTGCTGTCAATGGGTATGTCAAATATTATGGCATAAGGGTCTGTCCATACTAAGGGAAGTATTTCTTTGATAATAATATTTTGGTTGTTTGTAAAAAGACCGTCAACGTATGGCCTGCTGTGTGGGTGGCTTTATGCACTTTCAGTAGGAGACCTACTGTTTCTTAGATCACTAATTAATGATGTGGTATCTTTATCAGTATATTTTTACAAAGGGAAATTGAAGTCACCTAGTATTGAAAAGTGTTTCCCACAATTGTAGATTCAAAAAGGTTACCTAGGCCCAAGAGGAACTCTGTTCTGGGGCCTGGGGGACGGTAGAGTAGTGTCCCTTTAAAAGTTTGGGAGGGGATGAGCTACATTGAGAAGTACAAGGCTTCGCACATAGAAAAAGGAATTGCATCTATTTTAGTGTTAAAGTGGCTCCGAAGCCAAGCCGCCTCCTTTCTTATGCACTCTATCTTGTTTTAAAATCGAGTAGACTTCCGGGGTGGCTGCTACAAGGTCTGGCCCGGATGCAAGGTCTGTCCAGGTCTCAGTTATGAAGAGGACATCGAGTTGATAGTCTATAATTAACTCTGCTATCTCGTCCTTGTGTTTAGCTAACGAGCGAGCATTAATAAGGAAAGCTGTGATCATGTCAGTATTATTAGTGTACTGTGGTATAATGATGCCTGGATGAGTGGAAGGTTTAGGCTTGCAGTATGAACAAGTTTTGAAAGGAGTATTTACCTCTGTCTCTAACCTCAAATAGGTACAGGGCTTACTAATAGGTTTGGCGCTTAAATATTGTATGTTCCTATTTTCTTCAGGCGTCGGACAAGGGGTGAGGCCCTAGGCCCGGTCCAGGCACGGACGGGCGCAGACGGGCTTGCCTTTGGCACACCAGTTGCGCGCCCGCTGCGCACGTCCGCTGCGCGTGCGCAATATTGGTGGCCGAAATAGGGAGGGTGCACCAAAAGACTGGAGCGCTAACCCCTCTGAATACGGAAGTAAATATGTCTCAGACAAGCCCTCCGGGCAACGGCACTTGCAGCGTCGGACCGGGGAAGAGGAGACAGAGGAAGTGATTATAATCAGGTAAAACAAAGTTTAAGTTCAATAAAAACAGTTTAAATTCCCCAGAAGATTTCTATGCGCTCACGTAGCTAGCAGCGTTACGTTTCAATCAGCTGCGTCTGCTGATTGAAACCTAACCTGACACGGTTATTAATGCACCTTTCTTGTCTGCAGCTCTGCAGACAAAAGCACTTACAAATACAAAAATATGGGACGCCCATAAGCGAGGTCAAGCAAGGAAAGTTCATTACAACAAAGAAATGAAGAGGAAAGAGAGAGAGGAAGAGCAGGGCTGGATGGAAGAGGAATGAAGGCCATATGACAATAAGGAAGAAACTGTGACAGGGAGGAAGGGTATAAAGGATGAAAGGATGGATGCAATGGTGAATGGACTGATGGATGAAGGATAAAAAAATAATATTTGCATGAGTAAGAGAAAGAAAATGGCTGGAATGATAAAGGTCTGGACGAATGGGTGAACGATGAGTGGTCGTCTGGATGGAGATGAGGAAGGATGAATTGCTGGACTGATAAAAGGAGGATGAATTGCTGGACTGATAAAAGGAGGGTGAATTGCTGGACTGATAAAAGGAGGGTGAATTGGTGGACTGATGAAGAAGAATGGATGGATTTAAAAGGATGTATGAATGTTTGGAAGTGTGAGTGGAAGGATGGATGGATGGAAAACTAATAATGTAAGGGTGGACGGATGGAATGATAAAAAGATGGATGATAGCATGAAAAGGTGGATGTTTATATGAAAGGCTTAAAGCTGAATTGAAGGCATTAATAAGGGGCCTCATCTAGAGTGGGCGGGGTTTATTCGCTTCACTCACGCAATGGCATTCGAGGTATGGATTAAAGCGGGGTTATTTTAATGTGCTGGCTACTCCCTTGTCATAGCGTGTAGTGTAATGTACAGATAGTGGTATGTAGTGTACACTGTTTTATGTGATTCTGCAAGGTGAGCAGATTAGCTCTTTAGAGTTTAACCCCTTCGGTGCTGATGATGGCTCCCGCTCGTCATCAGTTATGGTGGGCGGGTGCTGATGACGGCCGGGAGCCGTCATGACCACGCCCGCGATCGGAATGTGCCGCACAGGCGCAGAATTCCGTCCGCAGTGGGTTAAAGTAAAAAAGACAACAAATTATTCTCAGATTGGGTTTCGTGGGATGTTTGCATTTGCACTAAATGCTTTAGTATTCGAGAGATGACATTTCGTTTGTACGGGTGTGCACGGTTTTTAGTGTGGTACAGTACAGCCTCGTTGAGATCAGGTTATTGGCCTCTCTGGAGGTTTCACTCTCTACCTACTCATGTAGTTTTGTACCGCTGCACTGTAGTCTTGAATTCTTGCTGTTTCGCAAATTACAACACTTACTCGCAAATGTTAGTTGACAGTAAAATTGAATGCATTTCATTCCTCCGAGTAAACTTTGCAATAACTTTTATCGCAACTTTAAAACTGGACTGATGTCGAAGAACTTTGTTTATAGTGAAACTGAAAGAAACTAAATAGTTCCCTTTTTAACGTGAACAGTATTTTTTAAAGGACATGAATGAATTGCTTGTATTAATCCTAATATTTGCGAGAACTGCAAAACATTTGAGAGAGAACGTATTTGCCATTTTGAGCACATGCTCTTTGGCCTATGTGAGAAGGTTACATATTCATAATCATGCCTTTCGCCCACAACAGGGCTATGTGTCGTAAAACTTAAGGAAATTCTGGGAAAAATGTGTCCTAAGCTTCATAGAAATGGAAGTTTTCTTTAAATAGTTTGATGAAGAAAATGTGCGAAAATAGACTCTCTGGGAAGATGGACACATTTTTTACGTCAAAACGACGGAGTTATTACAAGTCTTTTGGTAAAAAAAATCCTCAAAATTGACTTTTGCAAGTAGCTACTGGCATAAACAATTGACAGGAGGCTTTTGAACTTAAAAAGATCACTGATTTGCATAGCACCAATTGTAACATTATCTAATTTTGAACAAATTACCAGCAGAATTATAATTTCACACTTTTAGAAATGCGATCTCTAGTTGGCAGTCTTTATACACCCTGTCCAAGTAGGGACCCTCACTCAAGTGAGGGTAAGCAAATTACACAGCTAAGATAACCCCTGCTCGCCCACTTGGTAGATTGGCACGAGCAGACAGATTTATCTCAAAGGCAATGTGTAAATAATTTGTGCGAATGGGTGGCCGTTCTTTTGGTTTCACGGCAGCTAAGTTGTGGAATGACTTGCCATTGTCGCTAAGAGGTTCAGAAAATCTTTTGTCTTTTAAAAAAAACTAAAACACACCTGTTCCCTAGGTCAGTATAGTTTCTTCTTGCTGATACTGCATTGACTGTGCTTTAGGAACTGCTTGATCACAGCGCCAGGATGCCCGTCGGGTGACAGTAGCGCTTTATAAGTGGGTTATACATACATACATACATACACACACACACACACACACAGTAACACAGTGAAAACACTACAGAAGGACTCTGCACCAGTTTAGTAAAACAGTCAATTTTGTTCTGAGTAAAACAAGACCAAAATGATGAAATTGAACATACACAAGTAAAGATATGATTTTTGCAAGACTAAACTTAAAAATACAGTTACTTGTAGTCGATAGCGCCGACCAGGGCTATTGCGGCGTCGCGAACACAACTTCAACAGTTTTGTAATACAGCATCGAACAGACCCACAAAAGAGTACCTTTGGCGGTGAAGAGGCCTGGGGGAACGTGCGATGAAATCCTTAGGTGAGGCATGGCCGGTGTTGGCGGCGTCGATTCCGAAATTCGGGCAGAAGTCATTGATGCCTTGGAGTCCCAGGCGCTGGGGACCATGCTCTGCGATGGTGAGGTCAGGAGTACTGGCGCCGCCGGAGCTGCGATGTTATCGCAGACGATGCATGGTGCTGTTCACAGCAGTGGCCACTGCTTCTGTGCAGGCAGCGGTGCTGGGTCGGTGCTGAAGCGCTTTTGTAAGTAGATCCGGGCTGCAATGTGAGACCGGAGGTGAGTTGAGCTCTTCACGAGAGGTGCCCTCAGCCACGTGCAGGCAGCGGTGTCGAAGATAAGGTCGGAGTCAATGGTCTGCCATTGGTACACCAGGGGCTGTGATGTCGATGAGGTGACTAGTCATGCTCTTCACAAGCGTTGTTTTCAGCTTCAGTGCAGGCAGCAGTGTTTAATGCTGGCATGGAGGGATGGAC